>NC_092710.1:92508372-92817372 GCF_047496885.1 Scyliorhinus torazame
ACCGTTATCATTTTGCCCATGCTTCTGCTTGGTTGTGGCCTGTGATGTTCTCAAAGCTTTCGAGCAATGGGAGAGCCTTCTCCATCACGCTTAATCATAGAATTTACAGTGCAGAAGAAGGCCATTTGGCCCATCGAGTCTGCACCAGCCCTTGGAAAGAGCATCCTACTTGAGCCCACGCCTCCACCCTCTCCTGTAACCTTTTGGCACTAAGGGGCTGTTTAGCATGGCCAGTCCACCTAACCTGCACATCTTTGGCCTGCGGGAGGAAACCAGAGCACCTGGAGGAAACCCATGCAGACACGGGGAGGACGTGCAAACTCTACACAGACAGTCCGGAATTAAACCTGGGTTCCTGGAGCTGTGCGGCAGCAGTGTTAACCACTGTGCCATCGTGCTGCCCAGAACTTCCATTATACAATGTTTGTGGCACTGTTTGACGAAAACAAAATATCTAATAAGGCCATACCCAAGTCCTGGTCACTTAGGCCGTACAGTGTGGCGGTCACTGGCTAGATTTGACCAATAGATTTATGGTTGCTGTTTGGGAAATGGATTACTCTCAGTAGAGTTTAGGATTATGGGGAAAATAGATGCTTACTGTTAATGTACTGAAGTGTAAGATTGTTCATTGTAGTGTTTCATTATCTTTTTCCTACTTCAATACTTTTATTGTGTTTTTGATGAAAGAGAGGGAGGTTTGAGTTCTGTTTCCGCAGATGTTTCTCACTAATATCCAAAACAAATACATCACGGAAAACCAGTGTTTCAGGTTGGAATACTCTCGCACATAACATCAGCAGGGTTTCGTAACACAAGCAATTGATCCCACCACTGTCATCATACAATATTCATGGTATTGTTCGATTAAAACAAAATAATTAATGAATCTGCAGAGGTACATGAAACAAGAGGTTCATTGGGACATATCTTACTGCTTTCGTCTAGATCTTCCACAAGACCAATTATGTGATGTTGCATCACTTCATGTGATGATGTACTTGTGATGATGTGATTAGCATATTAAACAATTAAAACTAACTCAAACATCCTGCTATCCAATCTAATACACTGCACTACAATCTACGGTAAAAACAACATTCCTTTTATTATCTCAGATGCAGCAGATGGTTAAGGCTTTACAACACAGAATAGGAGAAGGTACGACTGCTGGAAGTCATGGGAATGAAGGGCCTATCATTATGAAGTTGAATCAAACGATTAGATAGTATGAGTGAGAAGGAAAATGTTTCTACTTATTGGGGAGACAAAAACTGGGGCTCACAAATGTACAAGAGTCACTCGTAGGATGGATGGTTAGGTGGATTGGCCATGATAAATTGCCCTTGGTGTCCAAAATTGCCCTTAGTGTTGGGTGGGGTTACTGGGTTGTGGGGATAGGGTGGAGGTGTTGGCCTTGGGTAGGGTGCTCTTTCCAAGAGCTGGTGCAGACTCGATGGGCCGAATGGCCTCCTTCTGCACTGCAAATTCTATGATTAATGGAATTCAGAACAAACTTCTTAACCGGAGAGTGGTTAAAATGTGGAACGCAATCCCATAAGGAGGTAGTTGAAACTGAAGGCAAAGCTAGATTAATACATGAGGAAGAAAGGATTAAAAGGTTACGCTGAAAAGTTTATAGAGTATTACAGCACAGAGTGAGGCAATTAGTTCTTCACATGTATGATGGTACAGCAATCAAATCATTCCCATTCCCTCACTCTGTATCCCTGGCCTTGCAAGCTTATTTCCTGCAAGCATTCATTCAAGTTTCCTTTGAAATCATTGATCATTTCTGCTTTCTCCATACTTGTGGGCAGCAAGTTCAAGGTCATTCCCCATTCACTGCATAAAAAATATTTTCCTCATAGCCCCTTATGTCACTTACCCCAAATCATAAACCTGTCTTCCCTTGTACAATCATAGAAACATAGAAAATAAGAGCAGTAGGACATTCAGCCCTTCGAGCCTGCTCTGTCATTCATTCTGATCATGGCCGATCATTCAATTCAGTAACCTATTCCCGTTTCCCCGCACCCCCCATGTCCTTCAGCTTCTTTAGCCCCAAGAGTTATATTTTACTCCGTCTTGAAAACATACAATATTTTGGCCTCAATTGCTTTTTGTGGTAGAAATTGTCTAACCCTCTGACTGTAAATCCTGGTTCTGGAAGCCCCACCATCAGGAACATCCTTACTTGATCTGCCCTGTCTAGTCCTTTAGAATTTTAAAGGTTTCTATGAGATCCCACCCTCATTCTTCTAAACTCCAGTGAATATAATCCTAACTGATTCAATCTCTCCTCATTCGCAGTCCCGCCATCCCAGGAATCTGTCCGTTAAATCTTCGCTGCACTCCCTCTGGAGCAAGAACATCCTTCCTCAGTTAAGGAGACCAAATCTGCACACAATATTATAGGTGTAGCCTCACCAAGGTCCTGTATAATTGCAGCAAGACATGCCTGCTCATGTACTTGAATCCTCTCACTACGAAAGTCAACATACCATTTGTCTTCTTTACCACTTGCTGTACCTGCATGCTTACTTTCAGCAACTGGAGTACAAGGACACCCAGTTCTCATTTCACATTCCCCTCTCTCAATTTATAGCCATTCTGATGATAATCTGCCTTCCTGTTTTTTCTACCAAAGTAGATAACCTCACATTTATCCACATGATACTGCATTTGCCAAGCATTGGCCATGCATTTGCCGACTCACTCAACTAGCCTAAATCGCACTTGAGTCGGAAATGGTACAATGTGTCTTGATGTTGCCATGGTGGCAACATGGGAAAGACAAATAGCATGGGGGTAGCATATTTGCATTCTGAGACAGACCAAGAAGTGAAAGTTCATTTGAGCATGCACCATAATAGTATCAACAGAGCGAAGTGGAGAGAAAAATTATTCATCAGACTTAAAGCTTTTTCCTATCCCCGATTGCGTGAAAGATGCTCTCATGTAAATAACAGTTCTCCAAACTCTCATACTCCTGATATCCCATAGAAATAATATCATCCTGACTGCTGCGTGATATTTGTGGACTGCGGTGTGATTGACAGAGTGCTGCACAAAATATCTTGGGCAAAGGACACAGCAAATCTCTCTAAACCTGCACCATTTTGGCATCAGCTTAGCATGAAGATCGGCCGGAATTTTCTGGCCATTCACGCCAGCGGGATCTTCCCGCTCCACCAACAGCACACTCCTACCGTGGGTTTCCCGGCATTAAGGGGTGCATTCAACGGGAAACCCGCTGGCAATGGCGGGATCAGAAGATCCTGCTGCCCGCCGGCCAATGGCAGGCTGCCTCTGTGAAACACTGGGGAATTCCTGCCCATTATGTCCGAATATTTCAGTCGATCTGCCAGGATTTGACTCTCTCGTCACAGTTGTTCCTGCTTTCCAGTTGGACTTTGACTATTGTGTGAACAGAGCTCCTTGTGCATGATTGTTTTCAACTATAATATCATGTTATATTTTATATCATCTTCACCGGAGCAGGAGGCAATCATCTATCATGTCTGTACTGGTTCTTTGAAAGGTATTCAATTAGTACCACTCCCGCTGCTGTTCCCCAAATAGTAATTTTCCCTTTCAAATTCATTAATTTTTTTGGGAAAGTTACCAATGAATCCGTTTCCACCCACCTTTGAGGCAGAACATTCTAGATGGTTCTGTGACGATGCCAACTCTACCACCAAAGCCACTTCAGGTTCCAACCACAACTTGCATTTGTTCAGCACTTTCAGTGCAATGAAACATCCTAAGGCACTTCACAGAGGCATTATAAAACAAAATATCACACTGAGGTGATATCTGGAGGGATGACCTAAAGCTTAGTGAAGGAGGCAGGTTTCAAGGAGTGTCTCACAGAAGGGAAACAAGGTAGAGAGATGGAGAGGTTTATGGGCTGAATTCGAGATCTTGGGCCAAGGCAGCTGAAGCCACGGCCCTCAATGGGGGACAAATTGAAATCAGGGATGCTCAAGAGGCCAGAAATAGGAGGACACAGAGATCTCCGAGGTTTGTGGGGCTGGAGATGAATTAATGGAAGATGGTACAGTGTAACACACTGTTCCCTGGAATATCCGTGTTCAGTCGCTAAGATTGCTGAATTTTCCTTGGGTACGGTTAAGTCATTAATAGTGCCACTGAGAATAAAACTCAATGATCCATGGTTTTTGATAAGCCATTCAGCCCCTTCGAACCTGTCCTGACATTCAATGAGATCATGGCTGATCTGTAGCCTAACTCCATATACCCACCTTTGGCCCATATGCCTTAATATCTTTGCTTAACAAAAATCTATCTACCTCAGATTTAAAATTAACTGTTCTCGCTTCAACTCTTTTTGTGGGAGAGAGTTCAGAACCTCTACCATTCTTTGTGTGAAGAAATGCTTCCTAATATCTCTCCCGAATGATCTGGTCCTAATTTTTAGACAATGCCCCATAGTTTTGAAATCTTCACCAGTGGAAACAGTTTATCCTCACCTCTCCTTTCCTATTAAGGTTACAGGATGTCAAGTGTCGAGGTCTCAAGATGATAGAATTTAAAGAAAATAAATTCTTGCAGATGATTTTCTTTCTCCCAGATGTTATGGTTTTTAAGGGTTCGCAATTCAGCAATAAACCTCTCAGGTAATAACTACATCAAATGAATGAATCTTCAAGCTGAACTGCATACTCTGTAGACATAGCTTGTAATTACAAAGAAGAATGGAAACTGTCACAGCTGAAACATTAATGTTACTGGTCCAGTAAATCAGGACACAGGAACTTCAGAAGATTAATTATGGCGATGTATATATCCCCCAGAACTGAAATGGTTAAACTCTGTTTGAAGGAGCTTTACAATTACATTTTCCCTGCACTTGCAAGTAAAAGGCAGCTTTCAAGCAGTGCCAGCAAAGCTTAGCTACAAAGTCTTTACTTTTTCACATTTTCACTTTCCTTCAACCATCACCACTTCTGCCAATGATTTCTCCCTAGTTTCTGACCTCTACGTCACCTCACCTGTTTTTTTATGCGCAAGCTTTTTTAAAAAAAATGTTTCCAATCAAGGGGTAATTTAGCGTGGCCAATCCACCTACCATGCACATCTTTGGGTTGTAGGTGAGACCCACGCAAACATGGGGAGAATGTGCAAACTCCATACGGACAGTGACCTGGGGTTGGGATTGAACCCGGGTCCTCGGCACCATGAGGTAGCAGAGGTAACCACTGCGCCACCATGCTGCCCCATGCGCGAGCTTTCACAGGAAGTATTGATGGATGATTTGACCATTTCCAGGCCCCATCCTAGTTTCATCACACCCACTATTGCACCTGTTCAGGCATCAGTTAGCAGAGGGTGCCCAGGAGTGGGTGTTATGTCAGATTTCCCTCCTCGCCTGCCTGCTTAGAAACCCCAGCATTAATTACAGAGTTCCCATCAGGATTCAGCTGAGATCAGGCAAATAGACAACCGAGCCAATCAGGGCATAGGCGACCAGTAGTTCAAGTCCCACTCGATGCTGAGGAGTGGGGCAGCAGTGAGAACACCACCATGATTGACCTTAGTGTTCTGGTCTAAACGAGGTGGGGGCGGCCACGGGTTGGGGGGGGAAACGACGACACAGTGTGGCTGCTTTATATTGGTATGCATTGACCCACATTGGGAAAATGTGTTGAACGGGCGTTGCTGTGAGGGCCTTCGGTCAAAAGGCCTTTTGATACTATTAAGTTGTATGCCTGAATAATGAGGTACAGCAGAGTTAATGTCACCTGCAGAGCAAAGGGACCAGATCTTCAGGGGAGGGACATCAAAGTGAAGAGCCTTCTGGCTCAAAAAAGCACCACACATCTGACAAAGCCGAGTCCATAACCGCCCTTTCGGCCACACAGAATGCAGCTGCAAAATGTTGTGCGTTGTGTGGTCTGTTTTCCTTCATTATTTAATATCACTGTAATATCATTAAATACCAGTGGGAATAGGTTCCTTTGGTCCCATTGCTCCACGGAATGATGGGCTGTGGAATCGTCCTCAAATGCACAAGCTGTAATGCAGTGCCAGTTGAGTACAATTGTTTTTTATTTCCCCAATTCTCTTGTTCAGTCACCAAGATCGTTAATTTTTCCTTGGGTATGGTTAAATCGTTAATAGGACCTCAGAAAATAAAATACACCTCGCATGATTTTGATCGGGTGACAATTTTTAAAAAACATCCACATACCAGATTATTTTCCCTGGATGTCATAGTTTTGAAAGGTTTGTAATTCCAAATTTTTCAGATGCTAACTACATCAAACAAAATGAGGAGGCAGTGAATGAGGAGGCAACAATAGGAGGCAGTGAATGAACACAAGAAATCTGGTATTTCATTAGTTAGGAGAGCCTATTGAAAACACCATTCTCCCCTTTTGCTTCAATGCACGGAAAAGCCTTTTGGAAATCCTGCCTGAATTGAAATAAGATACAAATGGATGAAGCTCCATGTGCAGGTTTCGAAGATGACTCTTCCCATCCCCACTAAATGGCAAAGTGCAGACAAAGTGAAAATGAAGGCAAGTTCACACCAAAATGGTTAATCATAAGAGGACAAAGACGGAAGATAGATCAACTCAGGATAGTTTCACACAGCTCTTAGTGCCCAGGCAGAGGTGCAGCACAGGGAGATGCTGAGGAAATAAGCTCCGAAGCCATCATCATACTTCAGGGAAAATAAAAAGGCATACAAGAAAAAGGGATGGCTTTAAAAAGCACCATTAAAATGGGATCAGTTATGGTGAGAAAGTGAGCATGGAAAGAGGCCCGCCGTGTGTTCTGCGGCAGCGGAGGTGACCCGCCACTGGACAGCGACGGGATCTTCCATTCCCACCACTGGTAACGGGGCTTCCCATTGTTCCCAACCTCTGCTGGCGGAGTACCCGTGGCAGGGGCTCGTCGTCAGAGGGAACAGATGATCCTGCCAGCAGGAACGGTTGGACATTCCTGCCCTACATTTCTAATTTAATTGGGGGTTCAATTGGCGTCATTGGATATCTTCGCCATGGCTCAGTGGGTAGCATTCCCTCAAAAGATCATAGGTTCAAGCCCTTCAGTGAATTACTGGGGGAATGTTGCTGAGGTGCTGTCTTTTGGATGATACATTGAACTGAGACCCTTGAGACAGGTGTAAAGGATCCCACAGTACTCTTGGAAGAAGAGTGTTTTGTTATGCTGCTTCCTTGATGTGCACTCAGACAAAGGAAGGTTCAGACTTGGAGATAGCTTTAACACATTTATTAAACTGTTAACAATTCTCCTCCTTGGATTCGACTCTCCTGTTAATTCTGCTATAGCTACTCAGACTAACTAACCAGTCTGCTACAATTCATGTGGTGGGTGTGATGTGTTTCAATCAACCCTGTCTGTACTCACTAAGTGTCTCCACTGGAAAGAGACTGAGCATGTGTGCTGTGTCCTTTTACATGGGTTGGTTTTATTACGCCCTGTGGTAGTGTCACATCTGGGTGTGCCGTGACTGCCTATTGGTCGTGTCCTATCTTACTGACCTATTGGTTGAATGTCTATGTGTCATGATTCGCTGGTGCTCCCTCTAGTGTCTAGCTAGTCTAAGTGTATTTACATTAACCCCTTGTGTATTTACAGTGATGCATATCACCACATCCCCCCTTTTTTCGTGTTACATATTTTCTGTACAGTGTTAAAGAAAAGTGAACAAAAACAGATAGATAAATGATGCTATGTACAAGTTATGATGACTGTGATGACTATACAATAGTATACAAGACCAAATAATAGTTGCGATGACTTTGAGGATAAGACAATACAAAATAAAAGTTATGAGTCCAAAGTGCATGAATTTATATGGTCTAGTCTAGAAGTGTCAATGGTGATGTTGTCATTCCCTTGTGAACGCCGTCAGTGTCCTGGTGTTTGGTCATCAGGAGGTGTTCAAGTGTTCAAATCACTTCATTGACTGATTTGGACTCTTTCTTTCGATGCTTATGGTAGCAATTCTCGATGGCATCTGTCCTGAAAGCCGGGTTGCCTATTGGTAGTGTAGCAAACGTGAATTGGTAAGATGCATCGTCCTGCCATGGTATGTCATTGTACTGAACAGTGTCCCGCATTTGCAGAGTTGTACCATGTCGTACCAGTCATGGTCCCATTGGTGTTGTTTTTGTCGTGCTTGTAGTCAACGTTTTTGCCTTTGGTACGCTTAGGGCAGCACGGTAGCACAGTGGTTAGCACAATTGCTTCACAGCTCCAGGGTCCCAGGTTCGATTCCGTGCTGGGTCACTGTCTGTGCGGAGTCTGCACATCCTCCCCGTGTGTGCGTGGGTTTCCTCCGGGTGCTCCGGTTTCCTCCCACAGTCCAAAGATGTGCAGGTTAGGTGGATTGGCCATACTAAGTTGCCCATAGTGTCCAAAATTGCCCTTAGTGTTGGGTGGGGTTACTGGGTTATGGGGATAGGGTGGAGGTGTGGACCTTGGGTAGGGTGCTCTTTCCAAGAGCCGGTGCAGACCCGATGGGCCGAATGGCCCCCTTCTGCACTGTAAATGCTATGGGCTATGGGCTTCTTGTTATTGTCTTTGATGTTGTTGTTGTGTTGGTTGGTTTTGTTGCCGTGTTTGCTGCGCTCAAGGACCACACTCTGTGGTTAATACGAGTCATTCACACAGTTACTCGTGTCAGCGTCCTTTGTGGCATCTGCTGTCTCCTTGCGTGTGCCGTCACTGAGTTTGCGGCACTCCCCGTCTGGAGTCATGTCCGGCTTACTTGAATCAGCTCGGCTTGTCGATGCTCCCCGTCTGGAGCCCTTTCTGGTTCACCTGAATCAGCTTTGGTTTCTTGACGCTCCCCATCCGGAGTCATTGCAGGTTCACTTGAGTCAGCTGAAGTTTCTTGATGCTCCCCTTCCGGAGTCAAAACATTCAGGAATGCATTTTCTTGTTGAGAGGGTTGAGTGGATGAGGTTTGAATTAACGTGGTGTCACTGGAGTCATCAGTAGTCTTACCATGATTGTCGAGTGCCTCTGTACACACTAGCTGAGGTCTGTCACGTTGCACATCTTGTATGGGAAGTGGGATGCCATCGTCACTTGTCGCACATACAGTGGGTAGAGCCTCAGTGTCTTCTTGCTTTGCACTCGAGCGTGGTAGACTGTCATAGTCTGCTTGCTGTACACTTGAGCATGGCAGACTGTCATAGTCTTTCTGTAGTTCACTTGAGCGTGGCAGACTTGCATCGTCTGCTGCTGGTTGCTCAGAGGAGGTTGCTAGACCCTCATGGCCTTGTTCATGCAAGGACTGCGCTCTGGAGTCTTGCGTTCCTTCCATCGTGGAGTCCGTCCACGAGCTCGCTGTGGAGGCTTGAGTCACTCCCTCTGTGGAGTCTTGCAGCGTTCCCTGTGTGGAATCATGCGTTGGTCTCGCTGTGGAGACTGTCATCACTTCTTGTTCATGCAAGGACTGCGCTCTGGTGTCTTGCGTTGCTTCTATCGTGGAGGCTGTCCACGAGTTCGCTGTGGAGGCTTGTGTCACTCGAGTCACTTCTTGTTCATGCAAGGACTGCGCTCTGGAGTCTTGCGTTGCTTCTATCGTGGAGTCTGTCCACGAGCTCGCTGTGGAGGCTTGAGTCACTGGAGTCACTTTCTGTGTGGAGAACGTGCAGTTGTCTTGCTGTGGAGTCTTTCATCACTTTCTGTGTGGAGGCTGGGACCCTTCGTGGTGCGTGGACCACTCTCTGTGTGGAGTCGGGGACTCTTCGCGGTGCGTGGACCACTCTGTGTGGATTCGGGGACTATTCGCGGTGCGAGGACCACTCTCTGTGTGGCAGCAGGGCGCTCTCTGTGGGCTTGTACCGCTCTCTGTCTCTTGGCGCCAGGCCGCAGCATAATCCTGCACTCACGAGTCGGGATGTCATATATGCTGGGCTCAGGATTCCCCAATCCGCAGGAATGGTGTAGGAGGGAGGGCTTCAGGTATTTGGATAATTGGAGCGCATTCTGGGGAAGGTGGGACCTGTACAAACAGGACGGGTTGCATCTGAACCAGAGGGGCACCAATATCCTGGGAGGGAGGTTTTCTAGTACTCTTCGGGAGGGTTTAAACTAATTTGGCAGGGGAATGGGAACCGGATTTGTAGTCCAGCAACTAAGGTAGCCGATATTCAGGACGCCAAAGCATGTAATGAGGCAGTGGGGAAGGGAACACTGACAAAGGAGAGTACTTGCAGGCACGGAGATGGGTTGAAGTGTGTATACTTCAACGCAAGAAGCATCAGGAATAAGGTGGGTGAACTTAAGGCATGGATCGGTACTTGGGACTACGATGTGGTGGCCATCACGGAAACTTGGATAGAAGTGGAGCAGAAATAGTTGTTGAAGGTCCCTGGTTATAGATGTTTCAATAAGATTAGGGAGGGTGGTAAAAGAGGTGGGGGGGTGGCATTATTAATTAGAGATAGTATAACAGCTGCAGAAAGGCAGTTCGAGGAGTATCACCCTATTGAGGTAGTATGGGTTGAAGTCAGAAATAGGAAAGGAGCAGTCACCTTGTTAGGAGTTTTCTATAGGCCCCCCAATAGTAGCAGAGATGTGGAGGAACAGATTGGGAAACAGATTTTGGAAAGGTGCAGAAGTCATAGGGTAGTCGTCATGGGCGACTTTAACTTCCCAAATATTGAGTGGAAACTCTTTAGATCAAATAGTTTGGATGGGGTGGTGTTTGTGCAGTGTGTCCAGGAAGCTTTTCTAACACAGTATGTAGATTGTCCGATCAGAGGAGGGGCAATATTGGATTTAGTACTGGGTAATGAACCAGGGCAAGTGATAGATTTGTTAGTGGGGGAGCATTTTGGAGATAGTGACCACAATTCTGTGACTTTCACTTTAGTAATGGAGAGGGATAGGTATGCGCAACAGGGCAAGGTTTACAATTGGGGGAAGGGTAAATATGATGTTGTCAGACAAGAATTGAAGTGCATAAGTTGGGAACATAGGCTGTCAGGGAAGGACACAAGTGAAATGTGGAACTTGTTCAAGGAACAGGTGCTACGTGTCCTTGATATGTATGTCCCTGTCAGGCAGGGAAGAGATGGTCGAGTGAGGGAACCATGGTTGACAAGAGAGGTTGAATGTCTTGTTAAGAAGAAAAAGGTGACTTATGTAAGGCTGAGGAAACAAGGTTCAGACAGGGCATTGGAGGGATACAAGATAGCCAGGAGGGAACTGAAGAAAGGGATTAGGAGAGCTAAGAGAGGGCATGAACAATCTTTGGCGGGTAGGATCAAGGAAAACCCCAAGGCCTTTTACACATATGTGAGAAATATGAGAATGACTAGAGCGAGGGTAGGTCCGATCAAGGACAGTAGCGGGAGATTGTGTATTGAGTCTGAAGAGATAGGCGAGGTCTTGAACGAGTACTTTTCTTCTGTATTTACAAATGAGAGGGGCGATATTGTTGGAGAGGACAGTGTGAAACAGATTGGTAAGCTCGAGGAAATACTTGTTAGGAAGGAAGATGTGTTGGGCATTTTGAAAAACTTGAGGATAGACAAGTCACCCTGGCCTGACGGGATATATCCAAGGATTCTATGGGAAGCAAGAGATGAAATTGCAGAGCCGTTGGCAATGATCTTTTCGTCCTCACTGTCAACAGGGGTGGTACCAGGGGATTGGAGAGTGGCGAATGTCGTGCCCCTGTTCAAAAAAGGAACTAGGGATAACCCTGAGAATTATAGGCCAGTTAGTCTTACTTCGGTGGTAGGCAAAGTAGTGGAAAGGGTACTGAATGATAGGATTTCTGAGCATCTGGAAAGACACTGCTTGATTAGGGATAGTCAGCACGGATTTGTGAGGGGTAGGTCTTGCCTTACAAGTCTTATTGAATTCTTTGAGGAGGTGACCAAGCATGTGGATGAAGGTAAAGCAGTGGATGTCGTGTACATGGATTTTAGTAAGGCATTTGATAAAGTTCCCCATGGTAGGCTTATGCAGAAAGTAAGGAGGCATGGGATAGTGGGAAATTTGGCCAGTTGGATAACGAACTGGCTAACCGATAGAAGTCAGAGAGTGGTGGTGGATGGCAAATATTCAGCCTGGATCCCAGTTACCAGTGGCGTACCGCAGGGATCAGTTCTGGGTCCTCTGCTGTTTGTGATTTTCATTAATGACTTGGATGAGGGAGTTGAAGGGTGGGTCAGTAAATTTGCAGACGATACGAAGATTGGTGGAGTTGTGGATAGTAAGGAGGGCTGTTGTCGGCTGCAAAGAGACATAGATAGGATGCAGAACTGGGCTGAGAAGTGGCAGATGGAGTTTAACCCTGAAAAGTGTGAGGTTGTCCATTTTGGAAGGACAAATATGAATACGGAATACAGGGTTAACGGTAGAGTTCTTGGCAATGTGGAGGAGCAGAGAGATCTTGGGGTCTATGTTCATACATCTTTGAAAGTTGCCACTCAAGTGGATAGAGTTGTGAAGAAGTCCTATGGTGTGCTCGCGTTCATTAACAGAGGGATTGAATTTAAGAGTCGTGAGGCGATGATGCAGCTGTACAAAACTTTGATGAGGCCACATTTGGAATACTGTGTACAGTTCTGGTCGCCTCATTTTAGGAAGGATGTGGAAGCTTTGGAAAAGGTGCAAAGAAGATTTACCAGGATGTTGCCTGGAATGGAGTGTAGGTCTTACGAGGAAAGGTTGAGGGTGCTAGGCCTTTTCTCATTAGAACGGAGAAGGATGAGGGGCGACTTGATAGAGGTTTATAAGATGATCAGGGGAATAGATAGAGTAGACAGTCAGAGACTTTTTCCCCGGGTGGAACAAACCATTACAAGGGGACATAAATTTAAGGTGAAAGGTGGAAGATATAGGAGGGATATCAGAGGTAGGTTCTTTACCCAGAGAGTAGTGGGGGCATGGAATGCACTGCCCGTGGAAGTAGTTGAGTCGGAAACATTAGGGACCTTCAAGCAGCTATTGGATAGGTACATGGATTACGGTAAAATGATATAGTGTAGATTTATTTGTTCTTAAGGGCAGCACGGTAGCATTGTGGATAGCACAATTGCTTCACAGCTCCGGGGTCCCAAATTCGATTCCGGCTTGGGTCACTGTCTGTGCGGAGTCTGCACGTCCTCCCCGTGTCTGCGTGGGTTTCCTCCGGGTGCTCCGGTTTCCTCCCACAGTCCAAAGATGTGCGGGTTAGGTGAATTGGCCAATGATAAATTGCCCTTAATGTCCAAATTGCCCTTGGTGTTGGGTGGAGGTGTTGAGTTTGGGTAGGGTGCTCTTTCTAAGAGCCGGTGCAGTCTCAAAGGGCCGAATGGCCTCCTTCTGCACTGTAAATTCAATGATAATCTATGATTAATCTAGGACAAAGGTTCGGCACAACATCGTGGGCCGAAGGGCCTGTTCTGTGCTGTATTTTCTATGTTCTATGTAACTCGTCGTCGGGGTCCTCAATGTACAACACCTCTAGTTACGGTTCGGATTTGGTACTGGGGTCGCCACGTCCAATGATGAAATCTTCGTCTGAGTCGTAGTCTTCAAGGACCATATCATCTTCTAGGGTGGTGCTAACTGCTTGTTGCAGGGTTCTGCGGAGGTTACTTTCAGCTACTGGTCGAATTTCAGGCATTGTGCTGTTGTTCCGGGTGAAAGAATCTTGTTTTGAAGCTTACAAATTTTTTTTTCTTGTTTTTAGACATTTTCTCTTTAAGTTGGCATGGTCCGGGGCCTTTGACATCACGGAGCTTGTGACATAGAGGTAGGAAGCGATTCCGCATTCGCAGATCGCTGGTCCTTTACTTTGCGCCCTTCTCTCAACTGCGCATGTGCGGCACCTTTTCCAAGATGGCTGCAAATCAAAACTGCTGTTTTCTGCATTGGAAAACCTACCTTCGCCTCGTGGTCAGTACTGGAGCCTCTTTTACTGTTTTTTCTTGAATCTTCCTCGCAGAATTCTTGGAATTTGTCCAGGACTGCCTGGAAGTCGCTCTTGTTTTGCCCCTTTGAGTATTTGAAGGTTTCGAAGATTTCTGCTCCTTTTCCACCCGCGATGGTAAGTAGAAGCTTTATTTTCTCTGCATCTGCCATGCCATCTAAGTCGGATGCTACCAGGTAGATCTCGAATCTCTGCCTGAATGCACGCCAGTTTTCACTGAGATTGCCTTGGTACCTGAGCTGCTGTCGAACCAGAATCTCGAACATCATCTTGCCTGGGTGCTGTTGCTGGTTGTCACTGTTTGCTGAGTTGTAACGATATGGATTTAAACAGTCACTCACTGGTACCATGTTTTGTTATGCTCTTGACGTAGCATAAGCTGCATCCCTGATGTGCACTCTGACAAAGGAAGGTTCAGACTTGGAGATAGCTTTAACACATTTATTAAACTGTTAACGATTCTCCAACTTGGGTTCGACTCTCCTGTTAATCCTGCTATAGCTACTCAGACTGACTACCCAGTCTGCTACAATCCACATGGTGGATGTGATGTATTTCAATCAACCCTGTGTCTATACTCACTGAGTGTCTCCACTGGAAAGAGACTGAGCATGTGTGCTGTGTCCTTTTATATGGGTTGGTGTAATGCCCGTTTGCGGTAGTGTCACGTCTGGGTGTGTCGTGACTGCTCATTGGTCGTGTCCTATCTTACTGACCTATTGGTTGAATGTCTGTGTGTCATGATGTCTCTGGTGCTCCCTCTAGTGTCTAGCTAGTCTAAGTGTATTTACATTAATCCCTTGTGTATTTACAGTGATGCATATCACCACAAAGAGCAGGGCAGTTCCTTTCAACATCACCAGATACAGGTGATCTGATCATTATCACGTTGCAGTTGGGGGGATTGCTGTGTGTAAATTGGCTGCTGCCTTCTCTATCGCAACAGCGATTACACTTCAAAGGTAAATCATTGACTATTTTGTGTGTTCTAAGCTTATAAAAGGTATCAGACGAATGGGAGACCTTTCTTTCACTGAGATAAGCAGCATATTGGTTTATATTTGGTGTCTTTCCAGTTCAAAGAGTCTCACCTGTGAAACCCAGGGGGCAAAGGCAAATGTAATCTGCCACCAGATCCAGGCAGGTCGACTGGTTATCACAAAATCCATAGCTGCAGTCATCAAAGTTAATTTCACAGTTCAGGCCCTCGAACCCTGTGTGAGGGAACACATTTATTAGATATATCTTGTAAGAGAGGCATGGCCTTGCTTCAGCAGTTCGTGGCATTACACTTAACACAAGTTGCAGGATGTTAGGTATGAGTAAGGGGAACCAGGAAAGATTCTCTCACCAAGACGATTCCTGAAAGTGTGTGCCAGGGGAGAACATTGCAGAGCACAACATCACAAGGTTCCAGAACCTATTGCATTGGAAGAAGGAAGGTGATGCTGCAGGACATGGTGAGAAGATGTTTGATGGGAACTTTTCCTATCACCAGTATTGACTCAGCTGAGGGTAATATTTTCGTCACTGAGTCAAAAGTTGTAGATTCATGCCTCCCGTTCCAGAGACTTGAGTAAATAAATGTAGGCTGACTTTTTAGTGCAGGAATGAGGGAATGCTGCACTGTTGGAAATGCCATCTTTTCAACCAAGACCCTGTCTGCCATCTCAGACTCGGGTCATAAAAGATGCCATCGAGCTGTTTGAAAGAAGAGTATGGAAGTTCTCCGTGGTGACCTGGTCGGTACTCACTCCTCAACTAGCATTACTAAAGTTGATGAACCAGGCATCTCTGTTTTTGGGTCCTTGCTGTGTGTTTGGCAGTCGTGAGCGCTACATTATATCTGTGAGTACCTTCACACGAAAACACTCTGATGTTCATAAAGCAGTTTTGAATGAGCTGTGATCATGAAGGGCAATTTATAAACCCTAAGATACCACAAAAATAAAGCCATGACTAAGCCAATGTAAACAATTTGCTTTGTGTAAAATGGGAGAAAGACGCCTAATAATAAAGTGATCTTGATCCTCCTTCTCTGTTGCTAAGAAACACAAAAGCCCTTGTGAAGTGAACCCATAGTCACAATGAATCATGTCAGCCAAATTGTAAAAGCAAGGTCCCAAAAACAACAATGCGCCAATGTGCAGTTCAGCAACGTTAGTAATGTTGGTAGGCGACATGGTGGCATAGTGATTAACACTGCTTCCCACGGTGTTGAAGACCGGAATTCGATTCCAGCCCCGAGTCACTGTCTGTGTGGAGTTTGCACATTCTCCCTATATCTGCGTGAGTCTCACCCCCACAACACAAAGATATGCCCGTTAGGTGGATTAGCCACGCTAAATTGCTCCTTAATTGGAAAGAAATAATTGGGTATTCTCAATTTATTTATTTTTAAAAGTTATGTTGGTCGGGGGATAAATATTGGCACCAGGGAGAACTCCTGTACTCTTCATCTAAAAAGTACCATGGGATCTTTTGTCCCCACCTGAGGTGACAGGCAGGACATCAATTTAAAAGGTGGAACCTCCAACAGTGCAGGGTTCTCTCAATACTGCCCTAAGAGTCAGCCTAAATTTCTTTCCTCAAGTGTCTGGAATAGGAGGCCTCAATACACAACTACCAACTTAGATTATTACCCACTGCACCATGGCTGATTCAATCCAGTGATAGGAAAAGATCCCATCAAACTTCTTTCTCAGTAAGCATTCTTGTGGGCCGGTGATTTAGGGTACTTCAGCAATGATGTGCAGACTGGCCAGTATCCTTGTGGTACCCCATGTGGTGGCTCGAGGCAATGCTAGGGAGACTTCCATTATAACGGAACAAGGGTTTATTGGTTACAAGGTAATTATACACAGGCACAGAGTTGCTAAACAGGTCTTCACTCGGTGGCTCCATGGTTCACTCTGTCCGGAACCACGCTCCCAGTGCTCCGTGCTTTTTCCCCATTGGACAGGATTCATGCGCTCCTGCATGATAGGGCCAAGTCAGGTGTACACAAGAAAATGCCCCATAAAGGGGCTGCGCTACCAAACCCCACCATTCCTACCTCAACCCGTCCACTTCCCCTCTCCAGTTGTGAAAACTTTGATCATTTTCAACAATGCCTCATGGGCAGCACAGTAGCACAAGTGGATAGCACTGTGGCTTCACAGCACCACGGTCCCAGGTTCGATTCCCTGCTGGGTCACTATCTGTGCGGAGTCTGCACATCCTCCCCGTGTGTGCGTGGGTTTCCTCCGGGTGCTCCGGTTTCCTCCCACAGTCCAAAGACGTGCAGGTTAGGTGGATTGGCCTGAAAAATTGCCCTTAATGACCAAAAACTGGTTAGGTGGGGTTATTGGGTTACGGGGATAGGGTGGAAGTGAGGGCTTAAGTGGGTCGGTGCAGACTCGATGGGCGATTGGCCTCCTTCTGCACTGTATGTTCTATGTCGGCTTCTCTGACACATGGATTATCTGCCTGAGCCTGTGCTGCTGTCTTGCACTGACTTGAAATGTTTCACTCCCCTCATAAATGGCATTTCCTTTTCGCACTCCACCCAGCACGGACCTGTTTCAAAGTCTACAAATTCCCCCTAACCGGTTAAACGGTTGCAAAGACATGTGTCTGGAATGGAATGCTTCATTGCAATTTCTGACATTTTATGCCCTCATAAACCTATTCAGCTGTATGGTCAGGCCACCAAATGACTGTCATCAGAGCTGTCACAGCGCATGGCAGTGGCAAGCGCTTGACTAATGTTAACCCATCAACGGCATCACTGTGAAGCGCATCCTCATCATTTCTCAAACTCGCCATGGAGCCAATTTCCCACTATTCTCCCTGTAATAAAGCTCTTAAATTATCCCAAGTTCATTAATAATGAATTGCAGTTGTCATTCTAATTCAAGAGTTTAATAGAAAGAGCTACGTCCTGGAGTTAGGTAAGCAGCCAAAAGCACTATCACCATAAATCCAATCATTCACATTCAGCTCGAATCAGCTGCTGAAGCAGTCCAGTCAGAGGGAAATAGGACGGTGCCCAACACTGATAGTTTTGGGAAGATGTGATAATTACTTATTGTCACAAGTAGGCTTCAATGAAGGTACTGTGAAAAGACCCTAGTCGCCACAATCCGGCGCCTGTCTGGGGAGGCTGGTACACGAATTGAACCCACGCTGCTGGCCTTGTTCTGCTTTACAAGCCAGCTGTTTAGCCCACTGTCCTTAACCAGCGTGACGTCTGAGTTGGGGCAGCAGGCATTGTGTTGTCGGGGTCTTTCCTGTAGATTGAAATATCAGTGGGCATGTTTCAATGAGACTTGCTTCAGACTGCTGTCAGGCCCCCAAATGACTGGCTTCTGTCCGAGGGAAACTAAGATTAATTAGTTAAGCTCACCCAATCAGTCAATGATTAAATACATTACCCAGTGTGATTATCAGGTTTAAATATTCCACATTGCCACTATTATATTGGTAGAGATTAAAAGTTATTAATTTACATTAATGTAATATCGTTTCCCTGCTCCCCAAATGTCATGTAAGGGTCTTTGAATGTCAATTCAATCACTATTCGTCTCAATGCTAGGAATGAAATATTTATACCTTATCATTAAAAGAAATACTGGAATCTATGCAGCACCTTTAGGAACTTTCAAAGCTTTTTATTGCCAATTCATGACGTTTGAATGTGGGAAATGCAAATTCCAATCCGTACACAGCAAACTCCGACGGACAGCGATGTGAGAATGACCAGGTAATTTGCTCAGGGTGTTGGCTGAGGGGTGGATATTGGCGAGGATCCTGGGAAGAACGCCTCAGCTCAACTTCACAGTAATGCTGTGGGATGTTTTACATTTGCCTGCGAGGCCAGGTGGGGAATGTCTCTTCTGAAAGAAGGTAGTTCTGACAGGGCAACACTCCTCGAGGACTGCAGTGCAGTGTCTTACATTATCTGCTCAGGTTTCTGCACTGGGACCTGAACCCACATCCTTGTTACTTGGGAGGCAGCCCACTGAGTTACAACTGATACAAGGGGTGCAGAATAAATGCTGTTTAGATTATAGGCTTGAGACTTTGTTAACAGCCGGCAGACTTCAATGAGAAATCCGGTGCTACATTAGATTGCTTCTAATTCAATATAGTGCTTCCTTGTAGCACTCATACCTATTCATCCTTGATGCCAAATCTTTTCATGCCTGTTACAACCCACTTACCCTACAAGCAATATTAATGAGAAAGGGTTACCTTCTGGGCAAAAACAATTGTACATATTTGTCATGTGAGAGTACCTTTAAGAAATGGGTGTTTAAGAAGTGTACCTTTAAGAAATGGGTGTTTATCAGTGATGTCAGAGTGTGGGTGGAGCTGAGCTGTTTGTCAGCTTTTTACTTTCATTTTAGGCTGTTTGCTGCAGGGTGTGTTTTAGTTTCATTTTCAGTGTTGGAGCTGAAGCCAGACAGAGCAGGTGTACTGCTGTTCTCTCTGCATCAAAAGACTATCTCTTGATCATTTGGTGAATTCAGAATTATAAATGTTCTCAGTAGTGAATGTAAACTGAATGTGCTTCTGTTAAAAGGTGTTTCTTTTGTCTTCTAGATGTTGTTTGGGAAATTATTAAGGATTACTTAGTGTTGTATTCTTTGGGGGTTGTATTTGAATTAATGGTTGCTAAGGTGTTCACAGTATGTTTTAAAAAGGTTAACTTGAGTTCATAGAATAAACATTGTTTTGCTTTAAAAAATACTTTTCCATTTCTACTGTACCACACCTGTAGAGTGGGCGTGTACTCCCCATACCACAATCTATTAAAACTTGTGGGTCAGGTGAACTCTATGATACACTTTGGGGTTCTCTAAACCTTGGCCCATACCATATTGAATTCATCTCGACAGACAGCCCCATTCTGACATGGTTCCGATTCGCACTCATTCACCTCCATCTCACAGAATGACCCAGAAAAGCCTGTGGGAAGATAGTGCCATACACGTTGTACCGACATCGCCTCAATACATGAACATCTAAGCCGTTTGTGTTTGGTCAGTACATTCATTTCATGTTTGACAGAGGACTGATTGATTCTAAATTCACAATGACTTCCTATTGTTCTGCGAAGTTCGGCTCTTCCGAACCTTAGATCGTATTCAGTCATCACCATGACGATCACTGACCTACGTTGGATCCCAGTCCAGCAAAGTCTTGAATTCAAAATGTGTTCCTTCCTTTAAAATCCTTCCATGGCTTTGCCTCTTTCTATCTCTGAAACATCCTTCAGCCCCAAAATCCTCTGATATGTCTACATTTGTTAAGTGCTGGCCTTTTGTGCATCCTCCACTTGCACATCCCTTCAGCTGCCTTGCCCAACCACTGAAATGTCCTTCCTAAACGACTCTACTTCACCTTCCTCTTATAAGATTCTCCTTCAACTCCTTCTCTTTGTCCATACTCTCTTGATGTGTCATTATGTAACAGAGCTCACACTTTCATCGAGCACTTTTGGATGTTTCATTATGTTAACAATGTTGTTATTTTTAGAATCATAGAATCACTACTGTGTAGAAGGAGGCCATTTGACCCATCGAGTCTGCACCGACCCTCCGAAAGAGCACCTTAAACAGGCTCCCACCCTCTCTCTTCAACCCTGTAACCCCACTTAACTTGCAGATCCCTGGACACTAAGGGGCAACTTATCATGGCCAATTCACCTAACCTGCACATCTTCGGACTGTGGGAGGAAACCGGAGCACCCGGAGGAAACCCACGGAGACACGGGGAGAAAGTGTAAACTCCACACAGACAAGACTGGAATTGAACCAGGGTCCCGCCGCTGTGAGACAGCAGTGCTAACCACTGTGTGACCATGTCACCCCACGCTGGTTATTGTGAATACATTTGCAAATGGCAGTGATTCAAATGCATGGCAATATAAGCAGCATAAATCTATTGACTTACTTACATATCCCAAAACTATGAACCGGAAACTACTATTCATCACTATTGCAACTAATCTGTAAATAATTAGAATATCTGCATCTTTTGCATGTCCACTTGGAATGATAGTAAGGTGTCTTTGTGTTCTGAGAGGCTAAAAGGGGGTTACATATACAAAGAAGCAACCACTTAAAAAGCAGAAATGCTTGCTAAAATGTAGCAGTATATTTTCTGACCAGTGTTCTGCATTAATATCTGTGGCTAAGTACATAAGAAGTTTAATGCGTGCATTTTAAGTTGTGGTACACTAATAGCACTGGTTGAGAAACAGAGTTTCACAGAACGTACAACAGTGACCAGGCCATTCTGCCCTACTGGTCTATGGGATGACCCTAAATTCCCTTCTCGTTCATCTGTTTAGTTAGCATTATGCATACTATACCAATATCCTAGAACAACATCATCAACAGGCATCACGGTAGCATTGTGGATAGCACGATTGCTTCACAGCTCCAGGGTCCCAGGTTCGATTCCGGCTTGGGTCACTGTCTGTGCGGAGTCTGCACATCCTCCCCGTGTGTGCGTGGGTTTCCTCCGGGTGCTCCGGTTTCCTCCCACAGTCCAAAGATGTGCAGGTTAGGTGGATTGGCCATGATAAATTGCCCTTAGTGTCCAAAATTGCCCTTAGTGTTGGGTGGGGTTACTGGGTTATGGGGATAGGGTGGAGGTGTTGACCTTGGGTAGGGTGCTCTTTCCAAGAGCTGGTGCAGACTCGATGGGCCGAATGGCCTCCTTCTGCACTGTAAATCCTATGATAAACACTGTCTTGAAAGAATCTTGCAAATCAAGTGAGAGAACAAAATAACAAATATGGGTATTCTTGATGTAAAGGTAAAGTTGCCATAGTCCCAGATGACCATAGGCTGCTTTCCCCTTTGAGGGGGAGAATTGACTGGTGGTGATTTAACCTGAGGATCACCACACCTCAGGCAAGGGGCAAGGTTGAGTAGGCGGGCCTTCATGAATCAATCTAATAACCAATAATACATCGATACATACACGAATAATACAAATCAGATTTTCAAATTTGCTGATGACACCACCGTAGTGGGTCGGATTTCAAACAATGACGAGACAGAGTACAGGAACGAGATAGAGAATCTGGTAAACTGGTGCAACGACAATAATCTCTCCCTCAATGTCAACAAAACGAAGGAGATTGTCATCGACTTCAGGATGCGTAGTGAAGAACATGCCCCTGTCTACATCAATGGGAATGAAGTACAAAGGTTCGAGAGCTTCAAGTTTTTAAGTGTACAGATCACCAACAACCTGTCCTGGTCCCCCCATGCCGACACTATAGTTAAGAAAGCCCACCAACCACTCTACTTTCTCAGAAGACTAAGGAAATTTGGCATGTCAGCTTCTACCCTCACCAACTTGTATCACAGCTTGGTATGGAGCCTGCTCTGCCCAAGACCGCAGGAAACTACAAAAGGTTGTGAATGTAGCCCAGTCCATAAGGCAAACCAGCCTCCCATCTATTGACTCTATCTATAGTTCCCGCTGCCTCAGAAAGGCAGCCAGCATAATTAAGGACCCCACGCACCCCGGACATACTCTCTTCCACCTTCTTCCGTCAGGAAAAAGATACCAATGTTTGAGGTCACGTACCAACCGACTCAAGAACAGCTTCTTCCCTGCTGCCATCAGACCTTTGAATGGACCTACCTCGTATTAAGTTGATCATTTCTCTACACCTTGCTATAACTGTAACATTATATTCTGCAGTCTCTCCTTCCTTCCCTATGTATGGTATGCATTGTTTGTACAGCATACAAGAAACAATATTTTTCACTGTAGACTAATACATATGCCAATAATAAATCAAATCAAATCAAAGAAGTTAGGAGCAGGAGGAGGCCTTTTGGCCCTTCAAGCCTGCTCAGCCATTTATCACGATCATGGATGATCATCCACTCAATAGCTTAATCCTGTTTTCTCCCTGTAACCTTTGATCCCATTCGCCCCAAGTGCTATATCTAGATGCCTCTTGAATATATTCAGTGATTTAGCAGCAACTACTTCCTGTGGCAATGAATTCCACAGGCTCACCACTCTTTGAGTGAATAAATGTCTTCTCATCTCTGTCCAAAATGGTTTACCCTGAATCCTCAGACTGTGACCCCTGGTTCTGGACACACCCACCATTGGTAACATCTTCCCTGTATCTACCCTGTCTAGTCCTGTGAGAATTTTATAAGTCTCTGTGAGATCCTCCCTTATTCTTCTGAACTCCAACGAGAACAATCCTAACCTAGTCCTCATATAACAGTCCCGCCATTCCTGGAATCAGTCTGGTAAACCTTCGCTGCACTCCCTTGAGAGCAAGAACATTTTTCCTCAGAGAAGGAGACCAAACCTGCACACAATACTCCAGGTGTGGCCTCACCAAGGCCCTGAATAATTGCAGCAACACATCCCTGCTTCTGTACTCAAAACCTCTCGCAATGAAGCCCAACATACCATTCGCCTTCTTTACCGTCTGATGCACCTGTGTGCTTACCTTCAGCATAAAGACACCCAGGTCCCGCTGCACACTCCCCTCTCCCAATTTACGACCATTCAGGTAATAATCTACCTTCCTGTTTTTGTTTCCAAATAATCCGCCGCCATCTGTAATAGTTGAAAACCAATGTCCTCACTGTGGGAGAACTTTCAAGACTAAGATATCTAAGACACTAGCTATCTGTGATCTCAACAGCAAATGATGACATTTCACATAAACCCAGTGATCTGTAAGGATCATTCTCAGCATGATGATCTAACTTTTCATAAATGTTTGTGCTGTTCACCTAAACTACTGGCTGTGATAGTGTTCTTACCACTCTCTGGGTAAAGAGTGTTGAATTCCTTGTTATATTTAAAAGACAGTACGAAGTCTTACAACACCAGGTTAAAGTCCAACAGGTTTGTTTCGATGTCACTAGCTTTCGGAGCGCTGCTCCCTCCTCGGGTGAATGAAGAGGTATGTTCCAGAAACAAATATCCAACAAATTTGTCTATATATTATGGCGACAGGCCATAAACAGGATTTGCCTGGCCAGATTTCCGAAAGCAATCTTCCCAGCCTCTCTCTGATTACGTAGCCTCACAGTCAGGAAGGGAGCGCGCCTAATTAGCATTGATTATAATATATTTTAATCTCATTCACAGGCTTCATGCCATTACTTCCACTCTCAACGTATCGTACCACCAAACCAGACTGCCTTGGTGCTTGGGGGGGAGGAATTGGGGGTAGTGGAAAAAGGGGAAGTGCCCCAGTGCCTGGGGTGGGGATGCGGGGGCAGGGGGACGTGCCCTGATGCCTGGGGTGCTGGGGGGTGAGTTGGGGGGAGGGGAAGTGCCCGGAAGCCTGGGGTGGGGAGGGGGGTGAAATGTCCCAGTGCCTGGGGGGGGGGGGGGGGGGGGGGGGGGGCAGGAATTCTAATGCGGGAGGGTGGTGGGAGGTGATGGTAGTGCTCCGATGCTTGCGTGGTGGTGGTGGGGGGAGGGGGGGGGTGGAATTCCCTCTGATGCCAGTGGGGGGAGGATTTAATTTTTAATTTTATTTTTAGTGCAGTTCGGGGCATCTTTACAGACGGTGGTGCGACCTTCGTGGAGCAGGTCTTAATGTCTCTAACAGCGCCCCCCCCCCCCCCCCCCCCCCCCGCCGCGACACAAACCATGCTGCCAGGTTCTCTGTGCAATGAGTGAAAACATGGCTGTGCATCTGGAGAACGTGACATCCTTTGGGAAAATTCCACCCATGGAATTTGGAGGCAGAAAAGGAGCTGCAGGATATATGCCCCATTGGGAGGGTGAAGGCAATAAAACGGTTGAAAAATCTGTCCAATATATTGCAGTCGTCAACGAATCATTTGGGTTCCTCATCTATCTCAATAGATACCTCGAAAAAACATGATTAATAAAACATGAGGAAAAGCAACCTTTCTCAAGAAAAGTCACAAAAAGCACTACATCATCTTCGAATTCCTTCAGTTATGATTACCCACGCAACAATGATTTAAATATTGCCTTCCACATAAGGAAACATCCCAAGGCACTTCACAGGAGCATTATAAAACAAAGTATGATACTGAGCCACGTATGGAGAAATTAGGCCAAGGGCTTAATCAAAGACATAGATTTTAAGATGTGTTTTAAAAGAAGAAAGGCAGGGTAGAGGGGGATGTAGAGGAGTAGAGGAGTTGCACCACTGGTTAAGGAGAATATTACAGCTGGACTGTGCAAGGACACCACAGAGGACTCATGCAGCGAGGCAGTATGGATAGAGTTCAGTAATAAGAAGGGTGTAGCCACAATGTTGGGGGTTTACTATAGGCCTCCCAACAACTAGTGGGAGATAGAGGAGCAGATATGTAGGCAGATTTTGGAAAGATGTAAAAGCAATAGGATTGTTGTGGGTGATTTTAACTTCCCCTCTATTGACTGGGACTCACGTAGTGCTAGGGGCTTGGGTAGAGAAGAATTTGTAATGAGCATTCAAGAGGGCTTCTTGAAACAATATGTAGATAGTCCAACTGGGGAAGGGGCCATACTGGATCGCGTATTGGGGAATGAGCCCGGCCAGGTGGTCGAAGTTTCAGAAATAGTGAACAGGTTTTAAGGTACTGTTGGATAAAGAGTAGTCCTAAGATGAATGTGCTAGATTGGGGACAACTAATTATTACTGAAGAATCTAGTTTTGGGGCGGATGTTTGAGATTAAATCAAATCTGGATTGTGGGAGGCTTTTAAATATCAGTTGTTAGGAATTCAGGACTGACATATTCCTGTGAGGAAGAAGGATAAGTATGGCAAATTTCAGGAACCTGGGATAATGAGAGATATTGTGAGCCTAGTGCAAAAGAAAAAGG
Source organism: Scyliorhinus torazame (assembly GCF_047496885.1). NCBI lineage: Eukaryota > Metazoa > Chordata > Chondrichthyes > Carcharhiniformes > Scyliorhinidae > Scyliorhinus > Scyliorhinus torazame. Next base: position 92,534,151 of record NC_092710.1, read on the forward strand.
AAGCATTTGTAAGGGCTAGAATCCCATGAGGAATATAAGGAAAGTAGGAAGGAACAGAAGCAAGGAGTCAGAAGGGCTAAAGGGGGTCAAGAAAGATCATTGGCAAAAGAATTAAGGAAAATCCCAAGGCTTTTTTTTACGTATATAAAGCACAAAGGGTATCCAGGGACATGGTTGGCCCACTCAAGAACAGTCTACAAAATTATGAGGGGCATAGACAGAGTGGATAGTCAGAGACTTTTTCCCAGGGTAGAGGGGTCAATTACTAGGGGGCATAGGTTTAAGGTGCGAGGGGCAAGGTTTAGAGGAGATGTACGAGGCATGTTTTTTACACAGAGGGTAGTGGGTGCCTGGAATTCGCTGCCGGAGGAGGTTGTGAAAGCAGGGACATTAGTGACATTTAAGGGGCATCTTGACAAATACATGAATAGGATGGGAATAGAGGGATCCAGATCCTGGAAGTGTAGAAGATTTTAGTTTAGACGGTCAGCATGGTCGGCACAGGCTTGGAGGGCCGAAGGGCATGTTCCTGTGCTGTACTTTTCTTTGTTCTTTGGAGGGAATCTGCATGGAACCAGAGGAAATGGGTGAAGTACTAAGTGAGTACTTTGCATCAGTATTCACCAAACAAAAGGACTTGGTGGATGATGAGTCTGGGGAAGGGTTTGTAGATAGTCTGGATCTAATTGAGATCAAAAATAGGAGGTTTGGGACATCTTGAGAAATATTAAGGTAGATAAGTCCTCAGGGCCTGATGCGATCCACCCCAGAATACTGCGAGAGGCAAGGGAGAAAATTGCTGGGGCCATGACAGAAATCTTTGTATGACTAAATGTGAGGTCCCAGATGGCTAGCGAATAGCTAATGTTGTTCCTTTGATTAAGAAAGGTAGCAAGGATAATTCAGGAAATTACATCAGTGGTCGGGAAATTATTGGAGAGGATTCTTCAAGAAGGATTTACTCCCATTTGGAAGTAAATGAACATATTAGTGAGAGGCAGCATGTTTTTGTGAAGGGCAGGTCATGTCTCACTAACACGATCGCGTTTTTCGAGGAAGTGAGGAAGATGATTGATGAGGGTAGGACAGTGGGTGTTGTCTACATGGACTTCAGTAAGGCCTTTGATAAAGTCCCTCATGGTAAACTGGTACAGAAGGTGAAGTCACACCGGATCAGAGGTGATCTGACAAGATAGATACAGAACTGGCTCGGTCATAGAAGATAGAGGGTAGCAGTGGAAGAGTGCTTTTCTGAATGGAGGGCTGTGATTAGTGGTGTTCCACAGGGATCAGTGCTGTAACCTTTGCTGTTTGTCGTATATATAAATGATCTGGAGGAAAATGTAACTTGCATTGGATTGGCTTTGTTTATTGTCACGTGTACCGAGGTACAGTGAAAAGTATTTTTCTGCGTGCAGCTCAAACAGACCATTTAGTACATGAAAAGAAAATATGTAATAGAATATGTAATAGAAAATATGTAATAGAAAATATGTAAAAGATATACAATGTAAATACATAGGCACAGGCATTGGGTGAAGCATACAAGATTGTAGTATTAATCAGATCAGTATATAAGAGGGTCGTTTAGGAGTCTGTTAACAGCGGGGAAGATGCTGCTTTTGAATCTGTTAGTGCGTGTTCTCAGATGTTTGTATCTCCTGCCCGATGGAAGAAGTTGGAAGAGTGAGTAAGCCAGGTGGGATGGGTCTTTGATTATGCTGCCTGCTTTCCCCAGACAGCGGGAGGTGTAGACAGAGTCAGTGGATGGGAGGTAGGTTAGTGTGATGGACTGGGTGTTCACGACTCTCTGTAGTTTCTTGAACTGATTCGTAAATTTGTGGACGACACAAAAGTTGTTGGAGTTGCGGATAGCGATGAGGATTATCAGAGGATACAGCAGGATATAGATTGGTTGGAGACTTGGCCGGGGAGATGGCAGATGTAGGCTAATCTGGACAAATGTGAGGTAATGTGTTTTGGAAGGTCTAATACAGGTGGGAAATATACAGTAAATGGCAGAACCCTTAAGAGTATTGACAGGCAGAGGGATCTGGGTGTACAGCCCACAGGTCACTGACAGTGGCATTGCAGGTGGAGAAGGTACTCAAGAAGGAATACAGCATACTTGCCTTCATCAGCTGGGGCACTGGGTATAAAAATTGGCAAGTCATGCTGAAGCTCTATAATATCTTAACTCGGCCACACTTAGAATATAGTATTCAATTATGCTCGCCACACCACCAGAAGGATGTGGAGGCTTTGGAGAGGGTACAGAAGAGGTTTACCAGGATGTTGCCTGGTATGGTGGGAATTAGCAATGAGGAGAGGTTGGATAAACTTGGTTTAAATTCTCACTGGAATAACGGAGGTTGAATGACGATCTGATAAAAGTCTACAAAATTATGAGGGGCATGGATGCTTTTGCCCAGGGTGGAAGAGTCAATTATTAGTGGACGCAGGTTTAAGGTGCGAGGGGCAAAGTTTGGAGGTGATGTACGAGGGAAGTTTTTTACACATAGAGTACTGGTTGCCTGGAACTCGCTGCAGGAGGAGGTGGTGGAATCAGATACGATAGTGATGTTTAAGGGGCTTGACAAATACATGAAAGGATGGGATGAAGGAGGGATACTGAAGGTGTGTGTCCTGAGATGAGACCCCTTAAAACTGAATAACTAGGGTAATACTGGAATAAACATAAGTTAGTTTATTAAGGATTAGAGATTAATCATAGAAAGTGTACCCAGTGATCATTATTAACCATTAAATATGTATTTTTAGGATATAGCAGTATTCAAACTCTTGCTACAAGCGGTAGCCACAATGTATGATGGGATTTAAGCTAGCTGACTTGCCCATGTTTTTCAGATAAACAGGGATATACAGAAGTAGTGTGGTCAGCAATAACACGGTCAGCTCAATAAACAGTTCTTATCAGTGGCCCCAATAGCCTGTCTTAGACAATCCATGGTGTGAAGAGGAACCAACTTTACCATCCTGCCCCTGGATGAACAATGAGGTGGTCAGGAACTGACTGTGACACGTAGGATGGGAATGGACGAAAACAACTTTATAATGGACACAGTATCCTAGTAAACAGGATAGGGGTGGCAGGATGGGGTTAAATCCTGAGCTGATCACAAGTCATCATGTTGCTTAAAGTAAATTTTACTGGTCAATATAAAAATGACAGCTTCAAGGATTGCATCAAGTCCAACTGGGGTGGGCTATTGATTTTTGGAAATTTGTATACCTGTCGCACCTGAATCAGTGTTAGACAGAGTGATTTTGGCATTTATCCAGATCTCTCTCCCATGTACATGGACCAAGCTTGGAATAATGAAGCCGTCTTAACCGGAGTCGATGTGTGTCTGCAGATCTGTGTGTTCAGCTGAGCTCAGGCCTTGGAAATGCTTCTACAGATACGAGCCCCAGAAGTGTAGAAACTTTTAGGGCAGCATGGTCCGTGCAGGGTTGGAGGGCTGAAGGGCCATAGTACTGTGCTGAATTTTCTTCGCAGGGGATTCTGGGTAGGCTCCATGGATACAGAACTGGCTTGATTATAGAAGACAGAGATAGCGGTAGAAGGGTGTTTTTCTGAATGGAGATCTGTAGCTAGTGGTGTTCCACAGGAATCAGTGCTGGGACCTCTGTTGTTTGTAGTAGATTTCAATGATCTGGAGGAAAATGTGGGTGGTCGGATTAAACGTTTGCGGATGACATGAAGATTGGCGGAGTTGCTGATAGTGTCGAGGATTGTCAGAGGATACAACAGGATATAGATAGATTGGAGACTTGGGTACAGAAATGGCAGATGGAGTTTAATCCGGACAAATGTGAGGTGATGCATTTTGGAGGATAAAATGTAGGTATGAGTTATACTCTAAATACCAGAACCCTCAGGAACATTAACATACAGAGGGATCTGGGCGTGCAGGTCCACAGTTCCCTAAAGGTGGCAACACAGTTGGCCAAAGTGATTAATAAGGCATATGGCATGCTTGTATTCATCAGCCGAGGCATTGAGTATAAGAGTTGGAAAGTCATGTTGCAGCTATAGAAACCTTGGTTAGGCCGCATTTGGAGTATTGCGTGCAGTTCTGGTCACCACATTATCAGAAGGACGCGGAAGCTTTGGAGAGAGTGCAAAGACAGTTCACCAGAATGTTGCGTGGTCACAAGGCTATGAGGAGAGACTGAATAAACTAGGATTGTTTTCACTGGAAAGGTGGAGCCTGAGGGGAGACCTGTTAGAGGTCTACACAATTATGAGAGGCATAGACAGGGTGGACAGTCAGAGGCTTTTTCCAAGGGGGCACAGGTTCAAGGTGAGAGGGGGAAAGATTACGGGGTAAGTTTTTCACGCAGAGTGGTGGGTGCCTGGAATGCGTTGCCAGAGGATGTGGTGGAAGCAGGCACATTAGCAACATTTAAGAGGCATCCGGATGGATACATGAATAGGGAGGAAATAGAGGGATACGGACCGAGTAAGGGCAGAAGTTTTTTTTTAATTGAGGGCGTCATGATCGGCACAGGCTTGGGGGGCAAAAGAGCCTGTTCCTGCGCTGTACTTTTGTTTGTTCTTTGTTCTTTGTTCTTGGAGCCGATTAAGCAGAGAATTCCAGTGCTTGGGACCTAGTCAACTGAAGACGTGTGGCCATCCCTCTTTCTGCAGAGACATTCGAATTACACCTTGGACCATTCAAGCAGACCTTGTGAGCCCAATATTTATTGATCCCCTGCAGCAAAAGAGGTCCGACCAATGTTTTGCAGGTGCGGCAGTGCCAAAACGGATCCTGAAACTGCTCCACACAGAAGTAAACAGACCGGGTAATACTGCTGTCTTCACATTTTTGGAGATATTCAATAACCTGAACAGCTCTGATTGGCTGGATTCCTGGAGGTTTCATCACATGGTTTCTGATGTTCAACTTATCCCACACCCCCCACCCCTCCTTAGCCCCCTCCACGTTCAGGCTATCGGTTGCCTGACATGTCCATCCTCCTGGTGCACTGCCTTTCCAGCCCAATTGCCAAGTAAGCCGTTCTGAACTACCCAACTGAGTGACTCGTGACTGTCAGTCACACTGCCTTTTACCCAACTCCAGTCACTTTCTCAACAATTAAAAAATTCAGATAAAACTAAATAAAAACATGCTTTTTGACATCCTGCTATAACTTATTTTCCAGTGTTCTTTACAGCATTGTCCTGTTTAATTCCTGGAGAATCCTGAACGCCCCTGCATGTTGACAACCTCACCAATTTGACATGTGATAATTCAGTCTATTAAAAACATATATATTTGTGTATATGTCTTGCTAGTGGATGGGGGCTGTATGTCACAGATTGCCACATTTAAAGCAAGTTGATCAAAGGGGAAATACATTTAAATTCCACTTTGTAAAACTACTGTAAAAAATCTGAGAAAGAAAGATCATGCATTTATACAGTGCCTGTCACAACCTCCGGACATCTCCCTCATGTTCAAAGCCATTGATATACTTTTGAATTCTAAAACTGCTGTAACATTCAGCAATTAGTTCGCACACAGTGATATCCCACATCCAGCAATGTGATAACAACCAGATAAGCTCTCTTTTTGGAAGCAATGTTGCCTGAGGGATACCAAAAATAATCCTCTCCTTTTTCCATATAGTCCCTTGAGATCTCTTACATACAACTGAGAGGGTAAATGAGGGTTTGGTTTAATTTCTAATGAGTAAGAGAACTACCTCAACTTTCGCAGAGTCATAGAGACCTTTAAAAATGGCAGACACATTCTGACACGTCCCATTTTCACTGGTAGGGGGAAAGGGGTGGACAGCGTCTCACAAATGAGGGAAGCCTGACCTCAGCATTGCCACTTAATCTCAGTACTGAGTTAAAAAAAAACATTTGGCTGGAGCTAGGGCCTTAACTCAGTACAGGAATCATAAATATTTCGAGCAGATGCTCTTGCAGGGTGGATATGGTCCATAGAACTGTCATGATGTGACGCCCCTTAATTGCAGCTCTTTACAAGTTAAATAAAGCAGGCTGACTGTGTCAATGAGAGTTAGAAGAATTCTGTTCTCGAAGTTACAATATCTTTGTTGACATTTCCCCAAGGGTTATCACTATGTCATTATGAATGACTTTGTTGCATTCCTGCAAGCTTTAATTATCTCAGCGGGGGGAGACTGCATGCTGGGGGGGATGGGTCCTCAGTCTACATCTTAAAGAGATCATTAAACTACCAACTCTCTTTGATGCAAGGCAATGATTAGAAGTTTGTTTGTTTTCATAATATATTAAGCAATTGAGGGATTTAAAAACTCTGTATAGTAATTCATGAATGGGAGTTTTTTTATGCAATGCAGACTATAATAGATATTTGGAGCTTTATTTTATCTTCACGTGGTTCCCAAGGTCAGTTCATGGAGGGCATAAACGACATGGGTGGTAGGTGGAAAGCATGAGTGGGCATCGGTTGGCATTAAGTTGACATTGGGGCTAACAAGGCATAGGGGTGTGTGGGAATGCATCAGTTTAAAAGGAGGGTATGATGTGCCATTGGAGGTGGAATGGGGAGTAGTTAGGGGTGGTGATATGTTGTGAGGGGTGACGGCGAAAGGGTTTGAAATGTAACAAAACAACTGGGAGCAAGTCCTAGGGAACCGAGGTGGTCCTTTTAACCAACCACCCTCAATACTCCGCCGCCCCATGGTTGCCCCAGATCTGTTTCCAGGGGCAGCGGGTTCGACTGTATCCTGCACATGCAACACCCCCATGCCCCAAAACCCCACCCCAACCCACCCCAAGTACAAACTGTCCACAGGGCACTTTTGCTGAGGTGGTCAGAACATTTCTCAACTCAATAGCAAAGTCCAACCTAACATCTCCGACAGTACGGTACTAAAATAGAATGTCAGTCTAGATTATATCCCCGGAGCGGGGTTTGATCTTACAACCTTTCTGACTCGGAGGTGAGAGTGCTACCGATAGAGACAAGGTGAACCCCATCCATTCATGTGCCATCACCTCCGCTGTTCCTTTACTGCAAGTACTAACCTGTTGACTTCAAACTCAATTCAACAGGGGCGTGGTACTCTCTGCCGGGACCTGTGTACATAGTCTTTTGATCCTCCTGTAAATAAACCATGAGGAACATGGATCTCTGAAAAGGGCCAGCAGAACTGGCATGGAGACGTACCCACAGTCGACCGGGCTACTCCCAGGGATAAAGCTGTTCCGCCGGCAGGAGGTTTTGCTGCTCCATGCCGTTGGGTGAGCCGCTCAATCTCCACGTCCAATCTTGGCCACCACACGTAACTTTGGGCAAGCATTTTCATCTTAAACACACCGAGGTGTCCGTTGTGGAGGTCTGCCAAGATAGGGTCTTATCCCTTGTGCGGCACCACCACGTCCATCCCCCAAAGCAGTATGCCATCCTCCATGCTGAAATCAGTGATTTGCGAGGTAAAAGCCATCAGTTCACTGGGAAGGGCACGATGCTAGGCTCCATACAACACGATACGACAAATCTTGGATAATAGGGGATCAGTTTGTGTCCATGCACGTATCCGGGCCACCGTGAATGGCATTAAATTGATAAAATGCATAGTAGCAACAACTTTGTTTGATCTTGGGGCGTCGGTGGTCTCGTCGTTAGCTGGAGCCGATTCAATCCATCGGCGTTCACAATGTATGTCCCAGGGAAGTGTTCCAGCCCGTATTCGTACGCAGCCAACAAGAGAGCCCGTCGTTGAATTCTGGACGACGGTATAGGTAGGATGACCCTGTCCTCTTTCAATAACCCCAACAGCGACTTATGATTGGTCAATACCTTGAAATGACACCCATAGACCACGGCCAGACCTTCATCCTCTATCTGAGCATAATTGCACTCAGATGTGGTCAGCGTCGTCGAGCCAAAAGCAATTGAATGAAATGAAAATCACTTATTGTCACAAGTAGGCTTCAATGAAGTTACTGTGAAAAGCCCCTAGTCGCCACATTCCCGGCGCCTGTTGGGGGAGGCTGTTACGGGAATTGAACCGTGCTGCTGGCCTGCCTTGGTCTGCTTTCAAAGCCAGCGATTTAGCCCTGTGCTAAACAGCCCCTGGCTGTCGGACGCTTCTTGCCATTGCTCATCCCATGAGACAACATGGTGCCAATGGCGTATGGCGAGATGCCGCAGGTGACCACGCGTGGTTTAATGGGATCAAAGTGGGTCAATGGCTAAGAAGAAAAGTAGCCTTTTTACCTCAGCGAAAGCTGGCTCCTGAGGCGCTCTCCACACCCACTCCTGGTTCTCTTTGAGTAAATTGTGCGGGGGGGGGCCAACAGAGTTGCAAGGCCCGGGATAAACTTCCCACAGTAATTTACGAGCCCCAGGAATGAAAGGAGTTCTGTTGCGCCTCCCAGCATGGGTTTGTCTTCAACCGGCTGGAGGCCCTCACGGTCCACGTGATAACCCAGATGGTCACTTCTTGGGCGTGAAAAACGCATTTTTCTCTGTCGAGGCGAACGCCGAACTCCTCAAAGTGACAGAGCACCTCATCCAGGTTATGCAGATGGTCCTGCTCAGACGTTACCGATAGACCGTTATGTGTGGTAACCCCCGCAGAGTATTCTCCATCACGGGCTGGAAAATGGTGCATGCTGATGACACACCAAAAGGCAACCACGTATATTTGTACAGACCCCCCATGCGCACCATCACGCACTGATGAAACTCTGGGCCCATCACCAACTGGAGGTATGCATGGCTCTTGTAAAGCTTGGTGAACGAGTGACATCTGTCACATAATATGTTACGTAGGTCCTCAATCCACGGCATTAGTTGCCAGTCCAGCCAGTCCAGCTTGGAGACCCTATTCACTGTCAATTCATATTCACCACAGGGGCGAACCATGCCATCGGCTTCATGATGGTGATAACTGGTGCCTCCCAATCCGCAAATTCACTAACCGGATGATCCCCAGGCCTTCCAACTGACTGAGCTCTGCCTCCTGCTTCGGCAATAGCGCGTAGGGAACTGGGTAAGCATGAAAATACTACGGTTGCACTGTAGGGTCCACAACCTGGTCTGGAAAACCTCACGGTAATTTGACAACACCGTGCATTCAAAAAACCCTCTGCCTGTCACCTTTCATCAGGGGCAAACAAGCGGATTGCTGCTCCTAGACCACTGGCCAGCGGTTCTGTGGTGTACATGGCCAACTGAGCCTCGGTGTTCCGCAATGACAGGAGCTGCACTCCCACTCGGAACCTCTCAAACGTTTGCCTTCCAATAACTGAGACAGTAGCACCTGTGCCTGCTCCATTAGCAATGGTTTGTCATTAACTCGAACCATAATCCTAATGTGGGCAACTTTGGGCAATGCAACGCAATTCAACTGCAGACAATCTGCAAATTTGGAGATAGGGGGCGGGATTCTCCGACCCCCCGCCGGGTCGGAGAATCGCCGGTGGCTGGCGTGAATCCCGCCCCCGCCGGTTGCCGAATTCTCCGGCACCGGATATTCGGCGGGGGGCGGGAATCGCGCCGTGCCGGTTGGGCCCCGGATGGGCCGAAGTCCCGCTGCTAGAATGCCTGTCCCGCCGGCGTGGATTAAACCACCTCTCTTACCGGCGGGACAAGGCGGCGCGGGCAGTCTCCGGGGTCCTGGGGGCGATCTGGCCCCGGTGGGTGCCCCCACAGTGGCCTGGCCCGCGATCAGGGCCCACCGATCCGTGGGCGGGCCTGTGCCGTGGGGGCACTCTTTTCCTTCCGCCTTCACCATGGTCTCCACCATGGCGGAGACGGAAGAGACCCCCTCCACTGCGCATGCGCGGGGATGCCGTGAGCGGCCGCTGACGTTCCTGCGCATGCGCCGCCCGGCAATGTAATTTCCGCGCCAGCTAGCGGGGCACCAAAGGCCTTTCCCGCCAGATGGCAGGGCGGAAATCAGTCCGGCTCGGGCCTAGCCCCTCAAGGTTAGGGCTCGGCCGGTCAAGATGCGGAGGATTCCGCACCTTTGGGGCGGCGTGATGCAGGACTGATTTGCGCCGTTTTTGGTGCCGGTCGGCGGACATCGCGCCGATTACGGAGAATTTCGCCCATGACGTTTAATTCCCTCATCTAAATCATTAATATATATTGTGAATAGCTGGGGCCCCAGCACCGATCCCTGCAGTACTCTACTAGTTACTGCCTGTCAATTTGAAAATGACCTGTTAATTTATCAGCCTTCAATCCCATCAATTTCCCCAACACCATTTCTCGACTGATATTGATCTCCTTCAGTTCCTCCTTCTCACTAAACACTGCATTCCCCAACATCTCTTATTTGTGTCCTCATTTGTGAAGACAGAGCCAAAGTATGTATTTAGCTACTCATCCATATCTTTATCCCCGATTATACATTCCCTGTTTCTGACTAAGGGACCTACATTTGTCTTCACCAATCTTTTTCCCTTAACGTGCCTAAAGAAACTTTTACAGTCTCTCGTTGCCTCCTCAACATATTGATCCAGAAAACCATCGCGCATGCACTCCAGGAATTCCTCCTCTGTGGTACTGTGGCTAATTTGATTTTCTCAATCTGCGTGCAGCTTAAAATCACCCATAATTACAGTTGATCCTTCAGCATTAATTTCCCGTTTAATGCCATTCCCAAGAATATCTCTGCAGTTTGGGCGTCTATATATGACGTTTTTTGCCCTTTGCTGTTTCTCAGCTCCACTCATAAAGATTCCGCATTGTCGGAGCTAATGCCCTCCCTCACTATTGTGTTAATTTCATCCTTGACCAGCAATGCAACCCTTCCGCGTTTTCCATTTTGTCTGTCTTTCCTAAATACTGAATAGCCCTGGACATTTAGTTCCCATCCCTGGTCACCCTGCAGCCATGTCTCTGCAATCCCGACAATATCATACCCTTTCACATCTATTTGCCGATTAGTTCATCCAGTTTATTGTGAATGCTCCACCCATTAAGACACAAAGCCTTTAAGCTTGTCTTTTCAACATTACTAGTCCCTCTCCAAATCTTTTTCACTGTGGTCCTTTTTGAATCTGGCTCTTGGTTTATCTGCCGATCACTAAGTCTAATGTGAGGGCTTTTTAATTGTATCCGATAACCAGGGTATGATTACCAAAAATCACAGGCCGTGAAAAAAAAAAGTTTTATTGATGTGTAGAATTTGTATTTATTAATTGTAAAAATATTGGAGTTGGGAAAATTGGCTGTTTGACTTATAATCAAGAATCATTCATTAAAGTGACAAAGGGAATCCCAGCTGGAATGCTGGGATATTTTTGGGAAAGCTAACTGCGTGCCTGGCTGTTGCTCTTTCCCAGCACAAGGAATGATCATCCTACTTCCAGACTTTCCTGCCAATCAGGGAGACTGGCTGGCCGACATGGTAGAACTGTCCAAGTTAGGACGTCCACTTTAAAGGATCACAGTATGGCTTACAAGAACACACCAGCAGCTGGGTTTCTGAGACTGCAGCAACTACAGGGATGGCAAGAAGCCAGGAAGATCTTCTGATCTTGGGTGACTGGGTGGAATTTGCACGTTTTCCTCGTGTCTGCGAGGGTTTCCTCCGGATGCTCGGGTTTCCTCCCACAGATCAAAGAGATGCGAGACTTTACAAACTGCGTTCAGGAAAGGTTTCTGCGGCAGTATGCTTCCAGGCATATGAGAGGGGAGGCAATGATAGACCTGGGACGGGATTCTCCGAAATCCCGGCCAAGTGTTGACGCCGGCGTCAAAACCGGCGCGAGCGACGCCGGTGGCAATGGGCCTCCAGGCCCAGTCATTCTCCCCTTTCTTGGGGGCTAGCACGATGAAGAGTGCTGTGCGCTGCTCTGCCACTGAAATCTGTCCCTACACGGCCGTCGCGGGTCCGCGCATGCGCGCCATGGCTGGCGTGGGTCCGCGCACGTGCGCGACGGCCGTCTCCGCGCCGGCCTCCGGGGAACATGGGGGAGGCCTACAGGGACCCGGTGCGGAGGAACATAGGCCCCCCCCCGGAATGAGCGCACCCGCTGATCGGTTGCCCCCAATCGCGGGCCTGAACACCGTGGAGGCCCCCCCGGAGTCGGCTCCCCCCGCACCCCCACCAGGCCCACGCAGCCAGAACAATGAGATCCTGCTGGGTAGGACGGCGGTGGAACTCTGCGGGCACTCGGCCCGTCGAGCGAGGAGAATCGCCGCGGGGGCCATTTCAACAGCCATCGACCAGAGCTGCGGCGACCGCGCCGCTGCGATTGCCGGTGATTCTTCGGTCGCCGGAGAATCAGCGACCCGGCGTCGGAGCAGTGTGGTGGGATTTGCACGGCCCCCCCCGGTGATTCTCCGACCCGCCGCGGTCTCGGAGAATACTGCCCCTGATACTTGGAAATAAGGTGGGGCAAGTGCATCAAGTGTCAGTCATGGAATATTAAGGGATGAGTGATCACTGTATCATAAGGTTTAGGTTGACTGTGGAAAAGGACAAATAACAATCTAGAGTAACAATAATTAACGGGGGGAAATCCAATCTCAATGGGTATAAAAATGGATCTGGTCTGAATAAATTGGAATCAAAGGTTGGCAGAAAAAATGGTTGTTGAACGAAGGACGACCTTTAAAGCAGAGATAGATTGGACACAGTCAAGGTATATTCTCTTGAAGCAAAAAGGCAGGACAAACAAATCCAGAGTCACTGGATGACAAAAGAGGATGAAGAAAAGAAAGTGTATTTATGACAGGTGTCAAATAGAAATTGAGAAGCAGGTTGAATGTAGAAGGTTGAGAGTGGAGTGAAAAAGCAAATAAGAGAAGCAAAGAGAAAAATATGAAAAGAGACCGACTGCTGACATAACAGGGAATTTGAATATCTTTATTGGCATATAACTAGTAAAAGGGTGGTAAAAAGAGGTGTAGGGCTGATTAGTGACCAAAAGGGGATTTACACATGGAGGCAGAGGACATAGCTGAGGTACTAAATGACTACTTTTCACTTCTCTTTACCTAAGAAGAAGATGCTATCAAGGCAATGGTGACAAAGGAGGTAATTCAGACACCAGATGAACTTAAAGTTGTTAGGAAGGAGGCATTAGATAGACTGTACTTCAAAGTTGATAAACCAGCAGGGCCAGATGAGATGCAACAAAGGATACTGAGAGAAGTGAGAGCAGAAATTACAGAGGAGCTGGCCATAATTTTCCACTCTTCATGAACTGAGGGCATTTAATTTTTATTCGTTCATGGGACATGGGCGATGCTGGAAAGAAAAGTATTTATTGCCCACTCATAATTGCCCTTGCTTGCTGAGCCATTTAAGAGGACATTTAAAAGTCTTTGCTGTGGGTCTGGAGTCACATATAGGCCGAACAAGATGAGGATGGCAGATTTCCTTCCCTCAAGGACATTAATGAACCAGATGGGTTTTGACCACAATTGACAATGGTTTCATGATGAGCATTAGACTCTTAATCCCACAATTGTTTTCACCAGAGGACTGGTGAAATGCAAATGTTATACCCTTGTTCAAAAAAAATATACAAGGATAAGCTCAGCATGTTTGCACTGAGTACTGAATTTGGTGCATTTTGAGTGGTGCTATAGTAAGAGTTTGGTGACCGAGGGAGTATAAGGCTTCATTTTTATCTAAAGTTTAGTCTTTCTTTTATTTAGTTAATTAACTTAAAAGTTGCTGTTTGGTTTAGAAGAAGGTGAATTTTCAATCAACTTTAAACAGGCTTCTACTTGTAGGCACTTGCAGCTGGAGCTTGTTAATTAGTGAATTGGATTAGGCTAGTTTTCAGAGGCTAGATTCACAGTATAAAAGTGATCCCCTACAGTGCAGACTTTGTTTGCACTGAGTGCTGAATTTGGTGCATTTTGAGTGCTACAGTAAGAGTTTGGTGACCGAGGGAGTGCTGAATTTGGTGCATTTTGAGTGCTATAGTAAGAGTTTGGTGACCGAGGGAGTGCTGAATTTAGTGCATTTTGAGTGCTATAGTAAGAGTTTGGTGACCGAGGGAGTTAGGTGAGGAGGGAGTAAGGTGCTCCTTTCATTTTGTTTCCGACATTTCCGCAAAGAGTGAGAAGAGAGCCAGGAGTTTACAGAAAGCTGACTGGGAGCAGAGTCGGAGGGCGGAGATCTAGTTAGTCCACAGGGCAGCTATATTCTGTCAGGTAAGAGGGGATGGAGGCTAGGCCAGTTGCATGCTCCTCCTGTAGGATGTGGGTGGTGAGGGATACCACCGGTGTCCCCGCTGACTATACCTGCGGGAAGTGCACCCAACTTCAGCTCCTCAAAAGACCGTGTTAGGGAACTGGAGCTGAAGCTGGATGAACTTCGGATCATCCGGGAGGCAGAGGGGGTGATTGAGAAGAGTTACAGGGAGGTAACCACACCCAAGGTACAGGACAAGAATAGCTGGGTTACTGTCAGGGGGAAAAAACCAAACAGGCAGACAGTGCAGGGATCCCTCATGGCCATTCCCCTTCAAAACAAGTACACCGTTTTGGATGCTGTTGGGGGGGATGACCTACCGGGGAAGGCCCTAGCGGCCAGGTCTCTGGCACTGAGTCTGGCTCTGGGGCTCAGAAGGGAAGGGGGAAGAATAGAAAAGCAATAGTTGTAGGAGATTCAATGGTTAGGGGAATAGATAGGAGATTCTGTGGTCGCGAGCGAGACTCCCGGAAGGTATGTTGCCTCCCGGGTGCCAGGGTCAGGGATGTCTCGGATCATGTCTTCAGGATCCTTAAGGGGGAGGGCGAGCAGCCAGAAGTCGTGGTGCACATTGGTACCAACGACATAGGTAGGAAAAGGGGTGTGGAGGTAATAAACAAGTTTAGGGAGTTAGGCTGTAAGTTAAAAGCCAGGACAGACAGAGTTGTCATCTCTGGTTTGTTGCCGGTGCCACGTGATAGCGAGGCTAGGAATAGGGAGAGAGTGCAGTTGAACACGTGGCTGCAGGAATGGTGTAGGAGGGAGGGCTTCAGGTATTTGGATAATTGGAGCGCATTCTGGGGAAGGTGGGACCTGTACAAGCAGGACGGGTTGCAAATGAACCAGAGGGGCACCAATATCCTGGGAGGGAGGCTTTCTAGTACTCTTCGGGAGGGTTTAAACTAATTTGGCAGGGGAATGGGAACCGGATTTGTAGTCCAGCAACTAAGGTAGCCGATATTCAGGACGCCAAAGCGTGTAATGAGGCAGTGGGGAAGGGAACACTGACAAAGGAGAGTACTTGCAGGCACGGAGATGGGTTGAAGTGTGTATACTTCAACGCAAGAAGTATCAGGAATAAGGTGGGTGAACTTAAGGCATGGATCAGTACTTGGGACTATGATGTGGTGGCCATCACGGAAACTTGGATAGAAGAGGGGCAGAAATGGTTGTTGGAGGTCCCTGGTTATAGATGTTTCAATAAGATTAGGGAGGGTGGTAAAAGAGGTGGGGGGGTGGCATTGTTAATTAGAGATAGTATAACAGCTGCAGAAAGGCAGTTCGAGGCGTATCACCCTAATGAGGTAGTATGGGTTGAAGTCAGAAATAGGAAAGGAGCAGTCACCTTGTTAGGAGTTTTCTATAGGCCCCCCAATAGTAGCAGAGATGTGGAGGAACAGATTGGGAAACAGATTTTGGAAAGGTGCAGAAGTCACAGGGTAGTAGTCATGGGTGACTTTAACTTCCCAAATATTGAGTGAAAACTCTTTAGATCAAATAGTTTGGATGGGGTGGTGTTTGTGCAGTGTGTCCAGGAAGCTTTTCTAACACAGTATGTAGATTGTCCAACCAGAGGAGGGGCAATATTGGATTTAGTACTTAGTAATGAACCAGGGCAAGTGATAGATTTGTTAGTGGGGGAGCATTTTGGAGATAGTGACCACAATTCTGTGACTTTCACTTTAGTAATGGAGAGGGATAGGTACGTGCAACAGGGCAAGGTTTACAATTGGGGGAAGGGTAAATATGATGTTGTCAGACAAGAATTGAAGTGCATAAGTTGGGAACATAGGCTGGCAGGGAAGGACACAAGTGAAATGTGGAACTTGTTCAAGGAACAGGTGCTACGTGTCCTTGATATGTATGTCCCTGTCAGGCAGGGAAGAGATGGTCGAGTGAGGGAACCATGGTTGACAAGAGAGGTTGAATGTCTTGTTAAGAGGAAAAAGGAGACTTATGTAAGGCTGAGGAAACAAGGTTCAGACAGGGCATTGGAGGGATACAAGATAGCCAGGAGGGAACTGAAGAAAGGGATTAGGAGAGCTAAGAGAGGGCATGAACAATCTTTGGCGGGTAGGATCAAGGAAAACCCCGAGGCCTTTTACACATATGTGAGAAATATGAGAATGACTAGAGCGAGGGTAGGTCCGATCAAGGACAGTAGCGGGAGATTGTGTATTGAGTCTGAAGAGATAGGCGAGGTCTTGAACGAGTACTTTTCTTCTGTATTTACAAATGAGAGGGGTGATATTGTTGGAGAGGACAGTGTGAAACAGATTGGTAAGCTCGAGGAAATACTTGTTAGGAAGGAAGATGTGTTGGGCATTTTGAAAAACTTGAGGCTAGACAAGTCACCCTGGCCTGACGGGATATATCCAAGGATTCTATGGGAAGCAAGAGATGAAATTGCAGAGCCGTTGGCAATGATCTTTTCGTCCTCACTGTCAACAGGGGTGGTACCAGGGGATTGGAGAGTGGCGAATGTCGTGCCCCTGTTCAAAAAAGGAACTAGGGATAACCTAGGGATAATTCTTTGATGAGGTGACCAAGCATGTGGATGAAGGTAAAGCAGTGGATGTAGTGTACATGGATTTTAGTAAGGCATTTGATAAAGTTCCCCATGGTAGGCTTATGCAGAAAGTAAGGAGGCATGGGATAGTGGGAAATTTGGCCAGTTGGATAACGAACTGGCTAACCGATAGAAGTCAGAGAGTGGTGGTGGATGGCAAATATTCAGCCTGGATCCCAGTTACCAGTGGCGTACCGCAGGGATCAGTTCTGGGTCCTCTGCTGTTTGTGATTTTCATTAATGACTTGGATGAGGGAGTTGAAGGGTGGGTCAGTAAATTTGCAGATGATACGAAGATTGGTGGAGTTGTGGATAGTAAGGAGGGCTGTTGTCGGCTGCAAAGAGACATAGATAGGATGCAGAGCTGGGCTGAGAAGTGGCAGATGGAGTTTAACCCTGAAAAGTGTGAGGTTGTCCATTTTGGAAGGACAAATATGAATGCGGAATACAGGGTTAACGGTAGAGTTCTTGGCAATGTGGAGGAGCAGAGAGATCTTGGGGTCTATGTTCATACATCTTTGAAAGTTGCCACTCAAGTGGTTAGAGCTGTGAAGAAGGCCTATGGTGTGCTCGCGTCCATTAACAGAGGGATTGAATTTAAGAGCCGTGAGGTGATGATGCATCTGTACAAAACTTTGGTAAGGCCACATTTGGAGTACTGTGTACAGTTCTGGTCATCTCATTTTAGGAAGGATGTGGAAGCTTTGGAAAAGATGCAAAGCAGATTTACCAGGATGTTACCTGGAATGGAGAGTAGGTCTTACGGGGAAAGGTTGAGGGTGCTAGGCCTTTTCTCATTAGAACGGAGAAGGATGAGGGGCGACTTGATAGAGGTTTATAAGATGATCAGGGGAATAGATAGAGTAGACAGTCAGAGACCTTTTCCCCGGGTGGAACAAACCATTACAAGGGGACATAAATTTAAGGTGAAAGGTGGAAGATATAGGAGGGATATCAGAGGTAGGTTCTTTACCCAGAGAGTAGTGGGGGCATGGAATGCACTGCCTGTGGAAGTCGTTGAGTCGGAAACATTAGGGACCTTCAAGCAGCTATTGGATAGGTACATGGATTACGGTAAAATGATATAGTGTAGATTTATTTGTTTTTAAGGGCAGCACAGTAGCATTGTGGATAGCACAATTGCTTCACAGCTCCAGGGTCCCAGGTTCGATTCCGGCTTGGTCACTGTCTGTGCGGAGTCTGCACGTCCTCCCCGTGTCTGCGTGGGTTTCCTCCGGGTGCTCCGGTTTCCTCCCACAGTCCAAAGATGTGCAGGGTAGGTGGATTGGCCATGATAAATTGCCCTTAGTGTCCAAAATTGCCCTTGGTGTTGGGTGGAGGTGTTGAGTTTGGGTGGGGTGCTCTTTCCAAGAGCCGGTGCAGACTCAGGGGGCCGAATGGCCTCCTTCTGCACTGTAAATTCAATGATAATCTAAGATTACTCTAGGACAAAGGTTCGGCACAACATCGTGGGCCGAAGGGCCTGTTCTGTGCTGTATTTTCTATGTTAAATCTATGTTAAATACAGAGCAATAAGTTTAACTTCACTAGTGGGGAAACATCAACAAACAATAATTTGGGATAAATAGTCACATTGACAAATTAGGGTTAATTAAGAAAAGCCAACATAGATTTGCTAAGGGTGCAGTTTTGTTGATGAGGTAACAGTTGATGTGGGCAATGCTGTCAATATAGAGTACATGACCTCCAAAAAGCATTCGATATAGTGCCGCACAGCAGACATGTGAGCAAGGTTGCGGGCCATGCAATAAAAGGGACAGAAGCAACATGGATACAGAATGGTTAATGGATGTTTTTTAGGCTGGAAGAAGGTTTGTAGTGGTGTTCCCCAGGGGTCCGTATTTCTCTTCCTGATATGTATGAATGATGTAAACCAAGGTTGAAATGAAATGGTATAAAGCTAGGAAGCATTGAAAACGGTGCGGAAGATAGTGTAAAACGTGAAAGGGACATGGACAAGTTGGTGGAATGGATGGGTCGATGGGAGATGAAGTTCAATGTAGAAAAGTGTGATGATGCATTTTCAGAGGAAGAGCATGGAGGGATAATATAAAATAAAGGGTACAGGTCTGAAGGAGGTGCAGAAGCAGAGAATCCTGTACATCAGTCACCCTGTTGCATCTGCGGTGGATTGAATGGGTGAATCGTACATAAGCCCCATATCGGGCACCGGGCAGGGTTCTGGGGCAATTGCGAGCCACAAAACTCACTCTGCTTGGCACAATCTGAATTGTGCCCTATTTAATTGCGACTAACGGCTCATTAAAAACCCGAATTCCGGATTCACCCATCACCCTGTACTCAACGGCCAGGCCTGGGGGACCTCGCCAGGGCGCATTTTAGTACTGGTCTACACAAACATGGACCAACCATAACAGCACCTGGGGGTTCTCCCAGGCCATTGCAGACTCCCGGGTGGTTAGAGACAAGACACAGTGGTACCCTTGCAGTGCCATCTGGGCACCCTGACACTGCCATGGTGCCCATCTGGCACTGCCAGGCTGGCAGAGCCAGGCTGCCCAGGTGCCAGTTTGGCACTGCCAGGAGACAGGCCGAGGGGGGCCTTGCCAAGTAGCAGGTGCATGATGAGGTTCCCGGGGCCTCCCGAAGTGTGAGGGAGTGGGGAGGGGCCAATAAAACAGGTCACTAAAGCTTGAAACTGGGTGAATGATCAGGCTGCTGGACAAAATGGCACCCGATCTGCGAGAAGCCTTTGAAACTCGCCAGCAGGAAAACCCTCTAACCACCCAAGGAGTGGTTAAGGTCTGGAATGCACTGTCTGTGAGTGTGGTGGAGGCAGGTTGAATCGAGACTTGCAGAAGGACTGTTATCTGAATTGGAAAAAAATGCGCATGGGTAGGAGGAGAAGGTGTGGGATTGGCATTTGGTGAATTGTTCAACTAGAGAGCCGGTGAAGACTCAGTGGCCCAATGGCCTCCTCATGCACTGCAACCATTCTGGTGCTTCTGTGATTATTTGATTGTCTTACATAACCTCAAGATAACCAAAGCATGTTACGCTCAATAACCCTAATGACCCTTAGAAAGGATGAGTTAAAGCATAACAATAGGATTCTGCCAGAAACAGTAACAATTTGGTTTTACCCAGATCTCCGCAGACAAACCTGACATTATGGCAGCATCTATTTTTGTGGCAAAGAGTATGATGATTGACAGCTCAGCACAACATTCCTGGAGGCTTCCAGAATGTGTCAAATGTGATTTTGTTTTCATGAACTGAAATAATGTTCGAAGGAAAATTTGTCAGGACTCGAATTAGATCAGTAGCACTGGGTTTGAGGGAGAAGTTCAGCTTAATAGTTATGTTAATTAGCTTGACATTCCTTGAGTTAGAGGGGGCAGAGCATAAGACTCATTATAGTTTCAAAAAATAACTGCCAGGATTCAGTTGACTGGACAGAAAAGCATTGAAAAAAAGAATCATTTACATTTTTATCGTGACATTCATCACCACGATGTTTGCTAGTGTCACAGGGGAGGGTTTAAACTATTATGGCAGGGTGTGGGTACCGGAGCAAGAGGTCAGAAGGTGAAATAATTGAGGGAGAACTAGGGAATAGGGCCAGTATGTCTTTGAGGAAGAGCAGACAGGGAGATGTTGCTGAAAACAGCGGGACTGGTGGCCTGAAGTGCATATGTTTTAATGCAAGAAATATAACACGTAAGGCAGATGAACTTAGAGCTTGGATTGGTACTTGGAACTATGATGTTGTTGCCTATACAGAGACCTGGTTGAGGGAAGGACAGGATTGGCAGCTAAACGTTCCAGGATTTAGATGTTTCAGGCGGGATAGAGGGGGATGTCAAAGGGGTGGAGGAGTTGCACTACTGGTTAAAAAGGGTGCAGCCACAATGTTGGGGGTGTACTACAGGCCTCCCAACAGCCAGCGGGAGATAGAGGAGCAGATAGGTAGACAGATTTTGGAAAGGAGTAAAAGCAACAGGGTTGTTGTGATGGGAGACTTCAACTTCCCCAATATTGACTGGGACACACTTAGTGCTAGGGGCGTGAACGGGGCAGAGTTTGTAATGAGCATCCAGGAGGGCTTCTTAAAACAATATGTAGACAGTCCAACTAGGGAAGGGGCTATACTGGACCTGGTATTGGGGGATAAGCCCGACCGCAGGTGGTAGAAGTTTCAGTAGGGGAGCATTTTGGGAACAGTGACCACAATTCAGTTAGTTTTAAAGTGCTGGTGGATAAGGATAAGAGTGGTCCTGGGGTTAATGTGCTAAATTGGGGGAAGGCTAATTGTAACAATATTAGGCAGGAACTGAAGAACCTAGATTGAGGGTGGATGTTTGAGGGGAAATCAACATCTGGCATGTGGGAAGCTTCCAAATGTCAGTTGAAAGGAATTCAGGACCGGCATGTTCCTGTGCGGAAGAAGGATAAATACGGCAAATTTCGGGGACCTTGGATAACGAGAGATATTGTAGGCCTCGTCAAAAAGAAAAAGGAGGCATTTGTCAGGGCTAGAAGGCTGGGAATGGGCAAAGCCTGCGTGGAATATAAGGAAAGTAGGAAGGAACTTAAGGAAGGAGTCAGGAGGGCTAGAAGGGATCACGAAAAGTCATTGGCAAATAAGGTTAAGGAAAATCCCAAGGCTTTTTACACATACATAAAAAGTAAGAGGTAGACTGAGAAAGGGTTGGCCCACTGAAGGACAGGCGACGGAATCTATGGGTGGAGCCAGAGGAAATGGGCGCGGAACAAATGAATACTTTGCATCAATATTCACCAAAGAGAAGGAATTGGTGCATGTTGAGTCTGGAGAATGGTGTGTAGATAGTCTGGGTCACTTGAGATCCAAAAAGATGAGGTGTTGGGCGTCTTGAAAAATATTAGGGTAGATAAGTCCCCAGGGCCTGATGGGATCTACCCCAAAATACTGAAGGAGGCTAGAGAGGAAATTGCTGAGGCCTTGACAGAAATCTTTGGATCCTCACTGTCTTCAGGTGATGTCCCGGTGGACTGGAGAATAGCCAATGTTGTTCCTTTGTTTAAGAAGGATAGCAAGGATAACTCAGGGAACTACAGGCCGGTGAGCCTTACGTCAGTGATAGGGGAATTATTGGAGAGAATTTTTCGAGACAGGATCTACTCCCATTTGGAAGTAAATGGACGTATTAGCGAGAGGCAGCCTGGTTTTGTGAAGGGGAGGTCGCGTCTCACTAACTTGATAGAGGTTTTTCAAAGAGGTCACAAAGATGATTGATGCAGGTAGGGCAGTGGATGTTGTCTATATGGACTTCAGTAAGGCCTTTGACCAGGTCCCTCATGGTAGACTGGTACAAAACGTGAAGTCACACGTGATCAGGGATGAGCTGGCAAGGTGGATACAGAACTGGCTAGGTCATAGAAGGCAGAGCGTAGCAATGAAAAGGTGCTTTTCTGATTGGAGGGTTGTGACTAGTGGTGTTACGCAGGGATCAGTGCTGAGACCTTTCCTGTTCGTAGTATATATAAATGATTTGGAGGAAAATGTAACTGGAATGATTAGTAAATTTGCAGACGACACAAAGGTTGGTGGAATTGCGGATAGCGATGAGGACTGTCAGAGGATACAGCAGGATTTAGATTGTTTGGAGACTTGGGCGGAGAGATGGCAGATGGAGTTTCATCCGGACAAATGTGAGGTAATGCATTTTGGAAGGTCTAATGCAGGTAGGGAATATACAGTGAATGGTAGAACCCTCAAGAGTATTGACAGTCAGAGAGATCTAGGTGTACAGGGCCACAGGTCACTGAAAGGGGCAACACAGGTGGAGAAGGTAGTCAAGAAGGCATACGGCATGCTTGCCTTCATTGGCCGGGGCATTGAGTATAAGAATTGGCAAGTCATGTTGCAGCTGTATAAAAACTTAGTTAGGGCACACTTGGAGTATAGTGTTCAATTCTGGTCGCCACACTACCAGAAGGATGTGGAGGCTTTAGAGAGGGCACAGAAGAGATTTACCAGGATGTTGCCTGGTATGGAGGGCATTAGCTATGAGGAGAGGTTGAATAAACTCGGTTTGTTCTCACTGGAACAAAGGAGGTTGAGGGGCGACCTGATAGGGGTCTACAAAATTATAATGGGCATAGACAGAGTGGATAGTCAGAGGCTTTTTCCCAGGGTAGAGGGTCAATTACTGGGGGGCATAGGTTTAAGGTGCGAGGGCCAAGGTTCAGAGGAGATATACGAGGCACGTTTTTTACACAGAGAGTAGTGGGTGCCTGGCACTTG
This sequence comes from Scyliorhinus torazame, assembly GCF_047496885.1. Lineage (NCBI taxonomy): Eukaryota > Metazoa > Chordata > Chondrichthyes > Carcharhiniformes > Scyliorhinidae > Scyliorhinus > Scyliorhinus torazame. The sequence goes on from NC_092710.1 coordinate 92,557,187, forward strand.
CTACCGGAGGAGGTGTGGAAGCAGGGACGATAGTGACATTTAAGGGGCATCTTGATAAATACATGAATAGGATGGGAATGGAGGGATACGGACCCCAGAAGTACAGAAGATTTTAGTTTAGTTGGGCAGCATGGTCGGCACAGGCTTGGAGGGCCGAAGGGCCTGTTCCTGTGCAGCACTTTTCTTTGTTCTTTGTTCTTTGTAAAGCAACCCAAAGTATCCTGCACACAACTAAATAGTGAGGATTCCATTATTTTTCCCATGACCTATCTTAAGCTGACTAGTCCCTGGACATATTCATAGAAATCCTACAGTGCAGAAGGAGGCCATTTGGCCCATCAAGTCTGCACCGAAAGAGCACTTCATCCAAACCCACTTCTCCACCCTAACCCAATAAGAGATGGCACGGTGGCACAGAGGTTTGCACTGCTGACTCAAAGCTCCAAGGTTCCAGGTTCAAATCTGGCCTTGGGTCACTGTCTGCGTGGAGTTTGCATTGTCTCCCCGGGTCTGTGTGGGTTTCCTCCTGGTGCTCTGGTTTCCTCCCACAGTCCAACGATATGTAGGTTAGGTGGATTGGCCATGCTAAATTGCCTCTTAGTGTCCAAACAGTTGGATTGAGTTATGGGGATAGGCTGGCTGCATGGGCTTAAGTAGGGTGCTCTTTCCCAAGGGCTGGTGCAGACCTGGTGGGCCGAATGGCCATTCTGCATTGTAAATTCTATGATTCTATGATTCTGTATTAATCCCTTAACCTAAACTACACATCTCTGGACACTAAGGGGAAATTTTGCATGGCCAATCTACCTAATCTGCACATCTTTGGACTGTGGGAGGAAACCGGAGCACCCGGAGGAAACACGCAGAGATGGGGAGAATGTGCAGGCTCCACACAGACAGTCACCCGATCCGGAATTGAACCCGGGTCCCTGGCGCTGTAAGGCAGCATTGCGAACCATTGTTTATCTCCCATCATAAATATAGGTATAACACCAGTTTTCTGGCATTGCATCTTTCTCTAGCAAGTTATTAAGACGGTTCAGTAGTGTCTCTGCTATCACTTCCCTGCTATCACTTGTAAAACGCATGGATATAATATGCTCACATGATGCTTTCCCCTCATTAATGCTGCAGCATAATAATTATTTCATTTTATTTTCAAGGTCGTGAAAGTAGGGGAGGGGGGTGTTGGGGGATGGGTGGTGCCTCAGTTTAATATCTAGTTGGAAAGATGGTTATGCACTCCCTCAGTTTCCACAGGCGTGTAAATGTAGGTTTGAGCTCAAGCCTCTACTTTCTGACTCAGAGGGGATGAGCCATGTCTGGCAATCTGCAGTTGGTGTTATTTTAACACATTGACAAGTATTGCAGAGGAGCAGATGGACAAAGACACCAAAGTGTGCTGAGCATGCTGAGGATGCTTCAGGAGGTGCTCACCCCAAGCCACCTGCAGAAACTGCACTGGAGATAAACCAGAGTCTCGGAAGGCAGGAAGGCCCAGCATGATTCCTTTCTTGGTGGAGCTGGTGGCCGCATGGCTAAAGGCAACTGCTCCTAGTCTGAGGTCAATCACCTGTTACCTTACTGATTTTTCAAGATTATCTTGGGACCTCAGTTGAACTCACACCTGCTCTCAGTAGGCAAGAGCTTACAAGGCTCCCTCAGTACTGCACTGGAATGCCAGCCAGATTTTCAACTTCAGACCTGGGGCGGAATTCTCCGCAATCGGCGCGATGTCCGCCGACCGGCGCCAAAAACGGCACGAATCAGTCCGGCATCGCGCCGCCCCAAAGGTGTGGAATCCTCCACATCTTGAGCGGCCGAGCCCTAACCTTGAGGGGCTGGGCCCGCACCAGACTGATTTCCACCCCGCCAGCTGGCGGGAAAGGCCTTTAGTGCCCCGCCAGCTGGCGCGGAAATGACTTTGCCGGGCGGCGCATGCACGGGAGCAACAGCGGCCGCTCACGGCATCCCCGCGCATGCGCAGTGGAGGGGGTCTCTTCCACCTCCGCCATGGTGGAGACCGTGGCGAAGGCGGAAAGAAAAGAGTGCCCCCACGGCACAGGCCCGCCCGCGGATCGGTGGGCCCCAATCGCGGGCCAGGCCACCGTGGGGGCCTCCCCCAGGGCCAGATCGCCCCGCGCCCCCCCCAGGACCCCGGAGCCCACCCACGCCGCCTTGTCCCGCCGGTAAGAGAGGTGGTTTAATCCACACCGGCGGGACAGGCATTCTAGCAGTGGGACTTTGGCCCTTCCGGGCCGGAGAATCGCCGGGGGGGGGGGGCCCGCCAACGGCGCGGCGCAATTCCCGCCCCCGCCGAATATCCGGTGCCGGAGAATTCGGCAACCGGCGGGGGTGGGATTCACGCCAGCCCCCGGCGATTCTTCGACCCGGCGGGGGGTAGGAGAATCTCGCCCCTGATGTAAGACCTGAACCCACAACCTTTTGGCTCAGTGGCAGGAGTGCAACCAATAACTGGCATCGAAAGGATGAAACATCTAATCCTTACCATCACTACGCTGCTGTGAATGGGCAGCAATAGCAGCACCAACCGATCACTTCATGAAGCAGATCACCCCCTTCATGTCTGAAATTTTGGATCAGTGTGAGCGGTGGTAGTGATGGTGGTCCAGGCCTTCTTTTCTGTGCCTTTTTAAAAAGTTAATTTAGGGGATGTGGGCTTCGCTGGTTAGGCCTTCATGTATTGCCCATCCCCAGTTGCCCTTCAGAAGGTGGTGGTGAGTTGCCTTCTTGAACCGCTGCAGTGGTGTTGGGGAGGGAGTTCCAGGATGTTGCCCCAGCGACGCTGAAGGAACGGTGATATATTTCCAAATCAGGGTGGTGGGTGACTTGGAGGGGAACCTCCAGGTGGTGGGGTTCCCAGGTATCTGCTGCGCTTGTCCTTCTATATGGTAGTGGCTGTGGCTTTGGAAGGTGCTGTCTAAGGAACCATGGTGAGTTACTGCAGTGCTTGTAGATGGTACACACGGCTGCCACTGTTCGTTAGTGGCGGAGGGTTTGAATGTTTGTGGAAAGGGGAGCAATCAAGCGAGCTGCTTTGTCCTGGATGGTGTTGAGCTTCTTGAGTGTTGTTGGAGCTGCACTCAACCAGGCAAGTGGAGAGTATTCCATCACTCTCCTGACTTGTGCCTTGTAGATGGCTGACAAGCTTTGGGGGGGTCAGGGGGTGAGTTACTCGCCATAACATTCTTAGCCTTTGACCTTCCCTGGTAGCCACGGTATTAATATGGCTAGTCCAGTTCAGTTTCTGATCAATGGTAACCCTCAGGATGTTGATTCTGGGGGATTTGGCGATGGTAATGCCACTGAATGTCAAGAGGCGATGGTTAGATCCTCTCTTGTAGGAGATGGTCATTGCCTGGCCCCTGTGTAGCACGAATATAACTTGCCACTTGTCAGCCCAAGCCTGGATATTGTCCAGGTCTTGCTGCAATTGGACATGGACTGCTTCATTAACTGAGGAGTCACGAATGGTGCTGAACATTATCCAGTCATCCGCAAACATCCCCACTTCTGACCTAATAATGGAAGGGGGGTCATTGATGAAACAGCTGAAGATGGTTGGACCTAAGATACTACCCTGAGAAACTCCTGCTGTGATGTCCTGGAGCTGAGATCATTGACCTCCAACTACTACAACCATCTTCCTTTGTGCCAAGTATGACTCCAACCCTGATTCCCATTGACTCCAATTTAGCTAGAGCTCTTTGATGCCATTCTCGGTCAAATGTTGCCTCGATGTCAAGGGCAGTCACTCTCACCTCACCCCTAGCATTCAGTTCTTTTGTCCATATTTGAACCAAGGCTGTAATGAGGTCAGGAGCTCCTGAAAACACTGAATCATGATGATGAACAACCATTTTAATATGTCTCAGTGCAGCAAGATAAGGGATAGAGCGCAGCCTGGGCATGCAGAGACTAATTGGGAAGTGGGTAATTTGAAGCAGCCACTTCCATCTATTTAGTCTTGTCGGGTGTTGGATACTTCTCGGCTGATCTTAATGAAGTCCTCATAGTCTTAAGTAGGTTAACTATGTGCATTTATTAACTACAAGAATCGTGTACTCATGTAGAGTAAAGGGTTCGCGTTCGGAGTTGTCTCCATGCTTGCTTGTGCACACGGCTCTATCCAACACTAGACTGCAGTGTGGGTCCTGTGTTCTCTTACACCACTGTGTGGGTGGTACGGCACTCAGCCCCATGTTAATTCTTGTTTGTTGCCTTGAATGTAGAAAACAAAATATCAAAATGTGCTCCACAGCAACTTGATTGAAAAGCAACTCATGCAAACAAACGATATGGAAGGGTGACCAAAAGCTTCATCTGAGAGGTTGATGGAGGCTATAAAAGACTGAATCGGAGGCACAGGGAATCTCTTATGTGTGTGGAACTGGATCTACGGCAACTGAGGAAAGTAGTTTACCGGAGCTAGAAAAGTGTAGCTGTGAGGAGGGATTGGATAGGTTGGGGTTATTTCCCTTGGAACAAAGAAGGCTGAGGGGTGACTTAATTGAGGCGTACAAAATTATGAGAGGAAGAGATGGGGTGGACAGGATAAAATTGTTTCCCTTGGTGGAGAATTCTAGAACAAGGGACATAGATTCAACGTAAGAGGCAGAAGGTGTAGAGCGGGCATGAGGAAGAACCTTTTTATGCAGAGGGTAATGGGGGTCTGGAATTCGCTGTCGAGTTGGTGGTGGAGGCAGTGACCCTAAACTCTTTTTAAAAGCACCTGGGCCTGCATCTTAAGTGCTTGGAGCTACAGAGCTAGGGACCGGGTGCAGGAAGGTGGGATTAGAAAGGGCACCTGGGTGTCCTCGGGCTGGCATGGACAAGCTGGGCCAAATGTCCTTCTTCTGTGCTGTAACTGTTCTATGATTCTCTGAAGATTAATAAAGGGCCATTCATGAATAAACTCAGTCCCGGCAACAAGGCTGTGGTTCAGGTATGCTGTCTAATTGATCAAATGAAACAAAGGGGCACAATCTACCGTTCAGAACTACACATTCTTGGGTAGTCGTGGTCATCACTGCTGTTCATATATCAAGATGGAAAATTATGTCGTCACAGATGAGAATTCAGTTACATTGCTACATACTGTTATCATGTGGAAGTGAGTGATCCCTTGTTCCATCTGACATCCAGCTACACAGAATAAAGAACAAAGAACAATACAACACAGGAGCAGCCCCTTCGGCCCTCCAAGCCTGTACCGGTCATGATACCACCCTTGGCCAAAACCCTCAGCACTTCCTAGTGCCGTATTCCTCTATACCCATCCTATCCATGTGTTTGTCAAGATGCCTTTTGAATGCCATTAATGTATCTGCTTCCATAACCTCCCCTGGCAACACGTTCCAGGCACTCACTACCCTCTGTGTAAAAAGCCTGCCTCACACATCTCCTTTAAACTTTGCCCCATGGACCTTAAACCTATGGCCCCTCGTGACTGACGCCTCCACCCTGGGAAAGAGTGCCTGTCTATCCATGCCTAACGGTTCACATTTCTCTGACCGGTGCACTCGGTACACAGGGAGACATCCTATACTCTCTGTGGATTCTTTGCTTTCAGAGACCAAGCTTCCTTTCACTTATGCCAAGATAAGTGCAACTGAAATGAGTGTCAGTCTACTGGTCACATGATATGCCACACATTCGCCTCCTCATATTCCCCACTGATCTCTCGGAACACAAATCCCTGGTTTTCATGGTATCGCTGAATCTATCATAGATTATCATAGGATTTACAGTGCAGAAGGAGGCCATTCGGCCCATCAAGTCTGCACCGGCTCTTGGAAAGAGCACCCTACCCAAGGTCAACACCTACATCCTATCCCCATAACACAGTAACCCCACCCAACACTAAGGGCAATTTTGGACACTAAGGGCAATTTATCATGGCCAATCCACCTAACCTGCACATCTTTGGACTGTGGGAGGAAACCGGAGCACCCGGAGGAAACCCACGCAGACACGGGGAGGATGTGCAGACTCCGCACAGACAGTGACCCAAGCCGGAATCGAACATGGGACCCTGGAGCTGTGAAGCAATTGTGCTATCCACAATGCTACCGTGCTGCCGAAATCCTTCATGCTTGTATGGTGCCCTTTTTCCAGTGCATTGAGGCTGACCGTGATCGTTCTTGAAGTTTGTATTTCAGTTTCTCAATTGTGATAATCACAAGATGTTCCTCCTGTGACAAAGATATGAGACACAAAAGTCACCGCTGGGGCTGTTACCTTGGCACACCTCAAAAGGACACGGGTGAGTCAGCAGCACTGAGTGACAAGGGGACCAAGAAAGGATCGGGGAATAAAAATTCAGTCGGCATTTTTGGATTGAGAATCTAATGAGTCAGTCTTCAAGGCACTTGACTAACCCAACAGTAACTTGAAACATTTCTAAACAGTGGTCCAAATTAGCATAGATTCTGGCTCATTTATACAGAGAAAAGTAATTGTTTTATTATAATGAAAGAGAGGGCAAATTTCCTCCAGTTTAATTTGAGGAGCGAGTTGCTTCATTAACCTTTCAAAGACTTAAAGGGTACAATAAATTAATAAATATTTAATGGTTCCATGTATTTTTTTTCTAATCAGTTGGCACTGTTACCAGGAATAAAACAGTAAATCCTCCTTAATATGTTGGACTGTATAGCAGGGGGGTGGGAAGCGGAGCAGCAGGCCAGCAAGTACAGAGACTGGGGAAGAGTTTGAGACTAAAACAAATATAGCTAAGAGGGAGACAGGCACAGAGAAGTTGCTGGTCTCAGTGGGTCTGGAGGTCTGGAGTGCGTTTGCTTCAGTGCAAGAAGTATAACAGGTAAGACGGATGAATTTAGTGTTTGGATAAATGTGGCGAGTTATGATATTGTTGCTATTACAGAGACATGTTTAAAGGAGGATAGGACTGACAGCTGAACGTTCCGGGATATCGATGTTTCAGATGAGACAGAGGGGGTAGCAGAAAGGGTGGAGAAGTTGACTTACTGGTTAGGGAACATATCACAGCTGTGATGAGGGAAGACATCTTGGAGGGATCCAACAGTGAAGCGTTATGGGTAGAGCTCACGAATAGGAAGGATGCAATCACGATCATGGGGTTGTACTAAAGGCCTCCGAATATTCAGCGGGATACAAAGGAACTATATATAGTCAGATTCTGGAAAGATGTGAAAATAGCAGGTTTGTTGTGGTGGATGATTTTAATTTCTCCCATATTGACTGGGACTCTCGTAGTGCGAGACGTTCAAATGCAGAAAAATTTGTTAGGAGTGTCCAAGAGATTTTTTTTTAAACAGTATGTTGATTGTCCAGGGAAGGGGCCTTACTGGAACTAGTATTGGGGAATGAACCCGGCCAGGTGACCAAAGGTTCAGTAGTGTAACATTTTTGGAATAGTGATCATAATTCCGTAAGATTTCAAATACTCATGGACAAGGGCAAGAGTGATCTTTGCATGAGGGTGCTAAATTGGGAAAACCAACTACAGCAGAATTTGGCAAGAGCTGGAGAATGTGGATTTGGAGCAGTTATTTTAGGGTAAATCCACATTTGATATGTGGGAGTCTTTTAAAGACCAATTGATTAGAGTGGAGGACAGGCATGTTCCTGCGAAAATGAAGGACAGAAATGGCAGGATTAGGGAACCATGGATGATAGGGAAAATTGTGAGATTAGTCAAAAAGAAAAAGGAAGCATACATAATGTCAAGGCAACTAAAAACAGACAACGTTTTTGAAGAATATAGGGACAAACTCAAACGTGGAGTTAGGAGGGCTGAAAGAGGCCATGAAATGACATTGGCAAGCAGGGTCAAGGAAATTCCCAAGGCTATTTTTCCATATATAAGGAGCAAAAGGGTAGCTAGGGAAAGAGTAGGCCTACCCAAGGACAAAGGAGGGAAGTTATGCGTGGAGTCAAAGGAAGTGGATGAGATCCTTAATGAGTACTTTTTATTGGTATTCATCAAGGAGAGGGATGTGATGGATGTTGAGGTTAGGGATTGGTCTGTGGACATGTTAGCATAATGAAGGAGGAAGTGTTGGATATCTCAAAATGCATTAAGATAGACAGGTCCCCTGGGCCGGATGCGATATATCCCAGGTTACTGTGGGAGGCAAAAGAAGAAATAGCTTGGGCCTGAACAGATATCTTTGCATCATCTTTGATCACAGGCAAAGTTCCAGAGGACTGGACAATAGTCAATGTTGTCCCCTTGTTTAAGAAGGGAAGCAGGGAAGTGGGGAGGTGAGACAAGATACTGAGGGACAGGATTTATTCACATTTGGAAGCAAATGGACTTGATGGTGATGGGCATTTTGGTTTTGTGCAGGGAAGGTCATGTCTTACCAACTTGGAGTTTTTTGAGGAGGTGAGAAAATTAATTGATGAGGGAAAGGCTATGGATGTCGTCTACACGGATTTTAGTAAGGCGTTTGACAAGGTCCCTCATGGCAGACTGGTACAAAAGGTAAAGTAGCATGAAATCTGGGATGTGCTAGCTAGATGTATAAAGAACTTGGCAAGAGGAGACACAGAGTAACAGTGGAAGGGTGTTTTTCAGAATGGAGATCTATAATGAGTGGTGTTTCACAGGAATCAGTGCTCAGACCACTGTTGTTTGGAATACATATAAATGATCTGGAGGAAAATGTAGATGGTCTGATTAGCAAGTTTGCAGATGATGCTGAGATAGGTGGAGTTGCAGATAGTAAAGGGGACTGTCAGAGAATACAGCAGAATATAGATAGATTAGAGAGTTGGGCAGAGAAATGGCAGATGGAGTTTAATCCAGACAAACGAGAGGTGATGCATTTTGGAAGATCGAACTCAGGTGTGAATTATACAGTAAATAGCAGAACCCTTAGAAGCATTGACATACAGAGGAATCTGGGCACTCAACTCCATAATTCCATGAAAGTGGCAATGCAGGTGGATAAGGTGGTACAAGAGTTGGCAGGTCATGTTGCAGTTGTATACAACTTTAGTTCAGCCACATTTGGAATATTGCATGCAGTTCTGGTCGCCACACTACCAGAAGGATGTGGATACCTTGGAGAGAGTGCAAAGAAGGTTTATCAGGATGTTGCCTGGTCTGGAGCATGTTAGCTATGAGGAGAATTGAATAAACCTGGATTGTTTTCATTGGAAAGATAGAGGCTGAGGGGAGACCTGATTGAGGTCTACAAAATTAGGAGAGACATAGACAGGGTGAATAGTCAGAAGCTTTTTTCCAGGGTGGAAATGGGGCAAGGGGGCACAGGTTCAAGGTGAGAGGGGTAACGTTTAGGGGAGATGTGCGGGGAAAGTTTTTCATGTAGAGGTCAGTGGGTGCCTGGAACGCGTGGTCAGTGGAGGCAAGCACAATAGCAATGTTTAAGATGTATCTTTTTAAAAACATTTAGAGTACCCAATTCATTTTTTCCAAGTAAGGGGCAATTTTAGCGTGGCCAATCCACCTCGCCTGCACATCTTTTGGGTTGTGGGGGCGAAACCCATGCAATCTCGGGGAGAATCTGCAAACTCCACACGGACAGTAACCCAGAGCCGGTATACAACATTGTTTACTGGAAGGTGATGGATGACGAGTCCAGCTGCAGTCTAAATGTGGCATGGAGTCCTCACCGGTGATGGGCTCGGTGAGAGGGTGGTTGAATGGAGGAACAGAGTTCCTCTTGAGGCTGCTCGCCTCTTCCCTCTGGGAATCTCCATCCTGCTGACATCCTGCACAGTCTGGTGAAGACAGGTGGGCTGGAGAGGGATATGAGTGTGTTTGACTGGTGTTTAAATATGCCGCCGGAACCTTCAAACCTATCAGCTGACAGCAGGCGGATGAATCAACTACCGGCCCTGCAGGAGAGTCAGCAGGGAACTTCTCTGAATATGACTAATGAGGCTCCAAGCACTGGATCTAGCGCAGGATCCCACCATTCTGACCAGCAGGGCAGGCACTGCCGGAGCCACCCACAATTGCACTTTGTCTCAAATAGGAAGAATTCCACTCATATATTTTTGTTAAGCAAGGGGATTAAGGGTTACAGAATGAAGGTAGGGAGATGGAGTTACAACACAAATTAACCATGATTTAATCGAATATAGGAACAGGCTTGAATGACAGGATGACTCATTCCTGTTCCTTTTAACAATGTTCCAGATTATTTTACCTGAAAAGTCTTTTCCGATTCACACTGTTGCTAATATTTGGGTGATCAGTTCTAGTAACCAGCCTTCAATTCTCCAGCAATGATACTGATCCCAATTCCATTTTTACAATGGGAGATTGATGAAAAAAAAAGAAAAACGTTCCCCCATCAAGTTGTCCTGGGATTTGTTATGCTCAGGTTCAGCCAGAGAGTTTTTGTTCCGAGGGCAGTACGGTAGCATTGTGGATAGCACAACTGCTTCACAGCTCCAGGGTCCCAGGTACGATTCCAGGCTTGGGTCACTATCTGTGCGGAGTCTGCACATTCTCCCCGTGTGTGCGTGGGTTTCCTCCGGGTGCTCCGGTTTCCTCCTACTGTCCAAAGATGTGCAGGTTAGGTGGATTGGCCATGCTAAATTGCCCTTAGTGTCCAAAATTGCCCTTAGTGTTGGGTGGGGTTGCTGGGTTATGGGGGTGGAGGTGTGGACCTTGGGTCAGGTGCTCTTTCCAAGAGCCGGTGCAGACTCGATAAGCCGAATGGCCTCCTTCTGCACTGTAAATTCTATGTATTCTATGTAAGGCAAAAGCTTAAAATATTCCCTTTAGACTTTGGTGAGTGAAAATTGCATAGCACTGGTACGTTAATGCAAACTGGCAGATAGGCACGAGGCCCAAGCAAGATTGTGTCTCAGGCTTCATTTCAATTAATTCGAACTTGATGAAGTAACTGACAGGATTAATAAGGGGAATCCAGTTGATGTTGTTAATGCGCCTCCCAATGCAAGATGGCCGTCGATACCTGTCTGTGCATGATCTCTACTTCTGCAAAAGTATCAATTTATTTATTTTATTTCATACACTGAGCACTTCCAATGTTCAAGTAATTTTGTTGAATGATTCATTTATTTTAAAAGTAGTCCTTGGATCTGCACTCTTCCGGGACTGAATCTTGATGGACACAAGTTGAAAGGTTGTGTAACTCTGTAGATAAATGCTGATAACTGCTGTAAAGACTGGTTTCAGGTCTATCATTAACCAACTGGCTCTCCGGAAGATATCATGGCAACAGAGGACATGATTCCCTAAAAGGGAAGCTGTGAAACAAAGAAAAGAAATTCGGACAGAAAACTGCAATCTCATTGAATGTTGCGGAAATTGGCAGAAAGTAAGGTTAAATTGTTGGAGTATGATTACCCTTTGGTGTTCTCGGAGTGATAAGTGGGCATGGGTTATGACCCCACCAAAGAGGAAACAAGGCATAACATGGGTGTTTTCGAATGTGACAAGAATTGAAACCGGAAGTGAAGAATTTTGTGAGGTAGGTGTGAATCAGTGGGATAATGATGGAAGTCTCGATGTTCTCTTCTGGAATTGGATGTGCCTGTGAGATATGGTCAGAGTTTAATAGATTTTAGAAAACAGATGATGATTCCATGGAAGAATATACCTTAGACTTCAACAGATTTTATAAAAAACATGATTCAATTCTTTTTGGAAATTCTTGGACTGGAACTGGAATGTAAATTTCTGGATTGTGCTAAGGGGCGGGATTCTCCGACCCCCCGACGGGTCGGAGAATCGCCGGGGGCTGGCGTGAATCCCGCCCCCACTGTGTCCCGAATTCTCCGCCATCAGAGATTCGGCGGGCCCACCCCCGGCGATTCTCCGGCCTGCGATGGGGCGAAGTCCCGCCACTGTCAACCCTCTCCCGCCGGCGTGGATTAAACCACCTATCTTACCGGCAGGAGCAGGCGGTGCGGGCGGGCTCCTCGGTCCTGAGGGGGGGGGGGGGGGCAATCTGGCCCCGGGGGTGCCCGGTGGCCTGGCCCGCGATCAGGGCCCACCGATCCGCGGGCGGGCCTGTGTCGTGGGAGAACTCTTTTTCTTCCGGCTTCGCCATGGTCTTCACCATGGCGGAGGCGGAAGAGACCCCCTCCTCTGCGCATGCGCGGGGATGACGTCAGCAGCCGCTGACGCTCCCGCGCCTGCGCGGACTTACGCAGGCCGGCGAAGTCCTTTCGGCCCCCTCTGGCGTGGCGCCAAAGGCCTTCCACGCCAGCCGATGGAGCGGAAACTACTCCGGCGCTGACCTAGCCCCTCAAGGTGAGGGTTTGGCCCCTAAAGGTGCGGAGACTTCCGCACCTTTGGGGCGGCCCGACGACGGAGTGGTTCCCGCCACTCCATCACGCCGGGACCCAACGGAGAGAATCCCGCCCCAGGTGGGATTGTGGGCAGCACGGTAGCATTGTGGATAGCACAATTGCTTCACAGCTCCAGGGTCCCAGGTTCGATTCCGGCTTGGGTCACTGTCTGTGCGGAGTCTGCACATCCTCCCCGTGTGTGCGTGGGTTTCCTCCGGGTGCTCCGGTTTCCTCCCACAGTCCAAAGATGTGCAGCTTAGGTGGATTGGCCATGCTAAATTGGCCTGAGTGTTGGGTTTGGTTACTGGGTTGTGGGGATAGGGTGGGGGTGTTGACCTTGGGTAGGGTGCTCTTTGCAGGAGCCGGTGCAGACTCGATGGGCCGAATGGCCTCCTTCTGCACTGTAAATTCTATGATTCTATGAGGTTTCTCATACGGATGGGCTACAGGTTATAAATGGCATTCAGTCTTCAGAGAGGGGAACCCTAACAACTCACATATTTGAAGAACAAAGCTAGAAAAGATCTGTCCACTACCATAGAAACAAAATTCAAACAACACAAACAAATCGCCAAAATGCACAAAGAAAAGTTTGGTGTTTCAAGCAGGAACTAACAAAAGTAGAGAGGCAGGGTTCAAAAAAATGCCACATGGTGATGATAACTCTATAGAACATAGAACATAGAACGATACAGTGCAGTACAGGCCCTTCGGCCCACGATGTTGCACCGAAACAAAAGCCATCTAACCTACACTATGCCATTATCATCCATATGCTTATTCAATAAACTTTTAAATGCCCTCAATGTTGGCGAGTTCACTACTGTTGCCGGTAGGGCATTCCACGGCCTCACCACTCTTTGCGTAAATAACCTACCTCTGACCTCTGTCTTATATCTATTACCCCTCAGTTTAAAGCTATGTCCCCTCGTGCCAGCCATTTCCATCCGCGGGAGAAGGCTCTCACTGGCCACCCTATCTAATCCCCTGATCATTTTGTATGCCTCTATTAAGTCTCCTCTTAACCTTCTTCTCTCCAACGAAAACAACCTCAAGTCCATCAGCCTTTCCTCATAAGATTTTCCCTCCATACCAGGCAACATCCTGGTAAATCTCCTCTGCACCCGCTCCAAAGCTTCCACGTCCTTCCTATAATGCGGTGACCAGAACTGTACGCAATACTCCAAATGCGGCCGTACCAGAGTTTTGTACAGCTGCAACGTGACCTCCTGACTCCGGAACTCAATCCCTCTACCAATAAAGGCCAACACTCCATAGGCCTTCTTCACAACCCTATCAACCTGGGTGGCAACTTTCAGGGATCTATGTACATGGACACCTAGATCCCTCTGCTCATCCACACTTCCAAGAACTTTACCATTAGCCAAATATTCCGCATTCCTGTTATTCCTTCCAAAGTGAATCACCTCACACTTCTCTACATTAAACTCCATTTGCCACCTCTCAGTTCAGCTCTGCAGCTTATCTATGTCCCTCTGCAACCTGCTACATCCTTCCACACTGTCGACAACACCACCGAATTTAGTGTCGTCTGCAAATTTACTCATCCACCCTTCTGCGCCTTCCTCTAGGTCATTGATAAAAATGACAAACAGCAACGGCCCCAGAACAGATCCTTGTGGTACGCCACTTGTAACTGAACTCCATTCTGAACATTTCCCATCAACCACCACCCTCTGTCTTCTTTCAGCGAGCCAATTTCTGATCCACATCTCTAAATCACCCTCAATCCCCAGCCTCCGTATTTTCTGCAATAGCCTACCGTGGGGAACCTTATCAAACGCTTTACTGAAATCCATATACACCACATCAACTGCTCTACCCTCGTCTACCTGTTCAGTCACCTTCTCAAAGAACTCGATAAGGTTTGTGAGGCATGACCTACCCTTCACAAAGCCATGCTGACTATCCCTGATCATATTATTCCTATGTAGACGATTATAAATCTTGTCTCTTATAATCCCCTCCAAGACTTTACCCACTACAGACGTGAGGCTCGCCAGTCTATAGTTGCCGGGGTTGTCTCTGCTCCCCTTTTTGAACAAAGGGACCACATTTGCTATCCTCCAGTCCTCTGGCACTATTCCTGTAGCCAATGATGACATAAAAATCAAAGCCAAAGGTCCAGCAATCTCTTCGCTGGCCTCCCAGAGAATCCTAGGATAAATCCCATCATGCCCCGGGGACTTATCTATTTTCAGCCTGTCCAGAATTGCCAACACCTCTTCCCTACGTACCTCAATGCCATCTATTCTAATAGCCTGGGTCTCAGCATTCTCCTCCACAACATTATCTTTTTCCTGAGTGAATACTGACGAAAAATATTCATTTAGTATCTCGCCTATCTCTTCAGACTCCACACACAACTTCCCATCCCTGTCTTTGACTGGTCCTACTCTTACCCTAGTCATTCGCTTATTCCTGACATACCTATATAAAGCTTTTGGGTTTTCCTTAATCCTACCTGCCAAATACTTCTCATGTCCCCTCCTTGCTCATCTTAGCTCTCTCTTTAGATCCTTCCTCGCTACCTTGTAACTATCCATCGCCCCAACTGAAACTTCACACCTCATCTTCACATAGGCCTCCTTCTTCCTCTTAACAAGAGATTCCACTTCTTTGGTAAACCACGGTTCCCTCGCTCTACGCCTTCCTCCCTGCCTGACCGGTACGTACTTATCAAGAACACGCAGTAGCTGATCCTTGAACAAGCTCCACTTATCCAGTGTGCCCAACACTTGCAGCCTACTTCTCCAACCTATCCCCCCCCAAGTCACGTCTAATGGCATCATCATTGCCCTTCCCCCAGCTATAACTCTTGCCCTGCGGTGTATACCTATCCCTTTCCATCACTAACGTAAACGTCACCGAATTGTGGTCACTGTCCCCAAAGTGCTCTCATACCTCCAAATCCAACACCTGGCCTGGTTCATTACCCAAAACCAAATCCAACGTGGCCTCGCCTCTTGTTGGCCTGTCAACATATTGTGTCAGGAAACCCTCCTGCACACACTGTACAAAAAACGACCCATCTAATGTCCTCGAACTGTATCTTTTCCAGTCTCCCATAATAACTACCCTGTTACTTTCGCTCTTATCCAGGATCATCCTCGCCATCCTTTCCTCTACATCCCTAGAACTATTTGGAGGCCTATAGAAATCTCCCAACAGGGTGACCTCTCCTTTCCTGTTTCTAACCTCAGCCCATACTACCTCAGAAGATGAGTCCCCATCTAGCATCCTCTCCGCCACCGTAATACTGCTCTTGACTAGCAGCGCCACACCTCCCCCTCTTTTGCCTCCTTCTCTGAGCTTACTAAAACACCTAAACCCCGGAACCTGCAACATCCTTTCCTGTCCCTGCTCTATCCATGTCTCCGAAATGGCCACAACATCGAAGTCCCAGGTACCAACCCATGCTGCCAGTTCCCCTACCTTATTTCGTATACTCCAGGCATTGAAGTAGACACACTTCAAACCACCTACCTGAACACTGGCCCCCTCCTGCGACGTCAAATCTGTGCTCCTGACCTCTATACTCTCATTCTCCCGTACCCTAAAACTACAATCCAGGTTCCCATGCCCCTGCTGCATTAGTTTAAACCCCCCCAAAGAGTACTAACAAATCTCCCCCCCAGGATATTTGTGCCCCTCAGGTTCAGATGTAGACCATCCTGTCTGTAGAGGTCCCACCTTCCCCAGAAAGAGCCCCAGTTATCCAGAAATCTGAATCCCTCCCACCTGCACCATCCCTGTAGCCACGTGTTTAATTGCTCTCTCTCCCTATTCCTCATCTCATTATCACGTGGCACGGGCAACAACCCAGAGGTAACAACTCTGTTTGTTCTAGTTCCGAGCTTCCATCCTAGCTCCCTGAAAGCCTGGCTGACATCCTTGTCCCCTTTCCTACCTATGTCGTTAGTGCCAATGTGGACCACGACTTGGGGCTGCTCCCCCTCCCCCTTAAGGACCCGGAGAACACGATCCGAGACATCACGTACCCTTGCACCTGGGAGGCAACATACCAAACGTAAGTCTCTCACGCTCCCACAAAATCTCCTATCTGTGCCCCTGACTATCGAGTCCCCAATTACTAATGCTCTGCTCCTCTCCCCCCTTCCCTTCTGAGCAACAGGGACAGACTCCGTGCCAGATGCCCGTACCCCATGGCTTACCCCTGGTAAGTCCCCCCCCCCACAAGTATCCAAAGCGGTATACTTGCTTCTCAGGAGAAGGCAATGCCCCATTCAAACAAATTATACCTGTCACAAGGACTTTTATTCCTATGATGTGATAGTTGTGGTCTCCTTTAACTATCCAGTATTAGATAGTGTTTGCACTTCAACAGTGTATCAAATAGATTGGTTAAAATATTTGTTATAACCTGCCTACTTACCATTGGCTGGGGACTAATGACAATCCCACAATCCTGTGGGAGTATGAGCTTCCCCAATGAGGGGGCCGGAGAAACCATTAGTAAACTCCTAGTATAAATAAAGCTGGCCAGTTTAGGAACCAGCAGGAAAGAGTGTGCAGCAAGGGAAGTTGCTGCTGCTGTTATATATATATGTTATTGTAAATAAATGTTATTACTTTGTATCCTTAAAACTCGTGCTGGATTCTTCGTGGCCCTCACAAAAATATTATTCAGATTCACTGAGCAGTGAAGATGATACAAGGCTAAGGAGTGTAAGCACCCTTCTACAACATGGTCATTTAGACCTGAAACATCTATTTCTCTCCACAGATGCTGCCAGGCCTGGTGAATATATCCACCATTTTCTGTTTTATTTCAGATTTTCAGCATCCGCAGTATTTTGCTTTTATCAAAATACTGTTTGCTTTCGGCTTGGTGATAACAAAACATTGAGGTCACTGAAGAGAATTATGATTCCATGTAAAATAGCTGGAGTCAGCCGTTTTACGAAGACTGTTGTCTTTTTGAGTGATACACCTTTGCTGCTGAGTAAATCTTCAATGATAAAGGCATAAATGAAACTTGACATGGAGCATGACAACGCAATTACTTTTTAAGAAGTTGGTGGATCGGCAGTTACCCAATCAGGGCATTGTTCGATCCCTTCAACAAAATCTAATATATCTTATCAGTTTTAGACAATTATTCATGACAACAGGTGATAACAACCAGAGAGAGAAAAGGAGGAGCAATATTCAACTCCAAACGTTAACTCTGTTTCTCACTCTCTGCAGATGCTGCACGGCCTGCCGGGTATTTCTCGCACTTAGTGATTTAATTTGGGATATCCAGTAGCAATTGGTAGTTTGCTTAACTTTACAACAGGAGGGACATGGAAATTAATGAAGGGGAACAAGGTGAAAGAGCAGAACTTAAATGCAGAGAGGAGACAATGGATTTAACAAGTAAGTAAAAACAAAATCCCATTCTCCAACAGTGTACCAAAGCACTCACTGAAAGTGTATCAAATCACTCATTAACAGTGTACCAAATGACTCACTAACCATGTATCAAATCACTCACTAGCAGTGTACTAAATAATTCACTAGCAGTGTACCAAAGCACTCATTAACAATGTTCCAAAGCATTCACTGACTGTGTACCAAATCACTCACTGACAATGTACCAAAGCACTCACTGACAATGTACCAAAGCACTCACTGATAGTGTGCCAAAGCACTCACTGACAATGTACCAAAGCACTCACTGACAATGTACCAAAGCACTCACTAACAGTGTACCAAAGCACTCACTAACAGTGTGCCAAAATAATTGCCAACAGTGTACTAAACCACTCACTAACCGCATACCAAAGCACTCACTGTGTACCAACGCACTCACAAGCAGTGTAACAAAGCACTCACTAACAGTGTACCAAAGCATTCACTAACAGTGTACCAAAGCACTCACCAACAGTGTACCAAAATAGTTGCCAACAGTGTACCAAAGTGTGATGGACGGTTACTGACTTATCATCATGTAAGGTGATGTCCCCTTTAAGACCGGGCTTGGAACCCTGGGGACTGCGCCTCTGGCTCCGCCCATCTGGGAGCCATACATAAAGGGCAGCCTCATGGTCTGTGTAGCAGTCAGCTCTCGTCTCTAGCATAGTTATTAGTCTAATAAAGACTTCTTTACAGTTTAATCTCTAAGTGTCATTATTGAGGGTACCTCAATTTATTAGACTAAACTAGATTCAGGATGGACGCAGGCCTAAAACCAGAGAAGCTTAATCTGGAAGCACGAACGCCGGAGGCGAAGGAAATTTTTAAATACTGGCTGCGGTGCTTCGAGGCCTACCTGGACTCCGCAGAGACTCCCATCCTGGGGCCACGCAAGCTGCGTCTACTCCACGCCCGGGTGAGTCACAGAATCTCCGCCACGCTCGAAAAGGCGACGACTTATGAGAAAGCGATCGAGTTGCTCCGCAAGCGGTTTGTCAATCCCATCAATGAGGTGCACGCCCGGCATCTGCTCTCTGCCTGCCGGCAGCGCTCGGGGGAATCGCTCGACGAGTTTGACTGTGACCATCAGGATGTGACAGGGGAAGTCCATATGAACCTGCACATCAGGGACGCTTTCGTGTCCGGCATCCGCTCGACCTACATCCGGCAGCGGCTGCTCGAAAACGGGGCAAAAGACCTCCAGGAGACGCTAACGCTCGCCTCCTCGCTGGAGGTGGCCCGACATAATTTGGGTACGTACCCCGCGGACTCTGCCAGCCCCCCCTGGACTTCCTCAGACTCAACCGTATTACAGGCCTGGCCAACGCGGCGACCCGCTCACCATGGGGGCACACCATGCTACTTCTGCGGGCAGGGCCAGCACCCACGACCACGCTGCCCAGCCCGCTCTGCGATCTGCAGCGACTGCGGGAAGAAAGGGCACTTTGCGAGGGCCTGCCTGGCCAGACCCAGGGGCCAGAAAAATAAAGAACAGCCGGCCCGAAAATCAGGCTCTCAGGCCCGCAGGCCTCGCAATGCTGCTGCGCACCGACCCGACACACCCTCTTCTGACGCGTCATCAGCCTCGTGCGAATCATGGGAGCGGCCATCTTGTCGGCGGCCATCTTCTCGACCCGACACGCGCAGCCGTCAGCGGCGGCCATTTTACGAGTCCGACTCGGCTGACGACTCCGACTACCCGCGACTGGGTGCGATCACCCTCGATCAAACTCAGCCAAAACACCTGCAGAACTCCATGATGCAGGTCCAGGTCAACGGGCACGACACTGCATGCCTCTTCGACTCCGGGAGCACGGAGAGCTTTATCCACCCTGAAACGGTAAGGCGCTGCTCCCTACACACCCATCCCGCATCCCAAACCATAGCCCTCGCATCTGGGTCCCACTCGGTACAAATCGCGGGGTACTGTATTGCGGATCTCTCGATCCAGACTGCCAAATACACCCGTTTCAAATTTTATATCCTCCCTCACCTCTGTGCCCCCCTGCTGCTCGGACTAGATTTCCAGTGCAGCCACCGAAGCCTGACACTGAAGTTCGGCGGACCCTTGCCCCCCCCTCACGGTGTGCTGCCTTGCGACACTGAAAGTCGCACCCCCTCGCTATTCGCTAACCTCACTCCTGACTGTAAGCCCGTCGCCACCAGGAGCCGCCGTTACAGTGCCCACGATATGGCTTTTATCAAGTCAGAGGTCCAGCGTTTACTGGGAGAGGGGGTCATCGAGGCTAGCAACAGCCCTTGGAGAGCGCAAGTGGTGGTAGTCCGGTCCGGGGAGAAGAAACGGATGGTCGTGGATTATAGCCAGACCATAAACCGATTCACGCAGCTTGATGCGTACCCCCTTCCTCGCAATGCGGAAATGGTAAATCGGATCGCCCAATACCGAGTCTTTTCCACGGTCGACCTCAAATCTGCCTACCACCAGCTCCCCATCCGACCAAAAGACCGCCCCTATACTTGCCTTCGAAGCAGCCGGCCGGCTCTTCCACTTCCTCAGGGTCCCCTTTGGTGTCACAAATGGGGTCTCCGCCTTTCAAAGGGCGATGGACCAAATGGTGGACCAGTACGGTTTGCGGGCTACATACCCGTACTTGGACAATGTCACCATCTGCGGCCATGATCAGCAGGACCATGACGCTAACCTCAAAAAGCCCTTAACCTGACCTATAATGAGGGCAAATTCATTTTCCACACCACCCGGCTGGCCATCCTCGGCTATGTCGTGGAAGACGGGGTCCTAAGTCCCGACCCCGACCGCATGGGCCCCCTTATGGAACTCCCTCTCCCCCACAGCCTCAAGGCCCTCAAACGGTGCTTGGGGCTTTTCTCCTATTACGCCCAGTGGGTCCCCAAGTATGCGGACAAAGCCCGCCCACTCCTAAAGACCACCACTTTTCCCCTTTCGGCTGAGGCTCAATTGGCCTTCAACCGCATCAAGGCCGACATCATCAAGGCCGCCATGCACGTGGTGGACGAAACCATCCCTTTCCAGGTAGAGAGCGATGCATCAGACATCGCCCTGGCTGCTACCCTCAATCAAGGAGGCAGACCAGTAGCGTTCTTCTCCCGAACCCTCACCAGTCGAAAAGGAGGCACAAGCCATTGTGGAGGCTGTAAGGCGCTGGAGACACCACCTAGCCGGTAGGAGGTTTACCCTCGTCACCGACCAACGGTCGGTTGCCTATATGTTCGATAACACGCAACGGGGCAAAATAAAAAACGATAAAATTTTGAGGTGGAGGATCGAACTCTCCACCTACTCGTACAATGTCAAGTATCGTCCAGGGGAGCTCAACGAGCCCCAGGATGCCCTGTCCCGCAGCACATGCGCCAACGCGCAGGAGGACCACCTGCAAGCCATCCACAATGACCTCTGCCACCCGGGGGTTACCTGGCTCGTCCATTTCATCAAGTCCCGCAACCTACCTTACTCAACCAAGGAGGTCAAGGCCATGGCCAGGGCCTGCCAAGTCTGTGCGGAGTGCAAACCGCACTTCTATCGGCCAGACAAGGTTCGGCTCGTGAAGGCTTCGGGCCCCTTTGAGCGACTGAGCGTGGACTTCAAGGGGCCCCTCCCGTCCACCAACCGTTATGCCTATTTCCTCACCGTGATCGATGAGTTCTCCCGTTTCCCATTCGCCATTCCCTGCCCCGACATGACCTCAGCCACGGTGATTAAGGCACTGCACAGCAACTTCACCCTGTTCGGTTTCCCCGCTTATATCCACAGCGACCGGGGTACATCGTTCATGAGCAATGAACTGCGTCAGTATCTGCTCAGCAAAGGCATCGCCTCGAGCAGAACGACCAGTTATAACCCACGGGGAAACGGGCAGGTGGAGAGGGAGAACGCGACAATGTGGAAGGCTGTTCTTCTGGCCCTGTGGTCGAGAAATCTCCCAACCACCCGCTGGCAGGAGGTCCTACCCGATGCCCTACACTCCATTAGGTCACTCCTCTGTACGGCCACGAATGAGACCCCTCACAACCGATTGTTTCTCTTCCCCAGGAAGTCTACCTCCGGGGTCTCGCTTCCACCTTGGCTGATGGCTCCGGGACCTGTTCTTCTCCGGAGGCACGCGAGGAGCCATAAAACGGACCCCCTAGTTGAAAAGGTCCGACTGCTCCACGCCAACCCCAGTTCCGCCTATGTGAAGTACTCCGATGGCAGGCAAGATACGGTTCCCTCCGGGATCTGGCGCCCGCTGGATCCTCCACCACAGACGCCCCTTCCCGCACCGCTCCCCTGCGGGACCCGTCGCCCCCTACAACACACCCCCTTCCGGCCCTACCACCCGTTGGTGAGCCCCTACCGTGCGCCCCCCTTTACACACCCCGCCGGCGCCGCTACCCCCGGCCCTGCCTAGTTCCCCTGCCCCGACCCGGACCGAAGCTCCTACCGCTGTGCTCCCGGATGTGCCCTCAACCGGGACGTCCGTGCCGCCGCACCACCGCCCAAATTGAGGAGGTCTAGGAGGACGATCCGGCCACCGAGACGGATTGACCTATGATGGCACTTCGCCCCCGCCGGACTCCTTTTTAAACAGGGGGTGAATGTGATGAACGGTTACTGCCTTATCATCATGTAAGGTGATGTCCCCTTTAAGACCGGGCTTGGAACCCTGGGGACTCCGCCTCTGGCTCCGCCCATCTGGGAGCCATACATAAAGGGCAGCCTCATGGTCTGTGTAGTCAGCTCTCGTCTCTAGATCTAGAATAGTTATTAGTCTAATAAAGCCTTCTTTACAGTTCAATCTCTAAGTGTCATTATTGAGGGTACCTCACAAAGCACTCACTAACAGTGTACCAAAGCACTCACCAACAGTGTACCAAGATAATTGCCAACAGTGTACCAAAGCACTCACTAACCACGCACCAAAGCACACACTAACTGTGTACCAAAACACTCACTAACCACGTACCAAGGCACTCACTAACAGTGTACCAAAGGACTCACTAACAGTGTGCCAAGGCAATCACTAACAGTGTGCCAAAGCACTCACTAAAAGTGTACCAAAGCACTCACCAACAGTGTACCAAAATAATTGCCAACAGTGTACTAAAGCACTCACTAACCGCATACTAAAGCACTCACTGTGTACCAACGAATTCACTAGCAGTGCACCACAGCACTCACTGACAGTGTACCAAAGCATTCACTGACAATGTACCAAAGCACTCACTGACAGTGTACCAAAGCATTCACTAATATTGCACCAAAGCACTCATTAACTGTGTACCAAATCACTCACTAACAGTATACCAAGGCACTCACTGACAGTGTACCAAAGCATTCACTGACAATGTACCAAAGCACTCACTGACAGTGTACCAAAGCATTCACTAATATTGTACCAAAGCACTCATTAACTGTGTACCAAATCACTCACTAACAGTGTACGAAAGCACTCACTAACAGTGTACCAAAACAAATGCCAACAGTGTACCAAAGCATTCACTGACAGTGTACCAAAGCACTCACTGACAGCGTACCAAAGCACTCACTAACAGTGTACCAAAGCACTCACTAATATTGTACCAAAGCACTCATTAACTGTGTACCAAATCACTCACTAACAGTGTACCAAAGCACTCACTGACAGCGTACCAAAGCACTCACTAACTGTGTACCAAAGCACTCACTGACGGTGTACCAAAGCACTCACTCACCATGTACCAAAGCACTCGCTGGCAGGTTACCAAAGCACTCACTAACAGTGTACCAAAACAAATGCCAACAGTGTACCAAAGCATTCACTGACAGTGTACCAAAGCATTCACTGACAGTGTACCAAAGCACTCACTGACAGCGTACCAAAGCACTCACTAACAGTGTACCAAGGCACTCACTGACAGTGTACCAAAGCATTCACTGACAATGCACCAAAGCACTCACTGACAGTGTACCAAAGCACTCACTGACAGTGTACCAAAGCATTCACTAATATTGTACCAAAGTACTCATTAACTGTGTACCAAATCACTCACTCACCATTTACCAAAGCACTCGCTGGCAGGTTACCAAAGCACTCACCAACAGTGTACCAAGATAATTGCCAACAGTGTACCAAAGCACTCACTAACCACGCACCAAAGCACGCACTAACTGTGTACCAAAACACTCACAAACCACGTACCAAGGCACTCACTAACAGTGTACCAAAGGACTCACTAACAGTGTGCCAAGGCAATCACTAACAGTGTGCCAAAGCACTCACTAAAAGTGTACCAAAGCACTCACCAACAGTGTACCAAAATAATTGCCAACAGTGTACTAAAGCACTCACTAACCGCATACTAAAGTACTCACTGTGTACCAACGCATTCACTAGCAGTGCACCACAGCACTCACTGACAGTGTACCAAAGCATTCACTGACAATGTACCAAAGCACTCACTGACAGTGTACCAAAGCATTCACTAATATTGTACCAAAGCACTCATTAACTGTGTACCAAATCACTCACTAACAGTGTACCAAGGCACTCACTGACAGTGTACCAAAGCATTCACTGACAATGTACCAAAGCACTCACTGACAGTGTACCAAAGCATTCACTAATATTGTACCAAAGCACTCATTAACTGTGTACCAAATCACTCACTAACAGTGTACGAAAGCACTCACTAACAGTGTACCAAAACAAATGCCAACAGTGTACCAAAGCATTCACTGACAGTGTACCAAAGCACTCACTGACAGCGTACCAAAGCACTCACTAACAGTGTACCAAAGCACTCACTAATATTGTACCAAAGCACTCATTAACTGTGTACCAAATCACTCACTAACAGTGTACCAAAGCACTCACTGACAGCGTACCAAAGCACTCACTAACTGTGTACCAAAGCACTCACTGATGGTGTACCAAAGCACTCACTCACCATGTACCAAAGCACTCGCTGGCAGGTTACCAAAGCACTCACTAACACTGTACCAAAACAAATGCCAACAGTGTACCAAAGCATTCACTGACAGTGTACCAAAGCATTCACTGACAGTGTACCAAAGCACTCACTGACAGCGTACCAAAGCACTCACTAACAGTGTACCAAGGCACTCACTGACAGTGTACCAAAGCATTCACTGACAATGCACCAAAGCACTCACTGACAGTGTACAAAAGCACTCACTGACAGTGTACCAAAGCACTCACTCACCGTGTACTAAAGCACTCACTAACTGTGTACCAAAGCACTCACTCACCATGTACCAAAGCACTCGCTGGCAGGTTACCAAAGCACTCACTAACAGTGTACCAAAACAAATGCCAACAGTGTACCAAAGCTTTCACTGACAGTGTACCAAAGCACTCACTGACAGCGTACCAAAGCACTCAGTAACAGTGTACCAAAGCACTCACTGACAGTGTACCAAAGCACTCACTAACAGTGTACCAAAGCACTCACTGGCAGTGTACCAAAGCACTCGCTGGCAGTGTACCAAAGCACTCACCAACAGTGTACCAAAGCACTCACCAACAGTGTACCAAAGCACTCACCAACAGTGTACCAAAACACTCACTAACTGTGTACCAAAGCACTCACTAACCGAGTACCATGGCACTCATTAACTGTGTACCAAAGCACTCACTAACGTGTACCAAAGCACTCATTAATAGTGTACCAAAGCACTCACTAACATTGTACCAAAGTAATTGCCAACAGTGATTGATTTTCCATTCCCCTGGTTGTCTAGCTGGGGTAGTGCCTGTTGGCAGTAATCATGTGCCAGTGTTTTACATGAACCTGAACAGAATAAGAACTGGGTTTAGATTGTCCGACACACTGCATGTGGAGCCCTTATACGCAGCGGGAGGAAAAGACTGCAATGAATGGCTGCAAAAGTGCTGGTTCTACCTGGCTGAGCTTTCGATGTTTGCTCAATACCATTTCCACTGAACCTGCCAAATTAATACGTCTTTCAGCTCATTTACCTTAACACTTTTAATTAATCGATAGTTTGCTCAGAGGTTCGCACCATCTGTGTATGTGAATAATCTTCACTAGTATTTACCTCTGAGCAAAATCTCCAGCAGAAGGATATTAATCACCTGTAGTCTGCACTGGGGAACTCAGTTTCTGTTGCTAAGACAGAGTGTTCGCCATCAATTTGAAGCTATTCTAAGCTTGTGCATGCATTGTCCAATTGTCCTATCTTAACCCACTTCCAATCCTGCAACAATTTATTTTTGATAAGCTAGTATACATTGTTCGAATAGCAGGTGAAATTACTCATTTTTGTTTTGTTTTCCCAACTGATAGGATTTCAATTTATCTTAATTATCCTCTCTTACAGTTGATTTTTCTTTCATTCTCTGCGCAAGTCGGCTTTCCTGTTCAATGTTTTAAATGCAGTTTCATGTGCACAGTTAATAAATGGCACCTCCAGCTCCACAATCAATTAGCTATTTAACTATGTTCGAATTAGGCTTGTTGATACTTGGCTTGCGCTTTCGACAAGACTGAAATTCTGCATGTGAGTTCTCCTCTCGCTGCTCCAGCAGGAGACTTGAGGGAACCCAGAAGCGAAAAGCATAAAAGGTTCGTCAAGTTTTAAGATATAATTCAGCAATTTAAAAGCAGGTTCCCAGTGGATTCTTGTCAGAGTTACACTGGGAAATTGGCAAATAATGTTAAGCAGTGAGGTGATGCAAAGATCTATTTCTGAGCTTGGAAATCATTATCCATCCGTTGACTTTAATGGAAAGGATAGTTTGATGGGCAGTATCACAGATGGTAAAGTCACTCCAACCCGTCTAATGTCCCTGGTGAAGGTGAACTTTATCCCTAGTGCATCAGCCCTTCCATTGCCAACTTAAACATTTGTCTTTTTGTTTATTCTGTGTTCCATACCTAGTAGATATTTGTTTTAAACTACCTTAATCATTACCTTCTTCCTGTCCTCTGGTTACTGTGGTGATGTCTAAATAAATTATCCTTCCCTGGCATGTGGGTATCGCTAGTGAAGCCAGCATCCGTTGCCCTTGATTTAGTGGCTTGCTAGGCCATTTCAGAGGGTACTTACAAGTCAACTACATTGCTGTGAGTCTGGAGTCGCATGTAGGTCAGACCAGGTAAGATCTGCTTCCCTACCGGGCATTAGTGAACCAGTTGGGCGTTTACGATAATCAATGGTGGGTTTGTGGCTTCTTTAGTAACTTGAGCAAGCCAGCGGGAAGAGAACAGAGATATATTTAACTATATACAACATTTTGCTCAAGGCAGCAACTCGCTCCCACTACAATCCTTGCTGGGAGAACATACCACACCAGGCCCTGCTTTGGGCCGGCTCTTATGTTAGTTTGTAACGAGCCCCAGGCAGGTGGCCTCCGCCTCCTCCTCGGAAGCTCATATTTCACGAGTCCCACGGAGAGATCAAAAATAGTTTCCCCATGGTCCTCGTGGGGGTTATAGCACCCCTGCCCCAAAGTCTGAAAGTCTCCCTTCAGTTGCCAATGGTGGGGGCCTTCTGCACCACTTTTCCACAGCTGTCTCTCCGCCTGTAGCGGATCTGGGCTGACTTCCAAAGGGTTATTGCTGGGACCTCGGTCCCGGACACAACAGTGCCCACTGGTAGGAATTGTCCATTTCTGATCTGGAGTCTTCTTGCTCCAGCTGGACCAGGCACTGTGACCCAGTCGGCTGGGTTCCCAGGTTGAGGGCATGGAGGAGATGCTAATTCTGAAGTATGGAGATCATGAAATGCGGGTTCTCGCTTCTTCGGGTGGGCAACGTGCTTTCGCTGAACTTTCCCCTGAACTTGGAGCTTGTGCAAGACCAGACCAGTTCTCTTCAGCACGACGCCTGGGAGCCAAAATACCCCATCACCAAAATTGCGGGCATAGGCTGCAACCCCTGAGTGAAATTTTCATCTTGGTGTGCTCGTTGTGGAGTCTCTTTGGTGTCTCCCGCTGCACTTCCACTTTCCTGCTGAGGCTGGAAACATGAGACTCAAACAGGTTCTCAGGAGCCGGCCCATTAACATTTCCACAGGGAGGAAGGCGGCATGTGGCGCAGTGGTTAGCACTGGGACTGCAGCGCTGAGGACCCGGGTTCGAATCCCAACCCTGGGTCCGAATCCAGGCCCTGGGTCACTGTCCATGTAGAGTTTGCACATTCTCCCCGTATCTGCGTAGGTTTCACCCCCACAACCCAAAGATGTACAGCTTAGGTGGATTGGCCACACTAAATTGCCCCTTAATATGAAAAAGAAAAATAATTGGCTACTCTAAATTTATTTTTTTTAAAACATTTCCGCAGGGACGATTGATGTCGTCATATGTGATGTTGTGCGGTAATTAAAAAGGAACCGCGCCAGTCACATGTCCATGAAACCCGTGAGTTGTTTTTCTATGCCCCTTTTGAAGGTCTGGACCACCCTTTCTTCCAGTCCATTGGAGGAGGGATGATAGGGGGCGGTTCAAATATGCTGAATGCCATTTTGCTTCATAAACTATTCTTTGGTAGTGAACGGCGCCCCATTATCTGTTACCAGGATCTCAGGGATCCTATAGATGCTAAACAAGCCCTGGAGCTTTTCTACAACGGCCTTTACGAGGCCATCCTGTATACTTCTAGCACTTCGATTCGGCCTCCACGATAACGAGGAACATGGACCCATGAATGGTCCTGTGAAATGCGCATAGAGACGGGCATCCTGGCCATTTGAGTGTAATGTTGCTCTGCATCCGCAAGGGCCCTTGAAGCAAATGCAATGGGGCTTTCCATGCCGTCATCCTATCTGTGCCTTAGGGGAAGGCATTACATGTCAAGATTAGTGGCCGAGCCGGATAATAGTTTGTGAGGAGCTGCTTGGACGAAAGATGCCTTTTTACTCCGGCAAATGCTTTGTCCCGTGAAGAACCCCAGAACCACTCCTGGTCCTTCCTCAATACTACGTGAAGCAGAGTTAAAAAGGTGGCCAGGTTTACCATCAACTTCCCATCGTAGTTAACCAGGCTTCGGAACGACCGAAGCTCAGTGGCGTTCTTCGGGACAAGGCCACTTTAATAGCCAGAACCTTATCTTCCACTGGGTGTAGAACATGCCTGCCCAGTTTGTAACCTAAATAGGTCACCACTCTAGCAGGGAACACATACTTGTTCCTCATTAGCTGGGTGCCTACTTGGGAAAACCACTGGAGCACTTCCTGCAGGTTGTCCATATGCTCTGTGGTGCCCGTGATCAGCACATCGTCCAGATAGATTGCCAGCTTCGGCAAGCCCTTCAGGAGGCTTTCCATTACCCGCTGGAAAATCGCCAGGGCCGATGAAACCCCAAACGGGAGGCGGGTGTATTCAAATAACCCTCGATGAGTGTTCATGGTCACAAATTTGCGAGACTCCAAGTCTAGCTTCGCCTGTAACGAGGAAGCCAACAGCTACCTCTGAGTGGCCGTATTGATTGTGCTACAGAATAGCATATCCGTCAACATTTTGAAGAGTGCCGGCCGAACTAGCAATGCTCGGCTAGACATCTTAGGCAGGTCAAGAGGTCAGTGACTGATTCACCCGGTGACCGCGCCGCCGCATTAAAATAATACCGCTGAATAATTACGGAAGACTTGGGATCATAGTGTTCAGAAACCAAAGCGACCAGTTTATCAAAGGATTTGGAAACTGGTGAACCCGGATAAGTCAGACATTTTACGATCCTAAATGTTGGGGTTCCCAGGCAGTTAGGAAGATGATTTTTTTGACGTCTTCCCCCAAAATTCCGTTCACCTGGAAGAAATAATTCATGCGCTCCACATATTGGTTCCAGTGTTCCAGGCCGGCATCAAAGGCTTCCATCTTCCTGAATAGTGGCATTTGAACTATTACGAACTTATTCTCTGAGATAACAAATTAACATGTGGCTGGGTGGTTCCACTGGTGAGTTTTTTCCTCATCGCCAGTTTAATAATTTGAGGAAGCCAGCAGTAAGAAAACAGAGGTTTATTTAGCTATATATAATATTCTGGTCAAGGTAGCAACTCGCTCCCTGTACAATCCTTGCTGGGAGAACTAACTAACTAACTAACTAACTTGCTGGGTGGCATGGTGTCACAATGTTTAGCATTGCTGCCTCACAGCGCCAGAGAACCGGATCAATCCCAGCCTTGAGTGACTGTCTGTGTGGGGTCTGCATTTTCTCCCCGCATCTGCGTGGGTATCCTCCGGGTGACTCGGTTTCCTCCCACAGTCACAAAGATGTGCAGGTTAGGTGGATTGGCCATGATAAAATTGCCCCTTAGTGTCCAAACGGTTAGGTACTGAGTTATGGAGATAGGTTGGGGGCATGGGCTTAGTTAGCGTGCTCTTTCCGAGGTTTGGTGCAGACTCGATGGGCCGAACCGCCTGATGCACGATCAATTGCACAGAGACAAGAGTTGAATACAGCTGGGGCTTTATTACTCTAAGATGTGTGGCCTCCTACAGCAGCAGGCGAAATGGCTGCTGTATAGGGAGCACACATATTTATACTCCACCTACTGGACGGAGCAGGCAGGGACTACCACCGTCAGGGTCTTACCACACATCTTCTAATATGCACAACAGTGGTGATTACCACACCGCCTACTTCTGCGCTTCAATGATTCCAATCACACCAGGCCCTGCTTTGGGCCAGCTTCTATGTTTGTTTGTAACAAGCTCCTCTCTCTATCTGGGATGCTCGGACACCACGAGTCCTATGGGGAGATCAACAATGGTTTCCCCATGATCATCATGGGGGTTATAACAGTCACCATTACTGAGACTAGCGTTCCATTCCAGATTTATTAATTGAATTTAATTTCCACCAGCTGCGATAATATTTGAACCCAGTATTAGCGATGGGCCTCTGGATTATTAGTCCAGTGATGTCACCACTATGCCACTATCTCCCCGGTTGTTTATCAACCTCCTTTTCTGCAGCGTGATTTTCCCAATGGAGTGCTCTCTTACTGCTGGCTTCCTCAAATTACTAAACTGGCGATGAGGAAAAAACTCCAGTGGAACCATCCAGCCACATGTTAATTTGTTATCTCAGAGAATAAGTTCATAATAGTTCAAATGCCACTATTCAGTTACAGGTGAAGTAGATTTGGGCACTCTGATGCCTGTTCTTGGTGAACGCAGACACATTAAAAATAATTTGACACTAAACTGGCAATCTTACTGGAGGGGCAAAATAAACAATAGAAAATGAAAGAGGCTGTAGCTCAGGTACTTAGGTAGGCCAGTGCACATGGAACCTCACATTCTCTCTCGGAATGCTTGACGATGACATGGCAAAGTGCTCTTTATCATCCATTTCACCCTCACTGTTACTCACTTTTGCACTTTGAAGAAAATTGATGGCCGGAATAGCAAATTAAGTTAGTCCCAATTTTTAGCAAGATAACAAAACAGTGCAAGAATGGCCCTTTCCCCAGGCTTTGTTGGGGGTGGTGAAGGGTGGGTGCAGTGATTTGGAACCTTTCCACTCGCCTGGACAGAGTCAATATCACACATCCCTTGGAGAAACATCATTCAGAATATAACATTTTGGGATACGGTGAATGAGGAACTTGAGGCGTGACAAGTAGTGAGTGTAGTCTGCTTGGGAGGAATAGTTGACTTGGGATCTTTAGTTCCCAAAGTTCTCCACCACTCAGGACATTCCTTGCCTGATGTCTGGCTTTCTTGTTTATGAATTGCCATGATTATCAACAACTTCATCACTGTTGCATCATGTTACTTTATCAAGCTGGTAGAAGGCAAACCCCTGAAGCGATCTGCTGATTCCTATATTCTGATGATGTCCAATATCCATCCCATAAAAACACAGGGATAAAAATTGGATGAGTTTTGTAATGGGTGGGCAATCCGCTCTGTTACTGCACTGTGAAATTGAGAATTACCCCCAGACTATTACTGCTTGCGACAAAAACAAAGACATATCATAGTTCAAACAGTAATATTTAAGCTACCATACTGAATTTAAATAAATTACCAGAACCAATGGCAATATGAACTTAATGTGTTGCCATTATTTAGAAAACAAATCCTAGAGTGTTTCAGTGAAGGATAAGGGATACCAAGTGCTTTGGGCAGCATTGAGAGCAGTAGTTAAAAGTATACATTTTCAAGAGACTTCTAAGAGGTGGGAAATAAATATTAAATTGGAAGTGAGTTGAGTCGGGAAGAGAATCCAAAGGCTCTATGAGTGTGAGGTGAAGCGTTGGGCAGGGGGAAAGTGTAGAGTGGAGATTGTTTCATTTCATCATTGATAATGTGGATTTTGGAATGGTTTTTCCATTAATGGTTTTTTTTTCATTTCTGCTAAACACCTTGGGAGCTCTACACTTATTAACTTGTCAACACCATCAAAACAGTTGACAAGGTTTGGCACCCATGTAATCTTGAACAGGTTATTATCACACAGTCTTCTCAAATTGCTCCATCAATACAGCACTTTTTCCATCAACCTAGAGACTCCCCACAGGCTCTGTCCTCTCATCAACTCTGCTCCTTCTCCATATCACTAACCTATTGCATTCATCTTCCAGCTCTATCCATTCTTCTGCTGATTTCCCAATCTGCATTCATCAACTTAGCTGAAATTGAAAACTTTCAGTGAAGACAGCCTTCAGTTATCTCTCAGTTAAATATCTAAATCATTATATTTTGACTGCCTCTGTGTCCTTCAGACACACACAATAAAAGTCTGGATTCTTTCCATTTTCAGAGACACATACTCCACAGGTTTATCACTGGTCCGACTATTACATTCTTTGTTTTCCTTCAAACTCTCAGAAGTGCTTGTTCAAAGTCTTTCTTTCATCTATGAATGTTCTCAGTTCACAATGTCCTCCAACCTCAAGTGGAAGATCCGCATCTCTTCCAGTGTTACAACTTGATCAAGCATCTCAGTTTCTATGAAACCATTGTCGATTGTCGTTCACTAATGTCCTTTTGGGAAGGAAATCTGCCACCCTTACCTGACCTGGCCTACATGACTCCAGATCTGCAGCAATGTGGTTGACTCTTAAAAGGTCTATTTAAGTGAGCCGTTCAGTTCAAGGACATTGAGGGAAGGGCAATGAAAGATGGTCCAGCCAGCGGTGCCCATATCCCTGAACAAAGAGAAAAAACAATTCCAATGCAAGCATTATTTTTATTTCCCGCAGCAACACAATGTATCCCAATGATACGCCGGTCGCTGGTGGCAGGATTCAGTCTTCCCGCTGCTTGTCAATGGGTTTCACATTGAAGCCAACCCACGCCACCCGGAACCCACGGGCAGGGTTGTGCTGCCAGCGGGAAAAGTGAATCGCAATAGTCAGAGAATTCCAGACAATATATTTTACATTAAAGTCCATTCAAGACCTGAATTTTGCTCCAATATTAGTGAGGGAAATTCTCTCTCATACCTGAACAAGATGCAATAAAAACCTGTTGGCTCATCTATAAGCTCCAGCTCCTCTCCCCATCAGAAATATCCTTGCCCATTTCTTTAAATGTTACTACAGGCATTCCTGCTCTATGCCCTCTTGTTTCAAATCCCCAAGATGTAGAGTTTCTCTATTGAACGAAATTGGAAATATTGCATTGATGCAGTTGCAATTTGATGCATCTCCGATTGTTCCGTCACTGTTGCTGGTCCAAAATCCCGGAACGACCTTCCTACCAACACTGTCGCTGTACCTACACCACATGGACCACAGTGGATCAAGCAGATGGCTTACCACTACCTTATCAAGGGCACCATACCTGATTGAAGAATTTTTAAAAAACCCACAAAACTATCTTTATCTAAATCATGGACAGAAATTCTTCTTGAAACCATGCACTTTATGCAGCGTAATCAAATATTATCTTTTCCTATATTTTTCCTTCCATAAAAACATATTCTGTGATGTATTTGACAGTGATATCTTGCTACAGTTGTATTAATACATATGAAAATTAGTTTATTGGTTAACAAGCATGGCCAGTCTTCTGACTGATTATCTAGATTTAAAATCACTGACAATCACATTCACTATATCTATACTGAAACAATTTTTATTACTTCATGGGGTGTGGGCATTGTGATGAATGTAAGAAATTGTGATATGAAAAAAAATGAAATGAATGAAAATCGCATATTGTCACAAGTAGGCTTCAAATGAAGTTACTGTGAAAAGCCAAGCCCCTAGTCGCCATATTCCGGCGCCTGTTCAGGGAGGCTGTTACGGGGGATGTTTTATATTTGTTGCAGTAATGCGATTGAAAAAAGAATTTAAGATGCCTACAGCCTTTATGTCTGCTAAAGATGTGATTTAGGGGTCGTAAAAGAGCAGTAATCCTTGTTTTGCAGGGGAATATGCTGCTGAAAGATTTGAGAAGCAGTTACTTGTTTATGGATAAGTGGCTAATGGAATGTTGTCTTGGTTTGGTGGTCCCTTTCGTGTAGATAATTTTTGAGAGATTGTTTTTGGTCCTAGCTAACCAGGTCATGAGTACAGATGGTATAATTAAGGTGAGGAGCCAGGTATGGCTGTAGTTTCAGTTTGCCATAGGATTTTAAGTTGAACAGAAGTGTTTTGAGTTGGCTCCTGAAAGTTTATCTTCAAGGTCGTGGCACAGAGAAAAGCAAGTAAACGTGATTGTTAACTTTATTTATAAATGGCCTTTGAACTATATTGGTTTGCTTAATTGGAATATATATAGTTGCAGGTGTAGGGAGTAAGTTAAAGCTTTTCCTTTTAATTAAGATCTGTTTTCAACTGTTAACTGTAAATCTGTCACGTTGTTGCTAATGTGAGTGAGTTTAAATTAAAGTTTATTTTTAACACAAAAGATACCTATTGGTCAGTGTTACCACTCCTGTAGTGAAGTAATCTTTCCTCACAGTTTTACAAATTACAAATAGCTGGGTTCTCATCCTGGATCTTAACAGCATCACTGGCAAAGCCAGCATTTGTGGCCCATCCCTGATTGCCCTTATACTGACCATTTCAGAGGTGAGTTAAGCTGTGGATCTGCAGTCACATATAGGCCAGACCAGGTAAGGGTGGCAGATTTCCTTCTCCAAAAGATATTAGTGAACTAGATCAATCTTTATGACAACTGTCAATAGCTTCATGGTCACCATTACTGAGGCTGATATTATTTCCAGATTCATTAATTGAGTTAAATTCCACGGTGGAATTTGAACCCATGTCCCCAGAGAATTAGTCTGAGCTTACTAATCGAGTCACATTATCACTTTGCCACCGCTTACAACGTTAAAAGTTTGTTCAATATTCTTCAATATGAAAAAGACTTTCAAAATGTGCATCCTAATGCCTGTACCTGAAGAAATGGTTGAGATTTGAAGAACCTTCTTAAAATAGTGCACCGGGTGGAACTCACAGCTTAATCCTGAAACTGTGGCCAGTTTTGTGGGTGGAGTCTAATTAAGGAGAACTGAATCATGAGCCAGCCTAAATGACAATTTTTTAAAAACTACTTGCCTACTTTGAAGATTCCCCAATCCTTTCAGCTCATTCACCTGAATGGGCTAGGATTGGGGAGCAAACCTAATGGAAACACCAGGTTCGGTCCTGGCCCCAGGTCACTGACCATGTGCAGTTTGCACATTGTCCCCGAGTCTGCGTGAGTCTCGCCCGCATAACCCAAAGATATGCAGGGTAGGTGGGTTGGCCACTCAAAATTGCCCTTTAATTGGGAAAATAATTAATTGGGTACTCTAAATTTATTTTCAAAAAATCTACACAAATTTTCCAGGAGCTTGAAATTATGGAATTGCTTCAGTCTCCTCCAACCTATAGGCTAGGATTTCCCCCAATATCTGCAACGGTTGACAATGGGAGGGAAAAGTAGCATTGAAGCTGCCGACGACAATGGCAGCTTTCTCCACCGCATAACGCAGCATCAAAAAAAAAACTTGAAGTCGCAGGCCCCACGACGTATCGCTGGCAAGACAGCCTCTGATTCACCCACCCCACCAGCAACCTGGACAGCCGAGGATTAGAACGTCATTTTTCAAAGTGACTTCAGTGCAGAGGGAGCAAACCAAATTCACAGAAGTGCTGGCGTCAGTGCCCAATTCTAATCTCATGTACCAGCACTGGGTGAGGGTTCCCACCTCTGCCACTCTTTCTGTGTGAGGGTTCCTGCCTCTACCACTCTTTCTGGGTGGGGGTTCCCACCTCTACCACTTTTTCTGGGTGGGGGTTTCCACCTCTACCACTCTTTCTGGGTGGGGGTTTCCACCTCTACCACTCTTTCTGGATGGGGGTTCCCACTTCTACCACTCTTTCTGGGTGAGGGTTCCCACTTCTACCACTCTTTCTGGGTGAGGGTTCCCACTTCTATCACTCTTTCTGGGTGAGTGTTCCCACCTCGACCACTCTTTCTGGGTGAGGGTTCCCACTTCTACCACTCTTTCTGGGTGGGGGTTTCAACCACTACCACTCTTTCTGGGTGAGGGTTCCCACCTCGACCACTCTTTCTGAGTGAGGGTTCCCACTTCTACCACTCTTTCTGGGTGGGGGTTCCCACTTCTACCATTCTTTCTAGGTGGGGGTTTCCACCTCTGCCACTCTTTCTGGGTGAGGGTTCCCACCTCTACCACTCTTTCTGGATGAGGGTTCCCACTTCTGCCACTCTTTCTGGATGGGGGTTTCCACCTCTACCACTCTTTCTGGGTGAGGGTTCCCACCTCTACCACTCTTTCTGGGTGAGGGTTCCCACCTCTACCACTCTTTCTGGGTGAGGGTTCGCACCTCTACCACTCTTTCTGGATGAGGATTTCCACCTCCACCACTTTATTTTTTAAAAAAATGTTTTTATTGCCGTTTTTCAATTTTACAAAATGATATTTTTAAAGAGTGGTGTACCTGGTATTTACATAATCATAGAATTTATAGTGCAGAAGGAGGCCATTCGGCCCATTGAGTCTGCACTGGCTCTTGGAAAGAGCACCCCACTTAAGCCCACACCTCCAGCCTATCCCCACAAACCAGTAACCCCACCTAACCCAAGGGCAATTTATCATGGCCAATCCACCTAACCTGTACATCTTTGGACTGTGGGTGGAAACCGGAGCACCCGGAGAATTCCCACGCAGACACGGGGAGAACATGCAGACTCTGCACAAGCAGCGACCCAAGCCGGGAATCGAACCTGGGACCTTTGAGCTGCGAAGCAACTGTACTAACCACTGTGCTACAGTGCTCCCCACATGTTGTGCAGTTTCTTATTTACATACAAATTTCTTAACATACATTTTCCTCATTCCCCCCCCTTCCCCCCTCCCTGCCCCTCACCCTGTCCTCTCGTTGGCAGCCCCCTCTTCCGTTAGGGAGGTCCTCCTGCTGAGCTGTGCTCCTCTTTTCTGTGGCTTTTGTTGTTGACTTTGTGTGTTTGGGAGGTGGTGGGCTTCCTGCCCCCTTCCCTCCTCCCTTTTTCCCCATGTAGCTCTGTGTGATTCCCTTGGGTTCTCCCCTCATCTCCTGCTCCAGATTCCTACCACCCTCTGGGTGAGAAGGTTTTTCCTCAAATTTCTTCTAAATCTCTTGCCCCGACCTTCAATCTATGTTCCCGGATATTGACCATTCTGTTAAGGGGAAAAGTTTCTTCCTATCTATATACCCTATCTATATCCTTCAGAATTTTGCGATCCCCTCTTAGCCTTCTCTGTGCTAAGGGGAACAACCCCAACCTAACCAGCCTCTCTTCATAGCTGAAACACTCCAGCTCAGGCAACATCATGGTGAATCTCCTCTGCACCGTCTCTCGTGCAATATCCCTGCTGTAGTGAGGAGACCAGAACAGCACACGGTACTTCAGCTGTGCCGAACAAGGGTTTTATACAGCTCCGTCATAACCTCACTGCCCTTACATTCTATGCCTCGGCTAATAAAGGCAAGTATCCATATCTCTTCTTAACCACCTTATCTACCTGTCCTGCGCCTTCAGGAATCTTTGCACCCCAGGGTCCATCTGGTCCTCTATTTCTGACGTCCTACCGTTCATTGTGCATTCCCTTGTCTGGTTAGTCCTCACAGAATGATTCACCTCACAGTTTTCAGGGTTAAATTCGATTTGCCACTGTTCTACCCAGCTGACCAACCTGTCTATATTGTCCTGTGATCTATGACTTTCCTCCTCGATATTTACCACACCACCAATTTCCGTGTCATGTTGGGGCCTGATGATGATATGGTAATTTATTATAATGTTGTTCCCGACGTTGAACATTGAGAGATGTGCCCTGCTACTGATGTGTGGAGGGCTATAATCGCATCACATGCTTACACCAACGTAAAATGCAGCTTTGCAGTTCTATCACCAAATCTGTGCGATGAGAACGGGAGCGGAAAATCCCAGCGATATCTCTTAGAACCCAGGTTTGGCCTCAACTAACCACTAATCGGGAATTCTCATTATCCCCTCAAATGCTTTTATCTCATCCTGGTTGTCAAGAGCATGGCTTGTTACTTCACATCCTTGTCAAAGAAAAATAGATAATGATAAAATGGATGAATGTTTGCTTCAGTGCTTCTGGCATACATTGTTAGCACATGTCAGAAAGTTGCCAACCTATTCATTTTAAGAGATGGAAAATCATAGGCTTGAGGACTAAATATCATGTTATGCACTGACAACATGGGCCAAATACACAAATCGCCCCTGAAAAATTACGTCACGTTCAATTACAACGAAAAAGATGAGACCTTGCACTAAGACTAATGTATACAATAACTTCTTTGACTTCACAAGGGATAATTAAGCAACATGCATCAATACACCAGTAAAATTATTTGTGCATTTGTAGCTAATTAATTTATATTGTTTAAATGCCTGAAATTAATTTTATTTCCCATTTCTATTTGTGATTTCTTCATGCATTTTCCCTAAATAATATCAAGAATAATGAACTTTTGACAAATAGCACAAGCCATGATCAAATGTGGTACATGGCTGAGATAAAGGAATTTTATATTTCTGGAACGTTACCTCAAGACATTTGACATGGCAACATGCCTAAAGCATGCACAAAAATGAACCGAACAAAAATAATAATAATAATCTTTATTATTGTCACAGGAAGGTTTACATTAACACTGCAATGAAGTTACTGTGAAAATCCTCTAGTCACCACACTCCGGGGTCTGTTCGGGTACACAGAGAGAGAATTCAGAATGTCCAATTCTAACAATTCGTTAGGTGTGCTTCGGGACTTGTGGGAGATAACCGGAGCACCCGGAGGAAACCACGCAGACACAGGGAGAACATGCAGACTCCATGCAGACAGTGACCCAAGCAAGAATCAAACCTGGAACCCTGGCACTGTGAAACAACAGTGCTAACCACTGTGCTACCTTGCCGCCCAAATATTGACATGTTTAAAAGAAAACAGGAAAATTGATTGGAAGAGCTAAATAAACCAAACCATAACTGCTTAGTGATTTGTTGGGCGCGATTCTCCGCTCCCACGCCGGTTGGGAGAATCGCCTGGGCCGCCAAAATTCCCGGGGACGCCAGTCCGACGCCCTCCCGCGATTCTCCCAAGCGGTGGGAACGGCTCGGTCGAGTTTCGCGGGCCGCAGGCCGGAGAATCGCCGGAGACGCCCAAAATGGCGATTCTCCGGCACCCCCGCTATTCTGAGGCCCGGATGGGCTGAGCGGCCAGGCCAAAATGGCGGGTTCCCCCCGGCGCCGTCCACACCTAGTCGCTGCAGTCGTGGGCGGTGCATGAACGCTGGGGGGCGGCCTGTGGGAGGGCGAGGGGGGATCCTGCACCGGGCTTCACCTGGAATGTGGGGTGGCCCGCAATCGGTGCCCACCGATCGTTGGGCAGTCCTCTCTGAAGGAGGACCTCCTTCCTTCCGCGGCCCCGCAAGATCCGTCCCCCATCTTCTTGCGGGGCGGACTTAGAGAGGACGGCAACCACGCATGCGTGGGTTGGCGCCGGCCAACCACCACATGCACGGATGACGTCCGTTATGCGGCGCCGGCCGCGTCATCTATGCGGCGCCGCTTTTATGCAGGCGACAAGGCCTGGCGCGTGTAGATGACACGGCCCCGATACTGGCCCATTGTCAGGACCTGAATCGGTCGGGACCGGGGCTGTTCCACGCCGTCGTGAACCTCGACGGCGTTCACAACGGCACGGCCACTTCGGCGTGGGGGTGGAGAATCCCGCCCGTTATGTTCTAGGTGTAACATAAGCGGCTTCCTTGTGGTGCACTTGACAAAGGAAGGTTCAGACTTGGAGATAACTTCAACACGTTTATTAAACTATTTACACTTCTATTACTCAGGTTCGACACTACTGCTAATCCTACTATAGCTACCCAGACTGACTAACTAGTTGCTGCAATCCACGTGGTGGGTTTAATATTGAATCAACCCTGTGTCTGTACTCACTGACTGTCTCCACTGGAAAGAGGCAGATCATGTGTGTGGTGTCCTTTATATATGGGTTGGTGTAATGCCCCCCTGTGGTCATGTCACCTCCTTGTGTATCGTGAATGTCTATTGGTCGTGTCCTATCTACTTGATCTATTGGTTGAGTGTGTGTGTGTGTGATGTTTCTAGTGCTTCCTCTAGTGTCTAGCTAGCCTACATGTATTTACATTGATGCACATCACCACATCCCCGCTTTTTTATATGTTCATATTTTCTGTACACTTTAAGAAAATTGAACAAAGAATAGGTTGATAAGGTAAGGTATATACAAGTCATGGGAACAGTGATTAAACAATAAGTCCAAATCATTTGTGTGAGTCCAAAAACCATCAATCATCATGGTCAAATGTCTCTCTTGGTTACGAACGCCACCAACGTCCCTGTGCCACAGGAACCAAGAAGTGGTCAAATCACTTTGCTGTCTGATTTGGAGTCCCTTTCTTTTTTCGATGTTTGTGATGGTGCTGTTGGATGGCATCTTGTAGCTGATACGGTGTTGACGTTGAAGCGTTACCATCAACAGTATCATTCGAGGTCATGGATGTGCCATATGTTGAAGTTGGATAAGACTGTACTTACTGGTTCTGGCCACATGCTGTGCTGGAAGGGTGATCATGCTGAGAACCGTTGAAGCTTGTCGAATTGGAAACAGAATTGCTGCTCGCATAAATACCTGGTGATGGTGTGAAACTAGAACCTTGCATCTGATAGAAATATGCCGTCTGGCCAATCTGAGGTGCAGCAAAACCTGGGCTGTAACTAAGGCATCCAGTCTGTAGTGCAAGTTGCGCTTGCGGTAATCCTCCTTCGGTCTTGATTCCATTAGTGGGCAATCCGCAGTGCTGGCCTGTTTGAGAATATGCTGCATAGACTGCTGGCTGCTGCATGCCTGAATATTGGGTTTGTTCAGCATGAGCTGTCATTGGCTGCACTGCTGGTGTGGAAAAAATGTGTGGATATTGCTGTGGTGAATATTGGTGTATTCCTCTTGGACTGTAGCCGCTGCTTGTTATTATTGACCAAGTGTAATTGTTAAGTGATCATCTCCTGTCATTGTGGCATCTGCTGTCACCCTGAGCGTGCCATCACTGAGGTTGTGGCACTCCCTGTCTGGAGTAAAGTCCGGCTTACGTGAATCAGAGTCGGCGTTTGGTTGCTCCCCATCTGGAGTCTGGTCTGTTTTAACTGAGTCAGTGTTGGTTTGTTGATGCTCCCCATCCAGAGTCTTAGCAGGTTCACTGGAGTCAGCTGAGCTTGAAGCTGCGCGTCTGGGGTTGAAACATGCAGGAATGCATTGACTTGTGGAGAGGTTCGAGCGAATGAGGGTGGAAGTATCATGGTGTCATCGGAGTCACCAGTGGTCTCACAGTGATTGTTGATTGCCTCTGTACACACTAGCTGAGGTCTGTCACTTTTCACATCTTGCATGGAAAGTGGGATGCTGTCATCACTTGTCTCACTTACCGTGGGTAGATCCTCAGTAGCTGCTTGTTGTTCACTTGGGTTGGGTAAATTGCCAGAGTCTTCATCTGGTGGCACAAACAATGTGGGTGGACTGTCATTGTCTTGCTGTTGTCCTTAATTTGGGGCTTGGACTGTCATCGTCGCTTTGTTCTTCACTGGATAGACCGTCATGGTCATCCTGCTGTGCACTGGAGCATGGTAGACTGTCATAGTCTTCTTGCTGTTTACCTGAGCATGGCAGACTTGCATCGTCTGCCGATAATTGGTCAGAGGAGGTTGCTAGACCCTCATGGTCTTGTTCCTGCAAAGACTGCGCATTGGAGTCTTGCGTTGCTTCTATCATGGAGGCAGTCCATGAGCTCGTTGCGAAGGCTTGTGACACTGGAGTCACGTCTTGTATGTGCAAGGACTGCGCTCTGGAGTCTTGCGTTTCTTCTATCGTGGAGTCTGTCCACGAGCTCGCTGTGGAGGCTTGTGACACTGGAGTCACTTCTTGTTCATGCAAGGGCTGCGGTGTGGAATCTTGCGTGTCTTCTTTCATAGAGTCAGGAACCCTGAGCGGGGCATGTGCCACGCTCTGTGTGGCAGCAGGCCGCTCTCTGTGGGCTTGTACCGCTCTCTGTCTCTTGGTTTCAGGCTACGGAATCATCCTGCACTCACGAGTTGGGGGTGTCATATCTGCTGGGCTGAAGATCCTCAAATCCGAAGAACGAATCCGCGTCTGCATCGGATTCAATACGGGGGTCGCCAATGTGCAACACGTCTAGTTGCGGTTCCGATTTGGTACTGGGGTAGCCTCCCAAGGTGAAAGGTTCGTCCGAGTCGTAGTCTTCTAGGACCATATCATCACTGTTTGCGTCGGAGCTGGCATTGGGCTCGCGAGGTCCAGAGGAAATGTAAA
This sequence comes from Scyliorhinus torazame, assembly GCF_047496885.1. Classification (NCBI taxonomy): domain Eukaryota; kingdom Metazoa; phylum Chordata; class Chondrichthyes; order Carcharhiniformes; family Scyliorhinidae; genus Scyliorhinus; species Scyliorhinus torazame. Next base: position 92,599,733 of record NC_092710.1, read on the forward strand.
GGTCGGTATCGAATTATTCAAGGTCGGAATCATCGGTTTGGGCGTAGGTAACTGCTTGTTGCAGGGTTCTCCGGACGTTAATTTCATGTTCTGGTTCAATTTGAGGCATTGTACTGTCATTCCAGGTGAAGGAAGGTTGTTTTACGGCTTTAAAAGATTTTTTTGTTTGATTTGGGATGTTTCCCCTTTAAATGGGCGTGGTCCGGGACCTCTGACATCATGACGCATGTGACGTAGCGCGTAGGAGGCGATTGCGCATGCGCAGATGGCGGTTCCTTTACTTGGGGCCTTTTTCGCAATCGCGCATGCGTGGCATCTCCCGCATGCGCAAACGGACCTTCCCGTTCTGTGCGCTTCTCACGCATCAGTGCAAGTGCAGACCCTGTAGAAAGATGGCCGCCGATCAAAACTGTTCTCTGCTCCGGGATCTCGGCCTCGTGGTGCGTACTGGCGCTTCTCTTACCTTTTCTTGCTGGTTGGAGTGTGTTTTCCTCACAGTATTTGCCGAATTTGTCCAGGACTGTCTGGAAGTCGCTCCTGTTTTGTCCATTGGAGAACTTTAATTTTTTTAAGATTTCTTCTGCTCTGGCACCGGCGATGGTGAGGAGAAGCTCTGTTTTTTCAGCATCGGCCAGGTCTTCTAGTTCGGCTGCTACCAGGAAGATCTCAAACCTTTGCCGGAATGCCCGCCAGTTTTTGCGGCGATCGCCGTGGCACTGGGGCCGCTGCGGAACCTGGATCTCGAACATCTTGCCTGGGTATCTTTGCTGGTTGTCACTGTACACTGAGGAATTGCTATATGGATTGAAACAGTTCAGTCCTGGTACCATGATTTGTTATGTTGTAGGTATAACATAAGCGGCTTCCTTGTGGTGCACTTGACAAAGGAAGGTTCAGACGTGGAGATAACTTCAACACGTTTATTAAACTATTTACACTTCTATTACTCGGGTTCGACACTACTGCTAATCCTACTATAGCTACCCAGACTGACTAACCAGCTGCTGCAATCCACGTGGTGGGTGTAATATTGAATCAACCCTGTGTCTGTACTCATTGACTGTCTCCACTGAAAAGAGGCAGATCATGTGTGTGGTGTCCTTTATATATGGGTTGGTGTAATGTCCCCCTGTGGTCGTGTCACCTCCTTGTGTATCGTGAATGTCTATTGGTCGTGTCCTATCTACTTGATCTATTTTTTGAGTGTGTGTGTGATGTTTCTAGTGCTCCCTCTAGTGTCTAGCTAGCCTCCATGTATTTACATTAAAATATGGCTGGAAAAATCTTTCAGTCAGCTCTTGAGAAAGATTGGTTAGTGTGGTATCATGGCCTCTTTAAGGGGCACTTCTCTGAAGGAGTCATGTGACCCACTAGTGGTATGGAACTATAGAGCGTGCAGCTTTGCAAGGTACATAGGCTTGGGGGAGGGCCCCTCGTGATTTTGACGCTAAAGATGAGGACGCAGATGACCACGCAAGCAGGAGCAGTGAGCAAGACCAGGGACAAAAGGATCGAAGATGGAGTCAGTCGATGCAGACAGGGGAAGAATGTTACAGGTGCAGGGGAGAGCACGATCAACAAGTATGCAGATTTAAGAGTGTTGTGTGTTTTGAAAGCAACCAGAGCGGCCTTATCCACACCCGTTGCATAGAGAGGAAGAATCAATGGAGAGGCGCGTGCAGAAAGAAAACAACTCCAAGTCATGGAAAAGACAGGACCAGTGTCGTATGTTATCAATGTTCAAGGAACTGGAGTGTGGAAACATGTGCATCATGTAAGGGAGAGACAAGCGAGCATTGCTCTGGAGGAGCGGTCAAGTAGGGTTTTGCCAGTAATGCTGATGCCATCCAAAGTGAGTAAGGGTGAGGTGCATCCCCCAGCAAAATAAATGATGTGGAGATGCCGGCGTTGGACTGGGGTGAGCACAGTAAGAAGTCAGGTTAAAGTCCAACAGGTCTGTTTCAAATCACTAGCTTTCGGAGCACTGCTCCTTCCTCAGGTGAATGAAGAGGTAGGTTCCAGAAACACACATATAGACAAAGTCAAAGATGCAAGACAATGCTTTGAATGCGAGCATTTGCAGGTAATTAAGTCTTTACAGATCCAGAGATAGGGGTAACCCCAGGTTAAAGAGGTGTTAATTGTCTCAAGCCAGGACAGTTGGTAGGATTTTGCAAGCCCAGGCCAGATGGTGGGGGATGAATGTAATGCGACATGAATCCAAGGTCCCGGTTAATCCGTCATCGCAGAGTCTGCATAGTCTCGCCAATGTACCACCTTTCGGGACATCCTTTCCTGTAGCGTATGAGGTAGACAACATTGGCCGAGTCGCACGAGTATGTACCGCGTATCTGGTGGGTGGTGTTCTCACGTGTAATGGTGATACCCAAGTCGATGATCTGGCACGTCTTGCAGAGATTGCCATGGCAGGGTTGTGTGGTGTCGTGGTCGCTGTTCTGAAGGCTGGGTTTGTTTAAGGTTGCGTGTTTGTTTGAAGTTCCAACAAAGAACCGTGCAGACTCTGCGACAACGGATGAACGGACATCATGCGACAATCGCCAGGTAGGAATGTTCCCTTCCAGTCGGGGAACACTTCATCAGTCAAGGGCATTAGGCTCTGATCTCCGGGTAAGCGTTCTTCAAGGCAGCCTTCAGGACAACGCAAAATCGCCAAGGAGAAAATTATAGCCAAGTTCCGCACACATGAGTACGGCCTCAACCGGGACCTTGGATTCATGTCGCATTACATTCATCCCCCACCATCTGGCCTGGGCTTGCAAAATCCTACCAACTGTCCTGGCTTGAGACAATTAACACCTCTTTAACCTGGGGTTACCCCTATCTCTGGATCTGTAAAGACTTAATTACCTGCAAATGTTCGCATTCAAAGCATTGTCTTGCATCTTTGACTTTGTCTATATATATGTTTCAGGAACATACCTCTTCATTCACCTGAGGAAGGAGCAATGCTTCATAAGCTAGTGTTTGAAACAAACCTGTTGGACTTTAACCTGGTGTTGCAAGACTTCTTACAGCAAAATAAATGACCTTGGCAGCATCGGAAAGTGAAGAGAGTGCTGGCCTAAGCGGATCGTCACTGGTAAGTCCATCCAGTGGAGAACCGATGGAGATGCTCCAGCGAGAGCTATGCTTGCCGAGGAGCATCGTAGCTCCCAGCAAGTTCTGAAATCACTGGACAAAGTGGATTTGTAATGGAATGTATTAGATGCACCTACCCCCGTCTGGGTTATTTTTGTAAATAGTTACTTATCTGTTGTTGTGTCTCTAGTTTAACTCTAAAAGGGGAGGGATGTGGTCCGTAGCCCCGTCGTGTCGTATATGTTCCTTACACGTTTACTGCAATAACATGGCTGGAAACTAAGAAAACATTTGTACTATCTCTGTCTCTTGTCTTTAACTTGTCCAACAAAGAACGGAAAATTCTCTCCTCTTTTACAAATGAAGTCTCTGAGGTGCTCTGTTACTCTGTGGGAATGGTCAGAGCGACATAGCTCTCCTGAAGGAGGCCTGGAACAGGAATAGTGGAGTCTTGAGCCGCAGAAAAAGGTGTGCAATGGGAACCGGGTAGTTACATATTCAAGAGCTTGTTGGATGCGTCTGGAATAACAGCTATAAAGTGACCAAATACTTCAGAGATTGACGGTGAAACATCAATCATAGATTGACCCTGAATTCGTTGGAATGTTTCTCTTGCTCGAATGTGATCCACATGTCGGCGCACTACTTTTTTCTCAACTTGAACTCAAAATGACAATGGACAGGGGATATATTCGAGGGTTCGCCCACTGAGTCTATATGGGTGGAACTGAAAAATAAGAAGGGAGAGATCACCTTGATAGGACTGTACTACAGGCCCCCAAATAGTCAGCGGGAAATTGAGGAGCAAATATGTAAGGAGATTACAGATAGCTGCAAGAAAAATAGGGTGGTAATAGTAGGGGACTTTAACTTTCCCAACATTGACTGGGACAGCCATAGCATTAGGGGCTTGGAGGGAAATTTGTTGAGTGTATTCAGGAGGAATTTCTCATTCAATATGTGGATGGACCGACTAGAGAGGGGTCAAAACTTGACCTCGTCTTGGGAAATAAGGAAGGGCAAGTGACAGAAGTGTTGGTGAGGGATCACTTTGGGACAAGTGACCATAACTCCATTAGTTTTAAGATAGCTATGGAGAATGATAGGTCTGGCCCAAGAGTTAAAATTCTTAATTGGGGCAAGGCCAATTTTGATGGTATCAGACAGGAACTTTCAGAGGTAGATTGGGGGAGACTGTTGGCAGGCAAAGGGACGGCTGGTAAATGGAAGGCTTTTAAAAATGTGTTAACCAGGGTTCAGGGTAAGCACATTCCCTTTAGAGTGAAGGGCAAGGCTGGTAGAAGTAGGGAACCCTGGATGACTCGAGATATTGAGACTCTGGTCAAAAAGAAGAAGGAGGCATATGACGTACATAAACAACTGGGATCAAGTGGATCCCTTGAAGAGTATAGAGATTGTCGAAATAGAGTTAAGAGGGAAACCAGGAGGGCAAAAAGGGGACATGAAATTGCTTTGGCAAATAATGCAAAGGAGAATCCAAAGAGCTTCTACAGATACATAAAGGGAAAAAGAGTAACTAGGGACAGAGTAGGGCCTCTTAAGGATCAACAAGGACATCTATGTGCAGAGCCACAAGAGTTGGGTGAGATCCTGAATGAATATTTCTCATCGGTATTCACGGTGGAGAAAGGCATGGATGTTAGGAAACTAAGGGAAATAAATAGTGATGTCTTGAGAAGTGTGCATATTACAGAGGAGGAGGTGCTGAAAATCTTAAAGCGCATCAAGGTAGATAAATCCCCGGGACCTGATGAAATGTATCCCAGGATGTTGTGGGAGGCCAGGGAGGAAATTGCGGGTCCCCTAACAGAGATATTTGAATCATCGGCAGCCACAGGTGAGGTGCCTGAAGATTGGAGAGTAGCGAATGTTGTGCCCTTTTTTAAGAAGGGCAGCAGGGAAAAGCCTGGGAACAACAGACCAGTGAGCCTAACGTCTGTAGTAGGTAAGTTGCTAGAAGGTATTCTGAGAGACAGGATCTGCAAGCATTTAGAGAGGCAAGGACTGATTCGGGGCAGTCAGCATGGCTTTGTGCGTGGAAAATCATGTCTCACAAATTTGATTGAGTTTTTTGAGGGGGTGACCAAGAAGGTAGATGAGGGCAGTGCAGTAGAAGTTGTCAACATAGACTTTAGCAAAGCCTTTGACAAGGTACCGTATGGTAGGTTGTTGCAGAAGGTTAAAGCTCACGGGATCCAGGGTGAGGTTGCCAATTGGATTCAAAATTGGCTGGACGACAGAAGACAGAGGGTGGTTATAGAGGGTTGTTTTTCAAACTGGAGGCCTGTGACCAGTGGTGTGCCTCAGGGATCGGTACAGGGTCCACTGTTATTTGTGATTTATATTAATGATTTGGATGAGAATTTAGGAGGCATGGTTAGTAGGTTTGCAGATGACACCAAGATTGGTGGTACAGTGGATAGTGAAGAAGGTTAGCTAGGATTGCAATGGGATCTTGATCAATTAGGCCAGTGGGCCGACGAATGGCAGATGGATGGATTTTGGGGTCTATGTTCATACATCTTTGAAAGTTGACACTCAAGTGGATAGAGCTGTGAAGAAGGCCTATGGTGTGCTCGCGTTCATTAACAGAGGGATTGAATTTAAGAGCCGTGAGGTGATGATGCAGCTGTACAAAACTTTGGTAAGGCCACATTTGGAGTACTGTGTACAGTTCTGGTCGCCTCATTTTAGGAAAGATGTGGAAGCTTTGGAAAAGGTGCAAAGAAGATTTACCAGGATGTTGCCTGGAATGGAGAGTAGGTCTTACGAGGAAAGGTTGAGGGTGCTAGGCCTTTTCTCATTAGAACGGAGAAGGATGAGGGGCGACTTGATAGAGGTTTATAAGATGATCAGGGGAATAGATGGAGTAGACAGTCAGAGACTTTTTCCCCGGGTGGAACAAACCATTACAAGGGGACAGAAATTTAAGGTGAAAGGTGGAAGATATAGGAGGGATATCAGAGGTAGGTTCTTTACCCAGAGAGTAGTGGGGGCATGGAATGCACTGCCTGTGGAAGTAGTTGAGTCGGAAACATTAGGGACCTTCAAGCAGCTATTGGATAGGTACATGGATGACGGTAAAATGATATAGTGTAGGTTTATTTGTTCTTAAGGGCAGCACGGTAGCATTGTGGATAGCACAATTACTTCACAGCTCCAGGGTCCCAGGTTCGAATCCGGCTTGGGTCACTGTCTGTGTGGAGTCTGCACGTCCCCCCCGTGTCTGCGTGGGTTTCCTCCGGGTGCTCCAGTTTCCTCCCACAGTCCAAAGATGTGCAGGTTAGGTGAATTGGCCTATGATAGATTGCCCTTAATGTCCAAAATTGCCCTTGGTGTTGGGTGGTGGTGTTGAGTTTGGGTAGGGTGCTCTTTCCAAGAGCCGGTGCAGACTCAAAGGGCCGAATGGCCTCCTTCTGCACTGTAAATTCAATGATAATCTATGATTAATCTAGGACAAAGGTTCGGCACAACATTGTGGGCCGAAGGGCCTGTTCTGTGCTGTATTTTCTATGTTCTATGTGAGGTGATGCATTTTGGCAGATCGAATCAGGCCAGGACCTACTCAGTTAATGGTATGGCGTTGGGGAGAGTTATCGAACAAAGAGATCTAGGAGTACAGGTTTATAGCTCCTTGAAGGTGGAGTCGCAGGTGGACAGGGTGGTGAAGAAGGCATTCGGCATGCTTGGTTTCATTGGTCAGAACATTGAATACAGGAGTTGGGACGTCTTGTTGAAGTTGTACAAGACATTGGTACGGCCACACTTGGGATACTGTGTGCAGTTCTGGTCACCCTATTATAGAAAGGATATTATTAAACTAGAAAGAGTGCAGAAAAGATTTACTGGGATGTTACCGGGACTTGATGGTTTGAGTTATAAGGAGAGGCTGGATAGACTGGGACTTTTTTCCCTGGAGCGTAGGAGACTGAGGGATGATCTTATAGAGGTCTATAAAATAATGAGGGGCATAGATAAGGTAGATAGTCAACATCTTTTCCCAAAGGTAGGGGAGTCTAAAACTAGAGGGCATAGGTTTAAGGTGAGAGGGGAGAGATTCAGAAGGGCCCAGAGGGGCAATTTCTTCACTCAGAGGGTAGTGAGTGTCTGGAATGTGCTGCCAGAGGTAGTAGTAGAGGCGGGTACAATTGTGTCTTTTAAAAAGCATTTAGATAGTTACATGGGTAAGATGGGTATAGAGGGTTATGGGCCAAGTGCGGGCAACTGGGACTAGCTTAATGGTAAAAACTGGGCGGCATGGACTGGTTGGGCCGAGGGGCCTGTTTCCATGCTGTAAACTTCTATGACTTCTATGACTTCTATGAGGACCAGTTTCTGAAATGATGGCTCCCGTAGCCCAGCATGGTCCGCTTCTAACATTGTCCAATTCCAACTGCTGATAGGTATGACTCATATCACTGGTGAATGACTTGCTAACTTGACATGCAAGTCATCAATTTTGGGAATGTGGAATCTAACTTAGCTGCTCCGATGCCTGTTGGTCCGTAGTCACTGCACTGATGCATGGTCTGGTCCCGCTTGACAACTGGGACAATGGATGAGGTCCACTCAGTTCACTGGACAGGTCGATTTATTCCTAGATTTCTCATCCCACACAATTCTGCTTCCATGTTTTCCCTTGGTGAGTAAGGCACCGGCCTGGCCTTGAAGAAACACGGTGTTGCTGTATATTTTAGCTTTCCCAATTCATTCTGAAAAACTGTTACATTTCCTCCATCGGATTTCAAATGGTCTTTCTCACCAGTCCAGTTTTATTTTGTTTTAAGCCAAAGTCAACCCAAAAGGCTCTCTATGCCCACCACAGGAAGCTGGGCTATCTGTTGTTTGTCACAGACTGGAAGGCGCAGAAGGGTGGGTGAGTAAATTTGCAGACGATACTAAAGTCGGTGGTGTTGTCGATAGTGTGGAAGGATGTAGCAGATTACAGAGGGATATAGATAAGCTGCAGAGCTGGGCCGAGAGGTGGCAAATGGAGTTTAATGTAGAGAAGTGTGAGGTGATTCACTTTGGAAGGAATAACAGGAATGCGGAATATTTGGCTAATGGTAAAGTTCTTGAAAGTGTGGATGAGCAGAGGGATCTAGGTGTCCATATACATAGATCCCTGAAAGTTGCCACCCAGGTTGATAGGGTTGTGAAGAAGGCCTATGGCGTGTTGGCCTTTATTGGTAGAGGGATCGAGTTCCGGAGTCAGGAGGTCATGTTGCAGCTGTACAGAACTCTGGTACGGCCGCATTTGGAGTATTGCATACAGTTCTGGTCACCGCATTATAGGAAGGACGCGGAGGCTTTGGAGCGGGTGCAGAGGAGATTTACCAGGATGATGCCTGGTATGGAGGGAAAATCTTATGAGGAAAGGCTGATGGACTTGAGGTTGTTTTCGTTGGAGAGAAGAAGGTTAAGAGGAGACTTAATAGAGGCATACAAAATGATCAGGGGGTTGGATAGGGTGGACAGTGAGAGCCTTCTCCCACGGATGGAAATGGCTGGCATGAGGGGACATAACTTTAAAATGAGGGGTAATAGATATAGGACAGAGGTCAGAGGTAGGTTCTTTACGCAAAGAGTAGTGAGGCCGTGCAATGCCCTACCTGCTACAGTAATGAACTCGCCAACATTGAGGGCATTTAAAAGTTTATTGGATAAACATATGGATGATAATGGCATAGTGTAGGTTAGATGGCTTTTGTTTCGGTGCAACATCGTGGGCCGAAGGGCCTGTACTGTGCTGTATTGTTCTATGTTCTATGTTCTATGGAACAGCAGAAATACCTTTAATAGAAATGGGCTCTTCAGTGTACCTTCTCATTTGGGCGAACATGTGCTAAAATGTCAATGGCTTACTCCTTTCTGAGGTACTTGAATGTGTGCTCCCCAACATCAGTGTCTGACGTACCGGTGCCTGCCTCTACTTGTCATCTACCTGCACTGCCATCTACCTACACTGTCATTGCAATGGGTGCAGATTTGACTGCAGTCACCTGATACAGAGAGTATGCATTAGCTCCTGCAGTGTCAGTTGACTCAGTCAGATCTGTTGTCTGCTTTGCTGTTGATTTATTTTATGTCATGCACTGCCTCACCATGTGCCCCCTCTTGTTGCAATAGTAGCACTCTGCCTCTCTATATCTGCATGTGTCTATGTCATGATACCCTCCATGCGTACAGCAAATGCATACCTTGTCAGTTGACAAAGTGTAAGTTGGCTTCCAGACTCGTCATTTGGTATACAGGGAATCACACTGAAAATCTGCTGTGCTTTCCTTTGTGCTGCACTCAGCGGTAGGCTTCTGCCGAACATGGTGCAGTGTTCCATTGCTCATGTGCTGCAAACACTGAGAGACTTCTGCAGCGCTATACATTTCGAGAGGAGGTTCCATAGCACGTTTGAAATCAATCTCCGGTTCAGCAAACAAACAGCGCTGTGTGGTGTTGTCACCCACCCTGTCCTGAAGTACTAACAGTACTCAGTGAGCCTGTTTCAATAGATTCACCTGAAGCACAAACTGTCGTGTTGAAATTGAAGCGCTGCATAATTACAGACGGTTTGGGCTGAAAATGCAAGCACCACAAACTCATTTTTTGAATTCATTCATGGGATGTAGGTGTTGTTGGCACTTGTTGCCCATCCCTAATTTCCCTTGAATTAAGTGGCTTGCAAGGCCATTTCAAAGGGCGGTTAAGAGTACTTACAAAAATCAATAATGGTTTCATGATCATCATTAGATGTTTTTATTCCACATCTGCTGTGGTGGGATTCAAACCAGGGTCCTCAGAGGTCTCTGGATTACTAATCTATTGGCAATATCACTACACCACTGACTCTAAAGGTTGGTTTAAGAAATATCTGTTGAACTTCTTTAATGCATGCGGCCATCGATGACACAGATTGCACACGTTCTGTGTAAAGTCCCTCGTGGGAGATTACGCAGGGAAACCATACCAAGTACCATGTGTAATGATATGTATAATCAAAGGAGAGTAAAGGGTTAACAAGATGATGTTCATGTATATCTCAGCATTAGATGGCATCACCGAGTAGTCTTATAAAAGGCTGCATCTCTAAGCATTCTGGGAGAGCTGATGGAGAAGGATAGTACGAGGTACAGTTAGAGTGTTGGTTGTATTAGAGAGACAGAATAGATTATTGTAACATAGATTCAATACTCTTATTTTGTTAGTTATTACTTAGTAGAGTGTGCGAACCATTTAAAGTAGTGTAAAATAAACTAGCTTTCTTTTAAATACATAGCCTGATGTTCTTTGTAAACACTACGGGCTGGATTCTCCGATTTGGAGAATATGTCCCCACGCCGGCGTGAGAATGGTGGGAAAACTGGCGCAAAACAGCCACCGGTACCTCATTTTACTGGGGGCTAGCAGGGAGGCAGCGTAGAGCACCCGGCTCAAGCTGCTGATACGGCCCGGAGAATTGGCGGGTCCGTGGCTGCGCATGCAAAATAGTCCCCCGTTCAGTCGGCTCGCGCGCCCCGGACCGCCCTACCACAGTGCCCCCAACCCCGAATAGGTCCACCACTGCCCACGGATCCTCCGACTGAGTCCGCAGCCGCCACGCTGAGATCCTGACGGGTGAGACCACACGTGTTCCACCCCATCGGGAACTCGACCAGTCAGGGAAGGAGCATCGCGGGGTGGGCCTCGGCCAACATACGGAGGCTGTGGATACGGCGGGCGGCGTACTCTGTGCGTACTCTATGTGTACTCTGTGCATACGCCGCTTTTCAGGAGGTGGAGCATCGCGAAAGCGGCGCCGCCCCCGATTTTGATATCATCGGGGATTCTCCACCCCTTTGCCAAATGCAATTTTGGTGTCGGGGATCGGAGAATCTAACCCTACGACTTTTAGCTATCTTGGAGAACAATACAAGGAACATTATACCATGTACCAAGGAATTACAAAGGAACAGGTAACTAAAATGTTAGTGTGACACAGCATTGACCCAGAGTGTGGGGAGGAAATGGGATGAGTCCTGGGTAGGTCAGGGAGCCTTTTAATATTTTCAGTGCTACAAACAGGCAGATGCCACTGTACTGACTGGGGAATCACAAGAAAATGACAGTCACATGGTGTCCTCAAACATCAGCTGACAAAGTGTCTATTGACTGAATGTAAAACATCTTAATTTGCTTCAAAGGAGAGTGAGCTTTTCCAAAGCAAAGGTATTCTTACAGGCTGCGCCCCATCATCCTAAACTCAGCCGGGATTCAGTGTGTAAACCCTAACATCTTTCCCATCAAAGACCAAGACTCGGCAATATTAACTACTGCAATTTACTAGCACCCCACACATGGCTATCACCAGAAAGAGATCCTGATCTATTTTGAGACAAGCATGACTGTGCTCAGAAGCTACATCCACCATTATACATTATCAATTTATACTTGACATGCGCAATGACAACTTGGTGCTAAAAGGTTGGTTCCAACCACCTTCACCATATCTCAAACAAGCAGGATCCCCGTATGCCCATTGCACGTTCCTGGGCAACAGCTCACTCATTACACCCACCAACACCATGATCTCCTTATACCCCCTGCAGGCTTCTATTACCTCTGAACACGCCAGGGAACACCAAGGGTACACAGTATGGGTCTCTTCCCTCCATTCCACCACACCTTCACCTATTACTGTCAATGAGTTTGAAAGAATAGATAGAACAAAGAGTCAATAAAACACTGTTAGGTAGAGAGGCCCCAATAAGAGCATGTATAAAAAAAAATCAGAAAATTGAAAGACAGAGGGGGGGGGTCACACAAACAGATTTTAAGACATGGGAAACAGTTGCAAAAAGTAATAATTCTTGTCTATGAGAAAAGCCAGAGGAGATTAATTAAAAAAATAAATTAGTGCAGGAATAAAAATAGATACGTTTAAAAAGATGCTATTTGACAATCAACCCCACTTAAAAATACTTGGGAACTAGCAAGCCACCAAATGAATGAACTTATCAAGATTTAAATTCCTTGTCTAACGTTAATGGAGCTGCAGGTGAGAAAGGTTTGCAATAACGATGTTTGAGGATCTAATGACAAAGTACATTCAGTGAAAGTGGTTCAAATCTCTGGGACAAGATCCAACATGTTTTATTCATTGCTCAGGACTTATCGGTCAGTCTACACGGCAGAGCCATTTATCGTACTTAAGTGCTGGCACTGACATTTCCACATATACACATGTACGCATATACAGATGAATGTTTAAAAGGGGAGATTGTGTGACTGGGCTTCACAGAGCTAGCTGCAAGCAAATAGGATTTGGAAAGGAAATCTCATTTTTGCATTCTCGTAACGTGCTGGGTGTCAGCATTGTGCTTTGTTAACTTTATAATTTTCAAGCATTTTCAGGTTAATACATTACAAAGGTAAACATTTACATCAACTCCAGAAGAATTGGTGCATAGCACCATTTACTGTGAGCTAAATCTTTCAGAATCATAATCCCTTACAGTACAGAAGGAGGCCATTTGGTCCATGATGCCTGTGTTGGCCCTTTGAAAGAGCGCCCCAATTAATCCCAGCATAGAACAAAGAAAAGTACAGCACAGGAACAGGCCCTTCAGCCCTCCAAGCCTGTGCTGACCATGCTTCTCGTCTAAACTAAAATCTTCTCCACTTCCGGGATCCGTACACCTCTATTCCCATCCTATTTATGTATTTGTCAAGATGTCTTGTAAACTTCACTATCGTCCCTGCTTCCACCACCTCCTCCGGTAGTGAGTTCCAGGCATCCACTACCCTCTGTGTAAAAAACCTGCCTTGTACGTCTCCTCTAAACCTTGCCCCTCGCACCTTAAACCTATGCCCCCTAGTAATTGACCCCTCTACCCTGGGAAAAAGTCTCTGACTATCCACCCTGTCTATGCTCCTCGCAATTTTGTAGACCTCTATCAGGTCGCCCCTCAATCACCGTCGTTCCAGTGAGAACAAACCGAGTTTATTCAACCGCTCCTCATAGCTAATGCCCTCCATACCAGGCAACATTCTGGTAAATCTCTTCTGCACCCTCTCTAAAGCCTCCACATCCTTCTGGTAGTGTGGCGACCAGAATTGATCACTATACTTTAAGTGTGGCCAACTAAGTTTCCAAACAGCTGCAACTTGACTTGCCAATTTTTATACTCAATGCCCCGGCAAGCATGCCGTATGCCTTCTTGACTACCTTCTCCACCTGTGTTGCGCCTTTCAGTGACCTGTGGACCTGTACTCCTAGATCTCTTTGACTGTCAATACTCTTGAGGGTTCTACCATTCACTGTATATTCCCTACCTGCTCCGGATTAAACTCCATCTGCCATCTCTCCGCCCAAGTCTCCAAACAATCTAAATCCTGCTGTATCCTCCGACAGTCCTCATCGCTATCCGCAATTCCAACAACCTTTGTGTCGTCTGCAAACTTACTAATCAGACCAGTTACATCTTCCTCCAAATCATTTATATATACTACGAACAGCAAAGGTCCCAGCACTGATCCCTGCAGAACACCACTAGTCACAGCCCTCCAATTAGAAAAGCATCCCTCCATTGCTACTCTCTGCCTTCTATGACCTCACCAGTTCTGTATCCAGCTTGCCAGCTCACCCCTGATCCCGTGTGACTTCACCTTTTGTACCAGTCTGCCATGAGGGACCTTGTGAAAGGCCTTACTGAAGTCCATATCGACAACACCCACTGCCCTACCTGCATCAATCATCTTTGTGACCTCCACGAAAAACTCTATCAAGTTAGTGAGACACGACCTCCCCTTCACAAAACCGTGCTGCCTCTCGCTAATACAGTGAAAGATTGGGATCCCATTAAAAAAAAGAAGCGTATATCTAACTGCCAATGGAAAGATACGATTGAATGTGCTTGCACCACTTGTTCAGGTTGTGTTTTCCAACAAGAACAACTGTGTCCAAAGATAGTTCACAGGAGCATCACTGGACAATATTTAACATGAGCCACAAATTAGGATAGGTCCTAAAAACCTGGGCAAAGATGTACTTTGAAACAGCATCGGAAAGGAGAAATGAGACGTAGGGTGCGATCTAACAGAAACGTTTCTAAAGTGTCATTTCAGGGGGGGTTGCCAGGAGTTTCTCCCGAGCTCTGTTGCCGAGTTCCCCACTGCTGTAAACTACACGTAGTCACTTTTTCAGGCCCTGAGGAATTTCTCCCCAGGTTAGCCCACACTTATGATTTAACTAAATGGGAACAAAGTCCCACAGTGACTCTCACAGCACCGAGAAACACGCCTCTACTTAACACGTACCTGGCTAGGTAGGGGGCCTCAGTGTGCAAAGCGCGGCTGAAGTCGCACTTAGCCCCATTTAGCTCCCGCTCACTGCGGAACTCCTCAGTGCAGGCAAAGATTGGGATGCCATTTCTAAATGTTGTCCTGATCTCTGGAGCCCACAACGCAATCCCAGACCCTCCTACAAGCTCCAATTCACTATGAGGGATCCCCAGCCCGGCAGCCCCCCTATCCCCTTCAGCAGTGCCCCCCAGCAGTGCCCCCCCCCATACCGGGCACCCTGAGCCCGATCACCACCAGCTGAAAAATGCCAGCTTGGTAGTTCCAACCTGTAACCCTGGCAGTGGCACTACCACCTGAGCACCTTGACAGTGCTAGGCTGACACCCAGGTAGCACTGTCAGGCTGGCACCAGCAGTGCCAGGGTGCCAACCTTCCTAGAGCTAAAGCACATGAGGGCCTCCGATCCTCTTGGAGAGCCCCACAAGTGCCATTCCATCTAGTCCCCGTTTGTGGAGACCAGTATTGAATGGCACTCACCCAAGGTCTCCGAGGTGAGGGGGATAGATCCCAACGCCTTGGGTATGTCGGGAAACTGCACATTAAAGTGAGACTAGCTGTCTTGCTCTAATATGCAGATTTGCCAAAACGTGAACCGTCCACAATGGGCAGGATTCACATCACAGGGTCTTGCGAGATTGCGTCACATCTCACGAGGCGTTGCGAACCAGGTAGATCCCGGGAGCAGGGTCTCCCAGTTTCTATCGGCCACATTGTGCACTGTCTTTTGGGCACAATGTGGCCCATCAATTCCACCCTAGGAGCTGAACTCATTATCCAGACCAGTTCCTCAGAGATTGGGTCACCATCTTGGAAGAATGTCCTGATCTCTAAGTGAGCTTGAGGGTTCCCCACACCCCCCCAGCAATGTTACCACCCCCTCCCCTCCCCCTCTTCCCACACCCCACACATATCTTCAAGTGGGGATGCCCCGCTATGGACCCAGCCTTCCCACGGCCCCATTTGGGCTCCACTTTCATAAACCCCAGCTTTCACCTCCCCCCCCCCACTCTTCCGGAGGCCCCCCACATCCTTCATACCCCCCTCATCCCTCCTTTCATGGGCATGGCCCTGACCCTTGACAGTGCCACCCTGGCACACTGGAAGTTTTCCTGCCAGCCTGACAGTGTCCCCCAGACACCTTGGCAGTGCCAGGGTGGCAGTGCCAAGATGCCAGCTTGGCAGTGCCAAGGTGTCCAGGTGCCAGGGGAAGAGCCAGAGCTTTCCCTACTCTGTCCCTCCAATTCTAATCGGTGCTTGGCTGGGGTCTCCCTGGGGAAGCTGATTGAAGCCGGCATGCGGATTGATCCAGTGTAGGCATGGTTCAGTGGATTCCATGCTAGACTCTGTCCTGCCGATTGTGGGTGGGACCCAGATCACAAGCAAGACATGGTTAGATCTTGTGAGGTGCAGCAGCCGTCGGGAAGCCCAGTGGAGGCCTCATCCGACATCTACCAGCTCCGATTCCCATGGGACGTAGTTGGTAGATTGTGCCCATAGAGAACAAGTAGATGAGGTGGGGGAATGTGGAATTCCATCGCTTGTGGCCTAGGAACTGAAGGGGTGGCTGCCAGATTTGGAGAAATGCAGGGGTTTCAGAGGATTGTGCACCAAGAGGGAAGGGTTGCACATTGGAGGGATTTGACCAAAGGATAAACATTTTAATTTTGAGGTATTGCCAGGCCAGGTATCAGTGTAGTCTCACCCTGAGCCAATTAAAACCCCAATTCTTGTTAAAAATCTGCAGAGCAGGCTGACGCAGCAGGGGTGGCTCTCGTCTCTCCCTTGACCTTTACATCCAACCTATTCCCTCGCCGCGGTAACTTAACAAGGCTGTCTTGCTTCTGTGGGAACTTCCAGTTTTCTGTGTGACTGTACAGCTGGAATGTGGAGGAAGCAGAGTCTGGTGGAGGGGACAGTCTTGAGGATAGAGGCTGGGTAAGGGGAGGGACTGGAGGAGTGCAGTCTGGGGGTGAATTGAGGGAGTCGAGTGGGTGTGTATGAAAGATATAGGGTGGGGTAACCTGGAAGTGGGGGAAGGATGATGAGGGAATGTATAGGGCATGGGAGGAGTGTATAGGGGGCAGGGTTCCTGCGGGCAGTAGGGGAGTTATTTTCCATTGAGTGAGACGTTTGATGGTTTATTAAATAAACCAGCCTGTTTATTCTTCAGTGCTCTTGATTACTCAAATATTCATCAGACTGTCTTTCTGAAGATTAAAGCAATACATGTCAGGTAATATGGGCCAAGATTCTCCAATCCCGCGGGCAAGCTCCGACGCCGGCGTGAAAAGCGGCGTTAACCACTCCGGCGTCAACGGTCCCCGATAATGAGGAATGCTCCCCTTCCGAGGGGCCTAGATCGGTGTTGGAGTGGTCCCCGCAGCTCCAGCCGGCGCATGATTCCGTGCATGCACGTGGGTTCCCGTCTCCACGCTGGTCCCCGGGCAATATGGCGGGGCCCAACAGAGGCCCGGCGCGGAGGAACATAGGCCCCCACGGAAGTAGCGCGCCTGCGGATCAGTAGGCCCCGATCGCATGCCAGGCCACCGTGGCGGCCCCCCTCGGGATTGGATCCCCCACCCCCCATGCAGGACACACCTTCCAGGTCCTGCCGTGTGGGACCTGAATAACCTACGCCAGTGGGACTTGGCGGCCACTCGGCCCGCCGGGGCCCGGGGAATCGCCGGGGGGGGGGGCGCTGCTTTCAACGACCCCGACCGGCAGGCCGGCGATCCCGCGGGCGCCCGAGAATTGGAGCCGGAGAATAGGTAAGCCGTCGTCGGGGCGCGTTTCTCGCTTCCCCCCGGGGATTCTCCGACCCGGCGCAGTGTCAGAGAATCCCGGCCACAATGTCCAGGTCATTTCGCGAAGGGGTGGTGGGATTACATACTCCAGGTTGCACAAGTATGGTGACATATTGGATCACAAAGGATACAGGAACCACTTACATGAGAGACCACTGATGCCGAGAGAATACGAACCCAATATGTTTAACAATTTCTCTACCTACCTATCAAATCACCTACCAGTTAATTATATTGACCCACTTTGGTTCATCGATGTACGTGCTAATACAATTATTAATCTAGCTATCGATTCAATTAACCAACCTCTCTATTTATTTGTGTAACATATCTTTAATTTTCCACCTATCTGAGTTTACTGTTATATATATACTCATTAGCTGCACTACAGATTTGTTACAGATTTGGCTTATGTTCCTCCAAGCCGGGCCCTGTAGGACTCCGCCATATTCATTGATGTATCTCATAGATTCATCCATTTTACCTCTTAATCTACATAATTACATTCAAGCAGAATAAGGTTCCGTGGATAGTGGATCAAAACCTACCACTTTAGTCAAGTAATTAAATTTCTGATTTATTATAAAACTCTGGGTTATCTTCTTTCGTAGCTACAAGCAGTTGCAATCCTAATGCTATGTTTATCTATATTAATCCAATTGCTCAGTGTCACAATTACTAACACATCTTATCTATGAAGAAACTTACCTGCCTAACAACCTACCCAAAACTTACTCTTCACCATTTTTGTATTTATCTTTCAGGTTAGCTAATCAATTTCTCTACCTACATATATTGTGAATGGGTGGCATGGTAGCACAGTGATTAGCACTGCCAGGGACCCGGGTTCGATTCCTGGCTTGGGTCACTGTCGTGCGGAGTCTGCACGTTTTCCCTGTGTGAGTTTCCACCGGGTGCTCCTGTTTC
Source organism: Scyliorhinus torazame (assembly GCF_047496885.1). NCBI lineage: Eukaryota > Metazoa > Chordata > Chondrichthyes > Carcharhiniformes > Scyliorhinidae > Scyliorhinus > Scyliorhinus torazame. Next base: position 92,617,920 of record NC_092710.1, read on the forward strand.
TTCCCACAAATCCCGAAAGACGTGCTTGTTAGGTGAATTGGATATTCTGAATTCTCCCGAACATGCGGCGAAATGTGGTGACTAGGGGATTTTCACAGTAGCTATATTGCAGTGTTAATGTAAGCCTACTTGTGACACTAATAAAGATTGTTATTATTACTTGCCTGCCTACCCATCAACATACCTATTTATCTATTGATTTGCGTATCTATAATGGCCTACCATGCATCTATTGATCTAACTATCTATTTGAAGCTAACCTTTTAAATGTACCATCACTTTTTAACTCGGTAACTGTTATAACGTACAAGACCTACAGGTATGGACCAATTAGTCTCCCCATGAGCCTCGTAAAATACGAGCTTCCCCGCTGTGTGTGGGATGGGGCGGGAGATTGAGCAGAGGGGGGGGGGGAGAGAGTGAGCAGAGGGGGAGGGTGGGGGGGGGGGTGCATTTGCAGAGTAAATAGACTCTGTATTAAAAGCCAGCCCAGATGAGAGCTGAGCATGAGTAGTCCCAACTGGGACCTGGAGTGTACTGTGTATATATTTTACTTTGTAATAAAATAAGTTTCTTTATGCCTCTTGTTTTGGACTCTTCTTTGGCTACTAAAGTAACCATTTCCTTATTTATTTCATATTAATTAATGTAGACTGAATCTGGTTTTAATTCTGTGTGTGTGGAATCTATGTCATGGTAGCATGGAACACCGAGATAAAAGATATAAGGCCAGGATTCTCCGAAATCCCGGCCAAGTGTTGACGCTGGCGTAAACACTAGAGTGGTGTACGCTGGCGTCAACAGGCCTCCTGGGCCAGCAATTCAGCAGTCTTCAGGGGGCTAGCACGACGCCGGAGTGCTGTGCACTGCTCCGGCGCCGAAAGGTGGCCCTGCACGGCCGGCGCAGGTCTGCGATTGCGCGTGGTTGCCGTGTCCACGCCGGCGGGGAGCAACATGTCGGAGATCTAACAGCGGGCCCGCGCGGAAGGAGGTAGGCCCCATCCAGATCACGGAAAACCCGAACCCGGGCCTGGACCCCGTGGAAGCACCCCCCCCCGGATCCCCCAGCCCCCCCCATCAGGACGACCACCGTGGTTGCGGGTCCGAGCTCCCTCCAGCTGGTACCAGGTTGGAACCACCCCAGCAGGACTCGGCGGGACTTCAGCCGGTTGCCAGCAGAGAATTGCTGCGGGTGCCTCTTTCAGCGGCCCCCTACCGGCGCCATGGCAACTGCGTGCTCGTGACTGGCAGGTCCACGGAAGTGCCGTCGTGCCTGATTTCAGGCGTTAACGGCTATTCTCTGCCCCCGTGCCGGGCGCGATTCCGGCGCAGAGCGTCGGAGAATCCCGCCCATAAAGACTGAAGAAATGGACAGAACTGTACTGAACTGCACTGTGGGCTCAAGACACAAAGCATGATGGTCAATTTACTCCAGTAAAAGCTTTGCAAAATGACTCAAACTGCAGGAGGACTCGTGCCAGGGAATATGAGCAGACGAGGCCTCATTGAGGACAGTAAATGTGCTGCTTTCCCCCAGCTTTGAGATTGAAAACGGGATTGGAGATTGTCACAATATGTGGATATTGTAGAGTACATAAAGGGTTAATGTAATGTTACTACTCTAGTCACTAGATGGTGCTACAGTGCAATCATATAAATATCACATGCATCCTTCACTTCGAGGAGAAAGAAGGGAGAGTGAGAGAGAGCAGGAGAGAGCAAGAAGAGTAGAGACAGAGTAGGTGTGAGATTGCTTATCTGATAAGATAGTTAAAATTGTAGATGTGCAGTGTAATCTTTACTTAACTAATTTCTTAGTAGTATGTTTGAATCTAATTCAGTGTTGTGTAATAAATTAGCTTTGTTTGTTAAACACTGCTTGCTGTTCTTTGTTTTTTTAAATAAACAATTTTATTGAGGTATTTTTGGCATATAAAACAGCAACATTATACCGTAGTGTACAAAAGCAAATAAGACATAATGCAACATCGGCTTCCCCCTCGCAAGAACCTGCCTAAGCAACCCCCTACTCTATGGTACCCTAACCCCCCCTCCCCCGCCCCCCTCCTCCCCTGCTGACGATTAATTCTCCGTGAAGAAGTCAACGAATGGCTGCCACCTCCGGGCGAACCCTGACAGCGATCCTCTCAAGCCAAACTCAATTTTCTCCAGCCCGAGAAAGCTCGCCATGTCCGATAGCCATACTTCAGACTTCGGGGGCTTTGAGTCCCTCCATACCAACAGTATTCGTCGCCGGGCTACCAGGGAAGCAAAGGCCAAGACGTCAGCCTCTTTCTCCTCCTGGACTCCCAGGTCCTCCGAAACCCCCAAAATTGCCACTTCAGGACTCATTGCTACCCTAGTTTTTAATACCTGGGACATGATGTCCGCGAATCCCTGCCAGTACCCCCTTAGTTTAGGATACGCCCAGAACATGTGCACATGGTTCACTGATCCTCCGGCACATCTAGCACATTTGTCCTCCAGCCCGAAGAATTTGCTCATCCGGGCCACCATCATGTGGGCCCGGTGCACGACCTTGAACTGGATCAGACTGAGCCTGGCGCAGTTGCGGTTGTGTTTACTCTACTCAAAGCGTCTGCTCATATGCCGTCCTCTATCTCCCCCCCGAGCTCCTCCTCCTACTTAAGCTTCAGTTCTTCGGTCTGTGCCTCCTCTGCTCCCATTAGTTCTTTATAATTGTCGGAGACTCTCCCCTCTCCCACCTCTCCTCTGGAAACTACCCTGTCCTGGATCCCCCTTTGGTGGGAGGCGTGGGAAGGATGGGACCAATCTGCTTATGACATCCCGCACCTGCAAGTACCTGAAATCGTTCCCTCTCGCCAGCCCGAACTTCTCCTCCAACACCCTCAAGCTCAGGAAGCTCCCTTCCAGGAACAGATTGCCCATCCTCACAATCCCTGCCCTCCGCCATAATTGGAACCCACCGTCCATATTCCCTGGGGCAAATCGGTGGTTACTACAGATTGGGGACCAAACCGATGCTCCCACTTCCCCTATATGCCTCCTCCACTGGCCTCAGATCCGTACAGCCGCCATCACGATAGGGTTGGTGGAGTATTGTGCCGGCGGGAGCGGCAGAGGCGCCGTAACCAAGGCTGCCAAACTGGTGCCCCTGCACGAAGCAACCTCCATCCACTCCCAAACCGACCCCGTACCCACCGTCCATTTCCTTACCATGGCTATGTTAGCTGCCCAGTAGTAGTTGCTAAAGTTTGGCAACGCCAGCCCCCCCATCCCCTCGGTTCCTCTCGAGCATCGCCCGCCTCACCTGTGGGGACTTTCCCGCCCAAACAAATTCCAGGATAATTTTATCGAGCCTCTTAAAGAATGGGGATGAAGATGGGGAGACACTGAAATATGAACAAGAAACTCGGAAGAATCGACATCTTTACCGTCTGCCCTCTCCCCGCTAATGACAGCGGGAGCGCATCCCATCTCTGGAACTCGTCCCTCACTTACTCCACCAACCGGCACAAGTTTAGCTTATGCAACTTACCCCAGTCTCGCCCTACTTGTATCCCCAAATTTCTGAAGCTTTCCCCTACCAGCCTGAAAGGCAGCCCCCTCAGCCTACTCTCCTGACCTCTCACCTGCACTACCCACATCTCGCTCTTTGCCATGTTCAATTTATATCCTGAGAACCGACCAAATTCCCTCAGGGTTTCCACGATTCCGTCCATCCCCGTCTTTGGATCTGACACGTATAACTGCAGGACATCCGCAGAAAACAAGACTTTATGTTCCACTCCCCCCCCAAACCAGCCTTTTCCAGTCCCTTGAAGCTCTCAGAGCAATTGCCAGCGGCTCTATAGCCAGCGCAAACAGCAGTGGGGAGAGGGGGCATCTCTGTCTAGTCCCGTGGTGCAGTCTGAAGTAGTCAGATGTCGTCCTGTTCGTCCTCACACTAGCCTCTGGGGCCTGATATAGCAGCCTAACCCAGTCAATGAATCCCACCCCGAACCCAAAACGTCCCAGCACCTCCCATAAATAGTCTCACTCAACCCGGTCGAAAGCCTTTTCGGCATCCATTGCTGCCACTACATCTGCCTCCCTGCTCTCCGGGGGCATCATAATCACATTGAGCAGCCTCCTTAGATTGGCCACCAGTTGCCTGCCCTTTATGAACCCGGTTTGGTCCTCCGCAATCACGTCCAGTACACAGTCCTCAATTCTAGACGCCAAGCTCTTGGCCAGTAACTTAGCATCTGCGTTAATCAAAGAGATCGGCCTATAGGACCCACATGCCTCCGGGTCTTTATCCCGTTTCAGTCTAAGCGAGATAGTGGCCTGCGACATCGTCGGGGGTAAGACCCCTCTGCTTCTTGCCTCGTTGAACACCCTGACCAGCACCGGCCCCACTATCTCGGAGAACGTTTTATAAAACTCCACCGGGTATCCGTCCGGCCCCGGGGCTTTACCCCACTGCATGACCTTCAGGCCCCCCAGTACTTCTTCGGTCCTGATCGGGGCCCCCAGTCCGTCTACCAACCCCCTACCTACTCTTGGGAAGATCAGTCCGTCCAAAAAGCACCTCATCCCCTCCGGTCCCGTGGGGGGTTCCGAGGTGTACAGCTTGCTATAGAAGTCCCTAAACACCTTGTTCAGTCCTACCGGGTACCCCACCAGGTTTCCCTCCCTGTCGACTACCTTTCCTATTTCCCTAGCCGCTTCTCTCTTTCTTAGTTGTTGTGCAAGTATTCTGCTGGCCTTCTCCCCATGCTCGTATATTGCGCCCTTTGCCCTTCTAAGCTGCCCTACGGCCTTCCCTGTAGACAACACCCCAAACTCGGTCTGCAACCTCTGTCGTTTCCTAAGTAACTCTGGCCTCGGGGACTTCGCATAGCTCCTGTCCGTCCGTAAAATTTCCTTAACCAGTCGGTCCGTTTCTGCCCTGTCTGTCCTGTCCCTATGGGCTCGGATTGAAATTAGCTCCCCTCTCACCACTGCCTTCAGCGCCTCCCAGAGCACCGCTGCTGAGACTTCTCCAGTATCATTTACCTGCAGGTAGTTCTGCATGCATTTCCTCAGCCTCTCACACACCGCCTCGTCCACCAGCAGCCCAACTTCCAGCCTCCATTGTGGGCGCTGAAAGCTATCTTTACAAATCTGCAGATCAACCCAGTGCGGAGCATGGTCCGAGATAGTAATTGCCGAATATTCTGCACCCGTCATCCCTGTCAGTAAGTCCCTGCTCAGGATAAAGAAATCGATTCGGGAATACACTTTGTGGACGTGAGAATAGAACGAAAACTCCTTCGGCGACGGCCGACTAAATCTCCTTGGGTCAGCTCCCCCCATTTGCTTCATGAACCCTCTCAGTTCCTTTGCCATCGCTGGCACCCTACCCGTTTTTGAACACGACCGGTCCAGGCCAGGATCAAGAACTGTGTTAAAGTCCCCACCCATGATCAGTTAGCGTGAGTCCCATTCAGGGATCTTCCCCAGCAACCTCTTAACAAAATCTACGTCATCCCAATTAGGGGCATATACGTTGACCAGGACTACTCTCACCCCCTCGAGCTTACCCCTAACCATAACAAATCTGCCACCCCCATCCCCAACTGTGCCCTCCACCTCAAATTGGACCCGCTTGTTGATCAAGATCGCAATCCTCCTGTCGAGCCCCGAATGGAAGACCTGACTAATACAGCCCTTCCTTAATCTGACCTGGTCAGCCACTTTCAGATGAATCTCCTGTAACATGACTACATCCGCCTTCAAAACCCGTAAATGCGTGAAACACGGCTTGATTGGCCTGTTTAGCCCTCTAACATTCCAGGTGATCAGCCTGGTCGGGGGGCAACTCGCGCCCCCCCCCCCCCTTGCCAATCAGCCATCTCCTTTCTTTGGCCAGCCCCCAAGCCATGTGTCTGCTTTTTCTGACCCGCCTCCTGGCTGCTTCCACCCCTGACCTCCTCACTGTTACCATGCCCAATTTCCAACATCGTCGGCAGACTCCCCCTCCCCCCTAGCAACACCACCCTGTAACCTAACCCCTGACATAAACTAGCTAAATGAACACCCCCCCCCCCCCCCCCCCCCAACCTGGCTTCCGTTGACTAGCCCACCCAGCTAGCCTGGTGGCTCCCAACTCTGCCGCCAGCGAGTCTCCCACCTATTGTTACCTGGCTCCCTTCCCCCCGGCCCATCCACCCCCCACTTCCCCAAATCAGCCCTGCTTGAACAAATGCTCTAAACAGGACAGAGACAGCCCCAACAATAGTGCAATTTAAGTCATACAAAACAAAATAGCAGGCACTGCCAACCATTCCTATCTGAACACAGAAATAGATCGCAAAAATTCCCCAAAAAACACCCCCTATATCCGAACCATTCTAACTATTCTCTTTTTCTAACAAAACTCAAACACAAAAGCAAAAAAGAGACATGAAGAGAAAAAAGACAAAAAACACATAAAAACCAAAATACATAAGCATGAAAAAATCATGCAGGCATCTCTCAGAAACAAGAGAGAAAAAATTACAAGTTCCAACACGAGTCCAAGAGTCCTCAGCTCGGGACCAGCCCTTGCCTCTTTGAAAAGTCCATCGCCTCCTCGGGTTCCTCAAAATAATGGTGCTAGCCCTCATGCGTAACCCACAGACGCGCCGGATAGAGCAGCCCAAATTTCACCTGCTTCTTACATAAAATCTCTTTAACTTGCCAGAAGGAAGTCTGCCTTCCTTCTGGCCACTTCTGCACTCAGGTCTTGGTAAATGCCCCAGTTGCAGCTCCGCGAGCTCTTGGCCCATTGAAGAACCCGCTCCTTATTTAGGAACCTGTGGAACCGGACCACAAGCACACGTGAGGGACCCCCTCACCGTGACTGCCTCACCTGCGCTCTATGTGCCCTGTCCACCTCCGGCGGGCGAGGGAACACCTCGTTCCCCAGCAGCTTCTGGAGGCCAACGATTCTTAAATTCTGCCGGCGAGACCTGTTCTCCAGGTCCTCCAGCTTTTCCAGGAGCATTTTTTGTTGGTCTCTCAACCTTCGAATCTCCATGTCCGCCATCGTTTGAAAGTCCGCCTGCTCCTCCACCGTCTTCTCCAGCTCCTGGATCTTCTCAGGCTGGGCATCCAGCCTTTTCTCCATTCGGTCAAACGATTTCTGGAGCGGTTCCAAATGATCACTTTTCAGTGCTAGGAAGTTGTCCTGCATAACCTGCAACAGGTGCTCCATTGTCGGCTGAGCTGGCGGTGCCCGGGTCTGGACATCGGCCATATTGGTTTCACTCACAGCCTCCCCTTTGCCCTTGCTTGTCCATTTCTTCAGCTGTTTGCGATCCTTCCTACTTCTTAGTTCCATACACCTCTGTATGGATTCAGTGCCTCAGTGCTATTATTTTCCAATCCAGCGCTTAAAAGCACAAAAAAGTCGGGGGAAAAGGTCCAAAGGTCCGACCGGAGCTGGAGCCACCAAGTGTGTGACTTACTCCCTCATAGCCGCCACCGGAAGTCTTGTTGTTCTTTGTTAACACTACAACCTTCACCATCCTGAAAGAACAAAAAAGAAAGAACACAGCATGGTACTAGGTGTGATTGCTAAAGGCTTTTAGCTAGATGAGAAAGAAAATCGTCGAAAAAAAAGAAACATTGTTGTGAAAAAAAAACAACGCATTCGACAACCAGTCGCATCCAGCAGCTCCGAGTGAAAGAAGCAAAAATGGAAGGTCTACAGACTCCCAAACACTTCAAACCTAATGTAAATTGGAAAAAATATAAGCAACAGATTGAATTATACCTCCCTGCCTCCACTCTAGAGTCAGCCAGCGACCAGCGAAAAATTGCGCTGTTACTATAAATGGCTGGACCGCAAGCTATAGACTTGTATAACTCATTCCATTTTGAGAATGAAGCTGAGACAAAGGTCGATAGCAAAGTCATACAAAAATTCAATAGCCATTGTGAGCTGCCATTCACTTATGACAAGTCAATGAGAGATTGCAAATGCAACAAAAAGTTCTGCGAGAAGGTACCAGTAAAATGTGCCGTGCAAGCATAATTACTAAAAATAAATGCTCCCAAAAATGTTCTCGGGGAAGTGGTGCGAAAATGCACATCGTGGTTGACGCCGTTGATTCTATGTGGGATTCTGCAGAAGGTGGCCATTTTGAGTATGCGCACTGGGAAAAACAGCGTAAACAGGAAGTTGACCGTTCTGCGCATGACAAGTTTGTGCATGACATCACAAACATGATGACGTCCACAAGCTGTGGTCACGCCCACCAAAGAAGAAAATGGCAAGCAATCGGCAAAGTATGTACGAAGTGTGGCAAACTTGATCATTATGCTTTCCAGTACCGTTCAAGTAAAAAAAAGCCTCGGAATGAAACAAAAAGCTCCTTTAGCAATGCCATGAATGTTCAAAGTGTGCAAAACGGATCAAATGAAAAAAACTATTCTCATTCTGATGTTGAAGCACAACAATACGATTTAGAAGTCATGTTCTTTGTTGATGCAATCAACAAGATCGATAATGCTGAAACACAACATTTAAAGCACATGTCATCTGTTAATATGAAGAAAGAGGGGAATAGTCCATAAAGAGTAAATGGGTCCAAAATTTTTTTCAGGTTGGATACTGGAGGTCATGCAAATTTGATCACTGAATCAGACCTCTCTGAATTACAGTGTCATCCTCGAATTGAAGATACAAAATGACAGTTGAGGGACTACAATGGTAACATCATTAGCACAAGAGAATCATATTGTCTAACAGTTAGCAAAAACAATATCCACCTGCCTGTGCAATTTTAAATAGTTGATGCCAATGAATTGTTTCTGCTAGGTGTTGATGCTTGTTTAATGCTGAACATTGTGAAAAGGATTCACAGCGCCAATCAATGTATTGGTTCACAGCAAGATTACATAGAGGGCATTCTTGCTAGGTTTCCAAATGTGTTCATTGGTATGGCTATGTTACCGTTTACCTATAGAATACAGCTTAAAGAAAATGCTACACCACTAATACATCCTCCGAGAAGAGTACCAGCCCCTCTCAAAGAACGTCTCAAGCAGGAACTTGATCATATGCAGCAACTGAGCATCATATCCAAGATAACTGAACCTCCGGATTGGGTTAGTTCCATGTTATGTGTACGAAAGCCTAAATGGTCATCTCCGAATAGGTGTAGACCCAAAGGACCTTAACAAGAATATCAGAAGAGAGCACTGTCCAATTCCTAAGGGCGAAGAGATTACGGGAGCGATGGCACACACAAAGATTTTCTTAAAGTCAGATGCCTCAAAAGGATTTTGGCAGCTAAAACTTGATAAGTCCAGCAGAAAGCTCTGTACTTTTAATGCACCGTATGGAAGATATTGTTTCAATCACATGCCTTTGGAATCATCTCTGCCTCAGAAATGTTCCATAGAGTAATGGAAACCATTACAGAAGGTATTTATGGGCTACAGATGTGTGTTGATGATATTATCATCTGGTCGGCAACACCAGAAGAACACAATTTCAGACTACTGCAAGTGTTAAGACATATTGATTCATATGGATTGAAGCTCAACACATCCAAGTGTCAATTTGGAATTTCCAAACTGAAGGTTTTGGGAGATCTCGGGCGAGATTCTCCGACCATCGCCGGGGGCTGGCGTGAATCCCGCCCCCGCCGGTTTCCGAAGTCTCCGGCACCAGAGATTCAGCGGGGGCGGGAATCGCACTGCGCCGGTTGGCGGGCCCCCCCGCTCGATTCTCCGGCCCGCATGGGCCGAAGTCCCGCCACTAAAATGCCTGTCCTGCCGGCGTAAATTAAACCACCTACCTTACCGGCGGGACAAGGCGGCGCGGGCGGGCTCCGGAGTCCTGGGGGGGGCGCGGGGCAATCTGGCCCTGCGGGGTGCCCCCACAGTGGCCTGGCCCGCGATCGGGGCCCAACGATCCGCGGGCGGGCCTGTGCCGTGGGGGCACTCTTCCCTTCTGCCTCCGCCACGGTCTCCACCATGGCGGAGGCAGAAGAGACTCCCTCCACTGCGCATGCGTGGGAAGCTGTCAGCGGCCGCTGACGCTCCCGTGCATGCGCCGCCCGGAGATGTAATTTCCGCGCCAGCTGGCGGGGCACCAAAGGCCTTTTCCGCCAGCTGGCGGGGTGGAAATTTGTCCGGCGCCGACCTAGCCCCTCAAGGTTGGGGCTCGGCCCCCAAAGATGCGGAGCATTCCGCACCTTTGGGGTGGCGCGATGCCCGTCTGATTTGCGCCGTTTTGGGCGCCAGTCGGCGGACATCGCGCCGTTTCTGGAGAATTTCGCCCCTCATATCTAAGGATGATGTACAATCGAACAGGTTCAAAGTATATACAAAATGCCTGTTCCGACAGACAGAAAATGCAGTGTTGGGAATGCTTGGAGTTGTGAATTTTCTTGGCAAATTTATTCCAAAACTTTCGTCTAGGATGACAGCTATTTGATAATATAATGAGTTGTCCGACTTCAAAACCGCACTGACCACAGCCCAAGTTCTCACAACAAAGGAGACAAAAATCTCGACGGACGCGAGTCAAGATGAGATAGAAGCTGTTCTTCTGCAGAAGAATGATCTGTGGAGATCGGTAGTATTTGCTTCTCGAGCCCACAGAACAATGCTACGCACAGATTGAAAAAGAATGTCTTGTCTGGTGTCAGGTGTTGAAAAATTTCACTCTTATGTTTGTGGTTTACCTACAGTTGTGATTGAGACAGATCATAGGCCGTTTGTGCATATAATTCACAAGAGCCTAAATGACATGTCGCCCGGATTGCAACAAATGCTAATGAGACGAAGAAGATATGTGGCTGGATTCTCCGCCGGCAGGCTGCTTCCGTTTTGCTGGCAGCCCGGTGGTTTCCCGACGGCGTGGGGCTGCCCCACACTGGGAAACCCCATTGACCGGCCGGCTCAATGGAGTATCCCGCCGGAGGGGTGAAACGGAAATGTGGCGCGGCGGGGCGGAGACTCCAGCCCATGGTTTTGTCCAGTATATACTCCAGGAAAAGATCTGATCCTTGCAGATACCTTATCACGTGCTACTGAACATGAAGATAAGATTCCAGGTCTTGTGCAGGTGATAGACTCTCAAGCTGACATGCTAGCTGACACACTACCTATTTTTTGATGTCAAATTAAGACTAATTAAAGAAGAAACTGCAAAGGATGAAGTTTTTCAGCGAGTGATTCATCACATGACTGATGGATGGCCAAATGCAAGCTGTTCCAGCTTCAGTGTTAAAGATGACCTCTCTGTGGTAAATGAATTTTTACTCAAACTGGATAGAATAGCCATTCCTGCTAAGTTGAGGAGACAGATTCTTACCCAGATCCATGAAGGGCAGCAGGGCATTGAGAAATGAAAGCAATGCGTGAGGCAATCCATGTCCTGGCATCAATTCAGACATTGAAAATTATGTTTCTGAATGTGACCTTTGTCAAAGAAACCAGTCTGCTCAAACGAAAGAGAAATTCACAACGATGAACATTGTTGAAATTCCATGGTCTAAAGTGGGAATAGGTGTTTTCTACTTTCAAGGTAAAGACTACCTCGTCATTATTGACTATTACTCAAATTATCCAGAAGTTATTAAACTTACAAACTCGAGTTCGCAATCCATCATCAAGCCTAACTGTACCAAATCTTGATGATAAACCAATCATAAACAAGATGAGACAGCAACAGCAAACTCAAAGCTTGTATGATAACAAGTCAGCCAAACAGCTGATTCGGCGGGTTCCAGGAGATTGTGCATGTGTTCAAGATCCAACAGGTGGATGGTCCTACACTCCTCATGTTTTAAGTCAGGCAGCTCCACATTCCTATCTTGTAAAAAATGTCTGAAGGTTCGGCATTTAGGAGAAATCGCCGTGCATTGCTGAAGGCCAAGCAACCTCCAATGCTGATTCAAACTCCAATTGAGCCTCAACAATTGTTTTCCAACAGTAAACTTCCTGGACATTTGGTAAACCTGAGTACTTCATTGTCTGATACTCAACTTCCTGATACAAATATCTATCAGAAGTCGGAAAATTCTGACTCACTCATAGTTGGATTGAGAAGATCAGAGATCAAGAAAGAAATCTGATCGTCTCAATTTCTGAACAGTAAAACATTGATTTAACTCATGTGTAACTTTTTTTTAAAAAACATTTTTATTCTGCTCCTTCTTCACATTTTCTCCCAAATTTACACCCACCAATAATAAACAATAATCAGTAACAAATAGGTCAATCCCCATATCAATAACAACGATCCCATCCTCCCACCAAACCCCAAACATTAGCCCGCATGTTCACACAAACAAATGACAAAAAGGAATTAGGGATCACCCATAGTCGCCATTAACACATACAGCCCCCCTCCCCCAACCCTCCCACCCACACGCCCCAACTATATACAACAGTTCTTGAAAATGCATAATGAATAATGCCCATAAATTGTAGAACCCCCCCCCATCCTTCCCCTCAGTTCAAACTTAACCTTGTCAAGAGTCAAGAATTCCAACAGGTCCCCCCACCATGCCAGGGCACAGGGTGGAGAGGTTACTCTCCAACCTATCAGGATCCACCTTCAGGCGATCAACGAGGCGAAGGCTACAACATCTGCCTCCGCACCCATTTCCAACCCTGGCTGGTCCGATACCCCGAATATGGCCTCCCGGGGGCCCGGGTCCAGTTTCACGTGCACCACTTTAGAAATTACTCTAAAAACCTCCTTCCAGTAATCCTCTAGCTTTGGACAGGACCAAAACATATGAACATGATTAGCGGGGGGCCCCCCGCAACGTTCACACAGATCTTCTACTCCTTCAAAGAATCGGCTCATCCTCGCCCTCGTGAGGTGTGCTCTGTATACCACCTTCAGCTGTATCAGTCCATACCTCGCACACGAGGTGGAGGCATTCACTCTCCGGAGCACCTCACACCAGAACCCCTCCTTCATATCCTCTCCCAACTCTTCCTCCCACTTTGCTTTGATCCCTTCCAGTGGTGTCTTCTCCTCTTCCAAAATAGCTCCGCAAACCGCTGACACTATCCCCTTCTCCAGTCCCCTTGTCGTCAGCACCTCCTCCAGCAATGTGGAGCTCCACCGGAAGCTCTGTATCTCCTTTCTGGCAAAATCTTGAACCTGCATGTATCTAAACATTTCCCCCTGCTCCAGCCCATACTTCGCTTCCAGCTCCTTCAATCCTGCAAACCGACCCCTAAGGAACACATCTTTTAGTATCTTAATCCCCTTCTCCTCCTATTTCTGAAAATTGCCATCCCACCTCCTTGTCTCAAATCTGTGGTTCCCCCGAATCGATGTGTAACTTTTAATGATGTTCATTATTGCACATTTCCCATACACTACCTGTATGTATATTTGAATGCAAAGGAAGGGGGATGTCACAGTATGTGGATATTGTAGAGTACAAAAAGAGTTAATGTAATGTTACTACTCTAGCCACTAGATGGTGCCATAGAGCAACCATATAAATATCACGGGCAGGATGCTCCGCCCCACCACGACACATTTCTGCCTTGCCCCGTCGCCAGGATGCTCCGTTACACCAGCCGGTCAGTGGGGTTTCCCATTGTGGGGCAGCCCCACGCCGTTGGGAAACCCCCGGGCTGCTGGCAAAATGGAGCATCCCGCCGGCAGAAAATCCCGCCCCATATGCCTCCTTAGCTTCGAGGCGATAGATGAGTGTGGTGTGAGCAAGAGAAGTAGAGAGAGAGCGTAGTTGTGAGATAGCTTAACTGATAGCATAGTTTAATATTGGAGATGTGTAGTGTAATCTTCACTTAACTAATTCCTTAGTAATATGTTTGAATCTAATTCAGTGTAGTGTAATAAATTAGCTTTCTTTATCAAACACTGCTTGCTGTTCTTTGTTAACACTACATCTTCACCATCCTGAAAGTACAAAAAACAAAGAACACAACAGAGATAACAAAGCAGAGTCAAACTGACTTCAAGTATGACCTTTGAAGGATGCCTACAGGGGAAAATCTGCAAAGACAGATGAAAATGAGGACTGATGGAATTGGAAACCAATTCAATGGACTGAAAGGCTTTATCGTTTTAGGAAAAACTGGGGCTAAAGTGATATTACTGAAATATTAATAATTATTATAAGAATCTTTATTGTCACAAGTAGGCTTACATTAACACTGCAATGAAGTTACTGTGAAAAGCCTCCACTTGCCACATTCCAGCGCCTCTGAGGGAGAATTCAGAATGTCCAATTCACCTAACAAGCTCGTCTTTCATGACTTGTAGGAGGAAGCCGGAGCACCCGGAGGAAAGCCGGGAACTGAACCTGGGACACTGGCACTGTGAAGCAACAGTGCTAACCACTGTGCTACTGTGCCACCCATAAAACTTCCAAAATATTGCTTGCTTATTTGTTGAGATACATTTTCATCTTTTATGCACCAAATTTAAGATTATGGAATGAGCTCCAATATCGATGCAGGCAAAATGGCACGAAGATTTCTCCCTTTCTAGGTTAAGAGTTTTCATTCAGTAATCTACCCTACACCAGAGAGAGCCTGTCAGTTCCGCCAAGTGATTGCACACTTGTGACCAATAATAGGTAGCTGCATAATAATCCAGCATTATTCTTTCTAAAAGCAGCAATTTGTAGTTGCTCGGCAACCAAAGTACAAAGGATGCTTAATTTTAAAAGATACCACCAATGATTAATTAGTAATCATCAGTACAATGTGGTCAAATTGCAGCGTCTTTGAAATGTTAAGACGTATCACGAGAAATGAAAAACTGTTGTGAACATTCTTGTACATTCCTCTTGTACAAATGCACAGCACTTGGTTTTGGAAATCCAGTATTTTAATAATAGAATCTTCCCAGCAAAAATAATCATTGGTTAAATTCACACACGATTGCATTGCCAATTCCCCATTTATCCGGAACAATGCCAACAGCAAGACTGCACAGTTCACTATCATGACTATCTCACACAAGCAAACTACATAGTGACATATTTCCTTTGCAAAAGCAAAGCAATTACCAGCTGTCTATCTGCAAAGGAGTAATGCAGTGTGGCTGTGTAAACTCATTCTGCTGGAAAGCAATATCACTGTGCTACAAAGAATTCATTTGTTTAAAAACATCTGCAGGTAAAAGCCAGCTATCATACATAGACCCACAGATACACACTCCATCAAAATATTGTGCACACCTACTCACAGCTAATTGAAGCACTATGGGCAAAAATGTGTTTGGAAAATTATTGAGTTTGGATGGTAATATTTTCAAGAAGCACATTCTAATTTGGTATTGAATGAACCAACATGATGGCACACAAAATGCATGCAAGGATGACAAATGTTGTGGGTACAAGTCTCACATCAAATACTGAAGCACAAAATCTAGGCTGACACTTCAGTGCATTACTGAGGAAGTGCTGCACTGTCAGAGGTGCTCTGTTTCGGTGAGGCATTAAGCTGAGGTCCTGCTGCCTTCGTAAGTGGACAGAAGATTTTCCATTGTACAGTTTGAAAGGCAGTTTATTCCTGCGAGAGCGTGGGCTGGGTTCTCCGGTCGCTGACGCTAAAATCTTGTTCGGCGACGGGCTGGAGAATTCAAATTCCCGACAGAATGGGGGGGCGGTGCCACTTCTGCAATGCTCCCCCCTCTCAAAAGTGGCATACTCGGAGAGTATCGACAGCCTCAGGCCATTGCATGAGGCCTGCCCACCGATGCTCCACCCCTGACCAGCCGAGTTCCCAATGGCGTGGGACACGTGTGGTCTCACCCATCGGGAACTCGGCTTGATGGCTGCGGACTCAGTCCGATGCCGCCACAGTCGGGTGAGGGCTGATCCGTGGGCAGGGGTGGACATATTTGGGGTTGGTGGGGTTGACAAATATAAATGTCTTCACCCGTCAGCCTGGCCTCAATAAAAGTCGAGATGGATTTGCAGGTACAGCATTAGTTATTTTATTTGACTTGCAAATCTGATTCATTTCACACAGGCACAGGACACAGAACTAGTCAGGGCAGCACGGTAGCATTGTGGATAGCACAATTTCTTCACAGCTCCAGGGTCCCAGGTTCGATTCCGGCTTGGGTCACTGTCTGTGTGGAGTCTGCACATCCTCCCCGTGTGTGCGTGGGTTTCCTCCGGGTGCTCCGGTTTCCTCCCACAGTCCAAAGATGTGCAGGTTAGGTGGATTGGCCAAGATAAATTGCCCTTAGTGTTCAAAATTTCCCTTAGTGTTGGGTGGGGTTACTGGGTTATGAGGATATGGTGGCGGTGTTGACCTTGGGTAGGGTGCTCTTTCCAAGAGCCGGTGCAGACTCGATGGGCCGAATGGCCTCCTTCTGCACTGTAAATTCTATGATAGTCTCCTAGACACCTGGAAGACGAATGAAGAAGGAGACAAAGGGATTTCTGCAAATACATTCAAATGGCATCAGGTTTCACATACACGATTCCCATAGGTCATCCTATACCCCTCCTGACCTGGCCATACATCCTGATTGGCTCACTTCTCATCCCTTCCTCTGGCCTCCTATTACCCAGCATCCTTTTCTCCTCCTTATCTGGACAGCCCTGCCCCTTGCTTTGCCATGCGTTCTGAAATCCCTTGTCTCTGAACTAACAGAATCAGACCGGCCTATGTTTACATTACAGTAACTAATATCTCTAAAGTAACTATTTTATATCACATTCGTCAGGGTGATTTGTGGCTCGTGAGCCAACCAATGGGGGAGACTATTTCGCGGGCCGAGTCCGCGAGCTGCATCCGCCATGAAGCACGGCATGGCCGCTGCAGGCCGCCGTCATGCGCATTCGCGGCCACGGATCTGGCAATCCTCCAGGCCATATCGGCAGCTAAAGCCAGGTGCTCTACGCTGCCTCCCTGATGGCCCCCAGCAAAACGGCGAATCGGTGGCCGTTTTCCGGGCGTAAAACACCACTGTTCCCACGCCGGTGTAGGGACATAGCCCTAGAAGCTGAGAATCCAGCCCCGTACATCTGAACATCAGAAACAGATTATCTAGTCATCCTCTCATTGCTATTTGTAGGATGTTGCGGTGTGAAAATTGCCTCTGTGTTTCCTACGGTACAGCAGTGTTTACATCCCAAAATGTTGTGAAGGACTTTGGGCCATGCTGAAAGTATGCAAGGAGTCACAAAAAAACAAGTCCTTCACTTAACAACAAGGAAAAGTAATATCTTAAGGTGAATCAAGCCAATGAAAACATTTTCCACATGGCCACCATGTAAGAAGTCTTCCAATTTTCAGGCATGCATTTTTGTTTGTTTTTAGAACATAGAACATAGAACAATACAGCGCAGTACAGGCCTTTCGGCCCACGATGTTGCACCGAAACAAAAGCCATCTAACCTACACTATGCCATTATCATCCATATGTTTATCCAATAAACTTTTAAATGCCCTCAATGTTGGCGAGTTCACTACTGTAGCAGGTAGGGCATTCCACGGCCTCACTACTCTTTGCGTAAAGAACCTACCTCTGACCTCTGTCCTATATCTATTACCCCTCAGTTTAAGGCTATGTCCCCTCGTGCTAGCCATTTCCATCCGCGGGAGAAGGCTCTCACTGTCCACCCTATCCAACCCCCTGATCATTTTGTATGCCTCTATTAAGTCTCCTCTTAACCTTCTTCTCTCCAACGAAAACAACCTCAAGTCCATCAGCCTTTCCTCATAAGATTTTCCCTCCATACCAGGCAACATCCTGGTAAATCTCCTCTGCACCCGCTCCAAAGCCTCCACGTCCTTCCTATAATGCGGTGACCAGAACTGTACGCAATACTCCAAATGCGAACGTACCAGAGTTCTGTACAGCTGCAACATGACCTCCCGACTCCGGAACTCAATCCCTCTACCAATAAAGGCCAACACTCCATAGGCCTTCTTCACAACCCTATCAACCTGGGTGGCAACTTTCAGGGATCTATGTACATGGACACCTAGATCCCTCTGCTCATCAACACTTTCAAGAACTTTACCATTAGCCAAATATTCCGCATTCCTGTTATTCCTTCCAAAGTGAATCACCTCACACTTCTCTACATTAAACTCCGTTTGCCACCTCTCAGCCCAGCTCTGCAGCTTATCTATATCCCTCTGTAACCTGCTACATCCTTCCACACTATCGACAACACCACCGACTTTAGTGTCGTCTGCAAATTTACTCACCCACCCTTCTGCGCCTTCCTCTAGGTCATTGATAAAAATGACAAACAGCAACGGCCCCAGAACAGATCCTTGTGGTACTCCACTTGTGACTGTACTCCATTCTGAACATTTCCCATCAACCACCACCCTCTGTCTTCTTTCAGCTAGCGAATTTCTGATCCACATCTCTAAATCACGCTCAATCCCCAGCCGCCGTATTTTCTGCAACAGCTTACCGTGGGGAACCTTATCAACGCTTTGCTGAAATCCATATACACCACATCAACTGCTCTACCCTCGTCTACCCGTTCAGTCACCTTCTCAAAGAACTCGATAAGGTTTGTGAGGCATGACCTACCCTTCACAAAGCCATGCTGACTATCCCTGATCATATTATTCCTATCTAGATGATTATAAATCTTGTCTCTTATAATCCCCTCCAAGACTTTACCCACTACAGACGTGAGGCTCACTGGTCTATAGTTGCCGGGGTTGTCTCTGCTCCCCTTTTTGAACAAAGGGACCACATTTGCTGTCCTCCAGTCCTCTGGCACTATTCCTGTAGCCAATGATGACATAAAAATCAAAGCCAAAGGTCCAGCAATCTCTTCCCTGGCCTCCCAGAGAATCCTAGGATAAATCCCATCAGGTCCCGTGGACTTATCTATTTTCAACCTGTCCAGAATTGCCAACACCTCTTCCCTACGTATCTCAATGCCATCTATTCTATTAGCCTGGGGCTCAGCATTCTCCTCCACAACATTATCTTTTTCCTGAGTGAATACTGACGAAAAATATTCATTTAGTATCTCGCCTATCTCTTCAGACTCCACACACAATTTCCCATCCCTGTCCTTGACTGGTCCGACTCTTTCCCTAGTCATTCGCTTATTCCTGACATACCTATAGAAAGCTTTTGGGTTTTCCTTGATCCTTCCTGCCAAATACTTCTCATGTCCCCTCCTTGCTCGTCTTAGCTTTCTCTTTTGTGGAGGTTGTCTTCAGTATATCTGCATGTTTCATTATATACAGCTACTTAAATCAAAGAACTCTCAAAAGGTTCTGGGCTGGATTCTCCATCCCGCCGCGCCAGATTTCTGGTTCAGCACACCGGTGGAATGCTCCACTTCGCCGGCTGGTCAATGGGGTTTCCCATGCCGCCGGGAAACCTCCGGGCTGCCGGCAAAACGGAGCAGCCCGACGGCGATGAGTCCAGCCCTCTGGTTTTCGCAAAGCAGCAGGATATTCAGTCTCTAGATCTTCCACTTTTTCTGTCACATGTCAGTGGCTTCCTGAGTGTGACAGTGACTTCAATTTCTAAATATTAGTTTATATAGCAACTACACTCTGGTGTCAAACCCTAAAGCGCATATTGCATCTGTTCTACTCCTGCACTTTACGCTCAAGTTGTGTAACAAAGTGAGGAAGCAGGGGGGCTGCAGAAGGACTTGGACAGGATAGGAGAGTGGGCAAAGAACAAAGAACAAAAAAAAGTACAGCACAGGAACAGGCCCTTCGGCCCTCCAAGCCTGTGCCGACCATGCTGCCCATCTAAACTAAAATCTTCTACACTTCCTGGGTCCGTATCCCTCTATTCCCAACCTATTTATGTATTTATCAAGATGCCCCTTAAATGTCACTATCGTCCCTGCTTCCACCACCTCCTCCGGCAGCATGTTCCAGGCACCCACTACCCTCTGTGTAAAAAACCTGCCTCGTATATCTTCTCTAAACCTTGCCCCTCGCACCTTAAACCTATGCCACCAAGTAACTGACCCCTCTAACCTAGGAAAAAGCCTCTGACTATCCACTTTGTCTATGCCCCTCATAATTTTGTAGACCTCTATCAGGTCGCCCCTCAACCTCCGTCGTTCCAGTGAGAACAAACCGAGTTTATTCAACCTCTCCTCATAGCTAATGCCCTTCATACGAGGCAACATCCTGGTAAATCTCTTCTGCACCCTCGCTAAAGCCTCCACATCCTTCTGATAGTGTGGCGACCAGAATTGAACACTGTACTCCAAGTGTGGCCTAACTAAGGTTCTATACAGCTGCAACATGACTTACCAATTCTTGTACTCAATGCCCCGGCCAATGAAGGCAAGAATGTCATATGTCTTCTTGACTACCTTCTCCACCTGTGTTGCCCATTTCAGTGACCTGTGGACCTGTATACCTAGATCTCTCTGACTGTCAATACTCTTGAGGGTTCTACCATTCACTGTATATTCCCTACCTGCATTAGACCTTCCAAAATGCATTACCTCACATTTGTCCGGATTAAACTCCATCTGCCATCTCTCCGCCAAGTCTCCAAACAATCTAAATCCTGCTGTATCCTCTGACTGTCCTCATCGCTATCTGCAATTCCAACAATCATTGTGTCGTCTGCAAACTTACAAATCAGACCAGTTACATTTTCCTCCAAATCATTTATATATACTACGTACTGCAAAGGTCCCAGCACTGATCCGTGTGGAACACCATTAGTCACAGCCCTCCAATCAGAAAAGCACCCTTCCATTGCTACTCTCTGCCTTCTGTGACCTAGCCAGCTCTGTATCCATCTTGCCAGCTCACCCCTGATCCCATGTGACTTCACCTTTTGTACCAGTCTGCCTTGAGGGACCTTGTCAAAGGCCTTACTGAAGTCCATATAGACAACATCCACTGCCCTACCTGCATCAATCATCTTAGTGACCTCCACGAAAAACTCTATCAAGTTAGTGAGACACGACCTCCCCTTCACAAAACCGTGCTGCCTCTCGCTAATACGTCCATTTGCTTCCAAATGGGAGTAGATCCTGCCTCGAAGAATGTTCTCCAGTAATTTCCCTACCACTGACGTAAGGCTCACCGGCCTCTAGTTCCCTGAATTATCCTTGCTACCCTTCTTAAACAAAGGAAAACATTGGCTATTCTCCAGTCCTCCGGGACATTACCTGAAGACAGTGAGGATCTAAAGATTTCTGTCAAGGCCTCAGCAATTTCCTCTCGCGCCTCCTTCAGTATTCTGGGGTAGATCCCATCAGGCCCTGGGGACTTATCTACCTTAATATTTTTCAAGACGGCCAACACCTCGTCTTTTTGGATCTCAATGTGACCCAGGCTATCTACACACCCTTCTCCAGATTCAACATCCACCAATTCCTTCTCTTTGGTGACTACTGATGCAAAGTATTCATTTAGTACCTCGCCCATTTCCTCTGGCTCCACACATAGATTCCCTTGCCTATCCTTCAGTGGACCAACCCTTTCCCTCTTGCTTTTTAGGTACGTGTAAAAAGCCTTGGGATTTTCCTTAACCCTATTTGCCAATGACTTTTCGTGACCCCTTTTACCCTCCTGACTCCTTGCTTAAGTTCCTAGCCAGGTCTGCAGATGAAAAACAATGTGGAAAAGTACGAGTTTTTTCACTTTGGAAAGAGGAATGGAGGCATGGACTATCTTCTAAATGGGAAATGCTTAGGAAATAAGAAGCACAAAGGGACTTGGGAGTCCTTGTTCATGATTCTCTTAAGTTTAACGTGCAGGTTCAGTCGGCAGTTCGGAAGGCAAATGCAAATTTAGCATTCACGTTGAGCGGGCTAGAATGCAAGACCAGGGATATAGTTCTGAGGTTGTATAAGGCTCTGGTCAGATCCCATTTGGAGTATTGGGAGCAGTTCTGGGCCCCGTATCTAAGGAAGGATGTGCTGGCCTTGGAAGAGTTTGATGTTCAGAAGAATGAAGAGCTTGTCGTATGAGGAACGGTTGAGGACTCTGGGTCTGTACTCGTTGAAGTTTAGAAGGATGAGGGGGGATCTTATTGAAACTTACAGGATACTGCGTGACCTAGATAGAGTGGATGTGGAGAGGATGTTTCCACTTGTAGGAAAAACTAGAACCAGAGGACACAATCATAGACTAAAGGGACGATCTTTTAAAACGGAGATGAGGAGGAATTTCTTCAACCAGAGGGTGATGAATCTGTGGAACACTTTGCCGCAGAAGGCTGTGGAGACCAATTCACTGAGTGTCTTTAAGACAGAGATGGATAGGTTCTTGATTAATAAGGGGATCAGGGGTTTATGGGGAGATGGCGGAAGAATGGGGATGAGAAAAATATTGAATGGGGGGGCAGACTCGATGGGCTGAGTGACCTAAGTCTGCTCCTATGTCTTATGGTCTAATTGTCTTAAAGGTTTTTTTTTTAAAGTGATCGGACAACTGTGTATTAAGACCATAAGACCATAAGATATAGGAGTGGAAGTAAGGCCATTCGGCCCATCGAGTCCACTCCACCATTCAATCATGGCTGATTTCAACTCCATTTACCCGCTCTCTCTCCATAGCCCTTAATTCCTTGAGAAATCAAGAATTTATCAACTTCTGTCTTATAGACACTCAACCTCCCGGCCTCCACCGCCCTCTGTGGCAATGAATTCCACAGATCCACCACTCTCTGGCTGAAGAAATTTCTCCTCATCTCTGTTCTAAAGTGACTCCCTTTTATTCTAAGGCTGTGCCCCCGGGTCCTAGTCTCCCCTGCTAATGGAAACAACTTCCCTACATCCACCCTATCTAAGCCATTCATTATCTTGTAAGTTTCTATTAGATCTCCCCTCAACCTCCTAAGCTCCAATGAATCCCAGGATCCTCAGACGTTCATCGTATGTTAGGCCTACCATTCTTGGGATCATCCGTGTGAATCTCCGCTGGACCCGCTCCAGTGCCAGTATGTCCTTCCTGAGGTGTGGGGCCCAAAATTGCTCACAGTATTCTAAATGGGGCCTAACTAATGCTTTATAAAGCTTCAGAAGTATATCACTGCTTTTATATTCCAAGCCTCTTGAGATGAATGACAACATTGCATTTGCTTTCTTAATTACGGACTCAACCTGCAAATTTACCTTTAGAGAATCCTGGACTAGAAATCCCAAGTCCCTTTGCACTTCAGCATTATGAATTTTGTCACCGTTTAGAAAATAATCCATGCCTCTATTCTTTTTTCCAAAGTGCAAGACCTCGCACTTGCCCACGTTGATTTTCATCAGCCATTTCTTGGACCACTCTCCAATACTGTCTAAATCTTTCTGCAGCCTCCCCACCTCCTCCAGACTACCTGCCCCTCCACCTATCTTTGTATCATCGGCAAACTTCGCCAGAATGCCCCCAGTCCCGTCATCTAGATCGTCAATATATAAAGAGAACAGCTGAGGCCCCAACACTGAACCCTGCGGGACACCTTGCTGGGGGTTTACTTCAAACGGAGGATTGAAGTTTTCAATGCACTTACCATTGCAGTGGGTAGAGCTGTTGAGACTGCGCATGAGGCACCGAAAAGGGCTGCAGGAACACCAACCTATGGGACTGCGACTCTGCAATCTACTGCCCGGGAAGGGCAAGTTGGGCACAGAACCAGCTGGCCTGCTTGTGAGCTGAGTTTTTGTCTGCTTTAAACAGAGAGAAAAGAAATGGCACAGAAGACAGATTGAAGGCTGCGCAGCACAGATCAGGATGCTGCAATCCAATAATGGTGGGGAGAAAAGGCACCATGGGTGCATTTGATGAGGTGGAGGAGACACGGAACACTTATAAGGAAAGGTTCCAGTTATTCCTTAAAGCCAATCAGACACCAGCAGACCTGCACACTGCGACCTTTCTCAGCTCATTTGGGAGGAAAACATTCAAGTTGCTACAGAAACCCAGTTCACCCAGCTAAACCTGGAGGGAAGTGGAGAGATGAGTTAATGACTGTATTGCAAGAACATGTCTCTCCCCGTCCACTATTAATAGCTGAAAGATTCTGCTTTCACCGTCGTGCACAGGAGAGAGGGGAAAATATTTTACAATTTGTTGCACCACTGCGAAAGCTAGCAAAGTATTGTGTATTTGCCAGTCTTTGATAATAAACTTTGTGACCAATTAGTTTGTGGCCTCAGGAATGAAACCATCCAAATGAAATTGTTGACTGAAGGTGCATTAACCCTAAAATCTGCTGTAGAAATCACCACACCTATGGAACTTGCTGCGAGAGAAGCTTCGCTGATTGGAGTTCGAGCTAAAGTCCATAAGATGTGTTATGGGCCAGGGTTTAGAGAACGCCAAAGTGTATCATGGAGTTCACCTGACCCAGAACTTTTAATAGATTGTGGTATGGGGAGCACAAGGGCCTACTCTACAGGTGTGGTACAGCAGAAATGGAAAAGTATTTTTTTAAGCAAAACAATGTTTATTCTATGAACTCAAGTTAACCTTTTTAAAACAAACAATGAACATCTTAGCAAACATTAATTCAAACACAACTCGCAAAGAATACAGCACTCAGTAATCCGTAAACTGTCCTTTTAACATCCAGAAGACTTTAAAAAAACCTTTAAACAGAAGCACATTAGGTTTACATTCACTACTGAGAACATTTATAATTCTGAATTCACCAAATGATCAAGAGATAGTCTTTTCATGGCAGAGAGATCAACAGTACACCTGCTCTGTCTGGCTTCAGCTCCAACACTGAAAATGAAACTAAAACACACCCTGCAGCAAACAGCCTAAAATGAAAGTAAAAAGCTGACAGACAGCCCAGCTCCACCCACTCTCTGACATCACTGCAGTAATAAACACCCATTTCTTAAAGGTACTCTCACATGACAGATAGAGTCTGTGAGAAGCAGATTATCAAGAACCTACCATGTCATCGCTGCAGCAAAATGGGGCATATGGCCAGAGATTGTTGGAGGAAGGAGAACAAATACAAAATTTGTGGTAATGTTGGTCACATTGCCAAGGCATGTTGGTCACGCAGCCTTCATCAGCACAGGAGAAGTGTACCAAGAAAAATACCGTAAAGTCTATAGGGCGAGTTTACCAAATAAGTGATCCAATCTAATGGACTCATCGAGCAGCAAAGTATCGCGTCAGCTTAAGGAATATAAACTCCATGTTCTAGCTGTACAAGGGGACCAGCAACGATTGTGGGTCGATCCAAAATTTAATGGGAACACTATTAAGGTGGAAGTTGATATGGGTGCTGCCGTATCACTTATACCTGAATAGATTTACTGTGATAATTTGAAGTATCTGCTATTGTAACCATTTGGTGTGGTCTTGAGGGCATACACCGAGGAGGTCATGCTGCTGAAGAGCTTCATCAAGGTGACTGTGGAAGTTAACATGCAGCAAGTGGAGTTGCCTCTTCACATTGTTCAAGGAAATTTGTTTGGGTGATCTTTGTGAAAAAAGATTAAGCTTAAGTGGGCCATCATGAACCAACTTGTTGATTCTACAAATGATTTTCAACCACTTCTAAGAAAGTATGTGAAGGTATTCGAGGAGTCACTTGGATCTATGACTGGGGTTGAAGTTAAACTCAAGATAAAGGCAGACAAGCTACCTCAATGTTTGGAAGCACGGACCATACCCTATGCTATTCGACCTAAAGTGGAAGATGAACTCGAGAGGTTACTGAAGACAGGTAGCTGGATTCTCCACTGGTGGGATTCTCCGTTGCGCCGACAGCGCACCCACACCTGGGGATTTCCCGACGGCGCGGGGCTGCCCACAATTTTGCATGCCTCTCAGGAGGCCAAAGATTTTGCAAAATGTATCTCTCCCAGGTCTATCTGCAAGTGAACTGAGCTATTTATCAAATCACAACCGTTACTGACCATAGTAACACACAAGGGTCTGTTTTGGTACCGGAGGCTTTCATTCGGGATAACATCAGCACCAGCTCTCTTCTAATGGTCTATGGATCAGACCTTGAGTGGGCTATCGGTATGTCGTACTGCCTGGATGACATTATGGTTACATTTCAAATGATGTACAGCATCGTAAAACCTCGAAGCTACTCTTGCAAGGCTGCAACTATATAATCTCAGGGTCAAAAATAAAGTGTGAATTTTAAAAATCTTTTATTCCCCATTTTGGATGCATCATTGACCAAGTTGGTTTTCACAAAGCACCTAAGATGTCAGAGATCCTGGATGCTCCATGGCCGCAGAATGACCTTTCAGGAGAAAGTAGCAGCAGCCAAAATCATTGCACCATGGTTGGTTCTGCTGCAGAGGGGAGGAATAAAAAGTGTGAGAATTCAATAGTTATTGGGGATTCAATTGTAAGGGGAATAGATAGGCATTACTGTGGCTGCAAATGGGACACCAGGATGGTGTGTTGCCTCCCTGGTGCTAGGGTCAAGGATGTCTTGGAGCGGTTACAGGACATTTTGGAGGGGGAGGATAAACAGCCAGAGGTCATGGTACACACTATACAAATGACATGGATAAAAAAAGAGATGAGATCGTGAAAGCAGAATATAGTGAGTGAGGAAGAAAGTTGAGAAGTCGGACCTGAAAGGTTGTGATCCCAGGATTACTACTAGTGCCACGTGCTAGTCAGAGTAGAAGTAGCAGAATGTATTGGATGAATACGTGGCTGAAGAGATGGTGTGGGGGGGAGGGTTTCAGATTCATGGGGCATTAACCGGTTCTGGTGGAGGTGGGACCTGTACAAACTGGACGTGTTACACATGGGCAAGATTGGCACTGATGTCCTTGGGGGGGGGAGGGTGGGGGAGCCACTTGCTAGAGCAGTTGGGGAGGGATTAAACTGATATGGCAGGGGGATGGGAATCAATGTGAGGATTCACAGCAGGGGGAATCAAAAACAAGAGAAAAAGACAGAAAGGAGAATAAGAAAACCGAGAATAAGAAATGGGAGGCATGGTGGCACAGTGGTTAGTACTCCTATCTCACAGCTCCAGGGAGCTGGGTTCAATTCTGACTTTGGGTGACTCTCTGCGTGGAGTTTGCACTTCCTCCCGTGTCTGCATTGGTTTCCTTTGGGTACTCCGGTTTCCTCCCACAGTCCAAATATGTGTTTAGTTAGGTGGATTGGCCTTGCTACATTGTGTCTGTACATTCTGTAGAAGTGATAGGCAGATAAATCAAGGGCCTTTATGAGATAATGACACTGGAAAATAGTGGGGATAGGACAACGAACGTTAAAAGGACTAGCCTTAAGGTTTTATACCTGAACGCATGGAGCATTTGAAAGAAAATGGATGAATTAGTTGCAGTTAGATGTAAAGGGATATGATATAGTTGGGATTACGGAGTCAAGGCGACCAAGGATGGGAACTAAACATCGAGGGCAATTCAGTTTTTAGGAAGGAGAGACAGAAAGAAAAAGGTGATGGAGTTGCATTGTTCATTGAAGAAGATATTGATACAATATTGGGGAAAGATATTAGTACAGATGATGAGGAATCTATCTGGACTGAGTTAAGAAACATCAAGGGGTAAAAAACATTGGTATATAGACCACCAAACTGCAGTGGCAATGTTGGGATTAGCATTAAACAGGAAACTAGAGATGCATGTGTTAAAGGAAATGGTTGTGAATTGAGATGGATAGAAAGTTATTAGCAGACAGGAAGCAAAAAGTTGGAATAAATGGGTCTTTTTCCGATTGGCAGACAGTGACTAGTGGGGTACCGCAGGGATCTGTGCACATTATATATATTAATGATCTGGACAAGGGAACTGAATGTAGTATTTCCAAATTTGCAGATGATACAAAGTTGGGTGGCAGGGTAAACTGTGAAGGGGATGCAGAGATGCTTAAATGGTATTTGGACAGGCTGCGTGAGTGAGTAAATACATGGCGGATACAGTATAACGTGGATAAATGTGAGGTTATCCATTTTGGTAGCAAAAATAGGAAGGCAGATTATTTTCTCTTGGAATAGGTGTAAATTGAGAAGGTGGATACTCAGCGAGACCTTGGTGTCCTCGTGCATTAGTCGCTGAAAGTAAGTGGGCAGGTACAGCAGGCAGTAAAGAAGGCAAATGGTTTGTTAGCCTTCATAGAGAGAGGATTTGAGAAGCGGAATAGGGATGTTTTACTGCAATTGTATCGGGCATTGGTGAGGCCATACCTGGAGCATTGCATGTAGTTCTGGTGTCCTTATCTGAGGAAGGAGGTTCTTGCTATGGAGGGAGTGCAGAAAAGTTTTACCAGGCTGATTCCTGGGATGGCAGGACAGTCATATGAGGAGAGACTAAATCGATTAGTCGATTTATTGGAGTTTAGAACAGTGAGAGGGGACCTCATTGAAACTTGTAAAATTCTAACAGGATTAGACAGGGTAGATTCAGAATGAATGTTCCCAATGGCGGGGGAGTTCAGAACTAGGGGACATAGTTTGAGGATAAGGGGTTATCCTTTTAGAACATCGAACATAGAATATACAGTGCAGAAGGAGGTTATTTGGCCCATTGAGTCTGATCCACATAAGCCCTCACTTCCACCTTATCCCCGTAACCCAGTAACCCCTCGTAACCTTTTTTGGTCACTAAGGGCAATTTATCATGGCCAGTCCACCTAACCTGCACATCTTTGGACTATGGGAGGAAACCGGAGCACCTGGAGGAAAACCACACAGTCACGGGGAGAACGTGTAGACTCTGCACGGACAGTGACCCAGCGGGGAATCGAACCTGGGACCCTGGTGCTGTGAAGCCACAGTGCTAGCCACTGTGCTACCGTGCTGCCCAGGACTGAGGTGGGGAGAAATGCCTTCACCCAGAAAGTGATGAATTCACTATCACATAAAGTAGTTGAGGCGAAGACATTGTGTAATTTTAAGAAGGAGTAAGATATAGTTCTTGGGGTTAATGGGATCAAGGGATTTGGGGGGAAGGCGGGCTCAGGGTATTGAACTCGATGATCAGCCATGATCATAATGAATGGTGGAGCAGGCTCGAAGGGCTAAACGGCCTCCTCCTGGTTCTATTTTCCATGTATGTTTCTTTGTATGAATCTGAATTACTGGTCCATTCTAACCCAAAACTGAAGCTGAAGATTGCTTGCGACACATCACCCTATGGGGTTGGAGCAGTTGTTTCACATGTAATGCCTTCAGGTGAAGAGTGGCCAATATCTTTTGCTACCAGGACGTTGACCAACGCTGAGTCCAATTGTGCTCAACTTGAAAAAGAGGCTCACAACATTCGAAGGTTGAAGCATTATTTTTTTAGACTTTAATTTACTCTGTTGACTGATCATTATCCCTTAACAGCATGTTTCGAGCCACATAAGGGGATCCCTTCACTTGCTGTGAATCGATATCAACATTGGGGGTTAATCGTGTCCGCACACAATTATGTCATTGAATATCGAACATCTGAACAGCATGGATGCTTTGTCTAGACGGCCGCTGCAAGATCAAAAGGACCAAGAAGATAAGTATAAATCTGATAAACATTCCAACAACACATTCTATCTGTCTCATGTGGAAAATGTTCCAGTAACATCTTCTCATGTGAAAATTACCTGAGCAGATCCAGTGATGGGGACGGTGTTGGACATGATTCAAAAAGGCACTCTAACACAAGAGCATAGAAAGAATCCAGACCCTAAACCCTATCTTACCAGGCATTTTGAGTTGATATTACAAAATGGAGTATTATTGTGGGTATTAGAATAGTCATTCCGCCGTGTCTACGAGGTAAAATCCTGGAACAGCTGCACAAGGGTCCTCCCAGTGTAATTAAAATTAAGGAGTTGGTGAGAAGCTACTTCTGGTGGCCCAGGTTGGATGCCCAAATAGAGAAGATGTGGAGATGCCGGCATTGGACTGGGGTGAGCACAGTACGAAGTCTTACAACACCAGGTTAAAGTCCAACAGGTTTGTTTCGATTTCACTAGCTTTCGGAGCGCTGCTCCTTTCACCTGAGGAAGGAGCAGCGCTCCGAAAGCGAGTGACATCGAAACAAACCTGTTGGACTTTAACCTGGTGTTGTAAGACTTCGTACAAATAGAGAAGGCGTGGTTAAGCCAATCCTGCGCTGCACTGAGAAATGTACCTCCACTACAACCTTTGCACCACTGGGAATGGCCTACCAGGCCATGGCAGAGAATCCATGTCGATTATGCGGAACCTGTCGAAGGGCATGTGTTTGGTCATGGTTGACATGCATCCGAAGTGGCCAGAAGTTGTCATCATAAAATCGACAACTACAGAACAGAATATAGAAAGACTTGATGAGGTATTTGCAAGATTCGAGCGACCTGAAAAATACGCAGTTCAGATCAGCTACATTCAAGGACTACCTGAAGAAATATGGCATCTGCCATATCAAATCTGCCCCCAACCATCAGCTACCAACAGCTTAGCTGAATGTTTTGTACTATCGTTCAAGCATACAATGAAGGTTTCAAGGGATAAAGGCTCTCTACCTAAATGTGTCAATACTTTCCTAATGACATACAGAAACCCTGTGCGTTCAACAACACAACTCACTGGCTACACTG
Organism: Scyliorhinus torazame; assembly: GCF_047496885.1. NCBI lineage: Eukaryota > Metazoa > Chordata > Chondrichthyes > Carcharhiniformes > Scyliorhinidae > Scyliorhinus > Scyliorhinus torazame. The sequence goes on from NC_092710.1 coordinate 92,648,376, forward strand.
ATGATCAAAATAAAACTACTCACACAGTTCGACCTTTTGACTCTCCCTTCAACTTCAGAGATAGTCAGGCAACAACATCAGACCCAAGTGGCTAGAAGGGAACAACATTCCAAAACCAGAGTCTTTGACCATTGGGAACATGTCCTTGTGAGAAATTACACCTCAGGTGGAAAAGGACTCCAGCAATTATATTAGCCAAAACGGGTCTGATTTCATATACTGTACAATCTGACGATGAACAAATTTGGCATCGGAATGCTGACCAATTATTGTCTGCACGCAGTGAGAGTCCAGAATCTGTACCAGATGTTTACACCACAGAGAATATGGACAACGACATGCCCGACTTGAGGACTACAACTGCCAAAATTATGGAATGTGTTACAATAGAATCTCCACTCAACCAAAGACAGTTCCTGAGTTGGTTTCGCTAGGTTTAACACTGAGCAATGTACAGGAAGACACTCCTAGTCCCTCTAAGAGCCAAGTTCCTGAACATCGTATCCTGTCAAAATGAGACAGACGTCCACCCAAGAGACTGTCTTACTAATGAACATATGTATTGGTAATAAAACTAAGTTAGTTATGGCATAATGTGTTGGATATGTGTTTGATTAAGCAAAAATGGCGGGGACACTAAAGGAGTAAAGAGGGAGGGGTGTTATGTATCAGAGTAACACCATTGGCTGGTGTAAATCGCATGTTATGCAATCACTTTATTGGAGCGTTTCATGGGCTATTGTGCAGTTCATTTTTGTCCCTGTTTGAGCAGCATCTTGTAAATAAACCCCTTGCACTGTTGTACAAACTTGACATGTGCCACCTCTGATTTCTTTCTCTTTGCGACTCCAACAAAGAATATAACAAGTATATGTGCTTCTTAATGCATATTATTAAAAAGGCTTGCACACTCATCAACCAGTTCTTAATGTGCAGTTTCTTTCTTTTGTGAATATCCAAACACACATTTCATAATGACAGCAGAAAAGATCATTGGAGCGTTTGCATAATTGTTTAGGCATATCTACCTTTTCATTGTCATTATTCCCCAAAGTGAAATGCACCCCCATCGCTCTTCGAGAACAACAGTTCAGGTTGGGCTGCATTGCTTTTTGTACTGCATCAGCACTGAACTGAGAGCAGTGGTATGTCGGGTTCTTAGCACTGTTGTCTCACAGTGATGAGGACCCGTGTTCGATCCTTGCCCGGGTCACTGTCCATGGGAGTTTGCACACTCGCCCCATGTCTGCTTGGGTCTCACTCCCACAACCCAAAGTTGTGCAGGGTAGGTGGATTGGCCACATTAAATTGCCTCTTAATTGGAATTTTCGTTTAAAAATGTGGGACTCTTAGGAGTGTGACCAGCAATAAGCCCATTATTATAAGGTTGATCATATCTGAAATGCTCTTAATTATTGAGCCTTGATCTTCATCGCCATTCAAAATGCTGAAAGACAGATGGAAAATGAGAGGCTTCGGGTAAATTGGGGTCACTGAATGAGTGGAGCAGGCACAAATCTGGGAGAAAGGTCTGGCGAAAGATTGGAATACGTTTTTCTCTCCACAGGAATATTGAAAAGCAGTGAACATGCCAGCTAAAAACAAACTGGGTGAATATCTTCCTTCCAGCTGGATAAAAAGCTACAGCAGCAAGTACAGATGCAGATGATCAAGTTGTCTCCGGAAAATGGTTGTTCCTGTCCTCACAGGATTGGGGAAGTTCTGGGCGCGATTCTCCAACCCCCCACCGGGTCGGAGAATCGCCGGGGGCCGGCGTGAATCCCACCCCCGCCGTGTCGCGAATTCTCCACCACTGGAGATTCGGCAGGGGCGGGAATCGCACTGCGCCGGTCGGCGGGAATCCCCCGGTGATTCTCCAGTCCGCAATGGGCCGAAGTCCCACCGCTGTCAACCCACGCCACGCGGCGTGGATTAAACCACCTTTGGGACGGCGAGACACAGCGGCGCGGGCGGGCTCCGGGGTCCTGGGGGGGGGCGCGGGGCGATCTGGCCCCGGGGAGTGCCCCCACGGTGGCCTGGCCCGCGATCGGGGCCCACCGATCCGCGGGCGGGCCTGTGCCGTGGGGCCACTCTTTTCCTTCCGCCTTCGCCGTGGTCTCCACCATGGCGGAGGCGGAAGAGACTCCCTCTACTGCGCATGCACGGGGATGCCGTGAGCGGCCGCTGACACTCCCGCGCATGCGCCGCCCGGCAAAGTCATTTCCGCGCCAGCTGGCGGGGCACCAAAGGCCTTTCCCGCCATCTGGCGGGGCGGAAATCAGTCCGGCGCGGGCCTAGCCCCTCAAGGTGAGGGCTTGGCCCTTCAAGATGCGGAGACTTCCGCACCTTTGGGGCGGCGCGATGTCGGACTGACTCGCGCCGTTTTTGGCGCTGGTCGGCGGACATCGCGCCGATATTGGAGAATCCCGCCTCAGTGTCCATGGAATATAGCCTGTCAAGGTGAACAACGTTGACCGCTTTGCTGTATATTCATCCAGCAGGTTTCACTTGACTAACTGAAGGTGTCAGGGATAAAAGTCAAGAGTTTTCTCAAGCTGGAAATTTTAACTGTAGTTGCTCAATTGGCTCCAGGGATCAATTAAATTAGAGGGAGGTTATAATGGTGCAAATTGAACTCAATCTGCAGGAAAGAGGAAGTTCAATGAACCAAACTGCCTTTTGTTCTTGCACACATTCTAGCGTTTTGATAATGTGGATTCAGCTGAGACTGAGAGAAAGTGATAGCAAGACGTTTATAATGAGTGCTTGTCAGAGGAATGTTGAACTGTAGTACATTTACAGGCTCAACCACAGTTCACTGGGAAAATTAAAACATGTTAAAGAAAGACTCTTCCTACTTATTCTGCCCCACAATCTACAGTCAGCTTTTTAAAACAATTGCTCTCCAGGCAATGGCAACTCTCCCAATCCAGCATTCACTTAGTTCTGGGCTATTCCTATGGACATTAAGACTCAAGTTGCATGTAGGCCAGCTTGATTCAGGGTGCTTTGAGGATATTAGTGAAACCGCTGGGAAACTTAAAACAACCCTGGGGCTGTCACAATAGTTATTCTGATAATAGCTGCTAAATTGCCATGGTGGGATTATGAACTCGCAACCCCCAGGCTGCACCAGCCACTAGCCTCTCATAACTTATACTGAGCAGTTGTTTCAGACCAACTTGCTGTCATTGAGCTGAGCTGGAGAAATGGCAACAGAATAAAGCAGCTCAGAAGTCACTATAACAGGATTTCTGTTTCCGCAGAATCTCTTTAGTCTAGAACGGCAAAAGTTGAAACTGTTAACTCTAATTTTGCAGTTAGTCAATAGTTCCGAGAGATATTGTGAACTAAAATTCTTGCAGTAGAGGACCAGTGTTCAATTGTGTTCACATGGGACATGATCCCATAATCCTGTGACTGGGAGGTGAGAATGCCATGCCCATTGTTGATATTTACTTCTGTCACTGTCTTTTTCTTAACTTACATTTTGTCCTCTAATCTCCATTTTGTGAATCCGACTGTGATTACCGCTCTTCTGTGCACATAGCCGCTTTGATACAAGCTATTACACAAAGTGACTTCTGTGCTGCTTTATTCTGTTGCCATTTCTCCAGCTCAGCTCAATTATATTTTCCGAGTGATTGGCTTGAACTGGCTCTATGATTCTCCAGAATCAAAAATTGAAGGAAGAGAACTTCAGAGTGAGTGATGAGGAATCCTGACAATGCCCTGACTCAGGATCAAATCTCAGGATCGGGGATATCCACCTATGAGAGTGCCTTTCCAAAGATCCTTCATCACAGTTGTCCCTCTCAATGACACGTGAATCAAATGCCTTGACCCTTGATAACCTGTATCTGGGGCGGAATTCTCCGCTATCGGCGAAAAGTCCGCCGATCGGCGCAAATCCGACTTGCGTCACGTCGGAAAAATGGGTCAAAAGTCTCCGGCCCGAAATGGGCTAGCAGCGACGTAACGGGATCTGCGCTTGCGCACGTGGTTCACGCCGTGCAACGTCATACGCGCCGCACGGCGTGACGGCTCATAATGCCACGCTGCTCCCCCCCACCCGACCGGAACACCCGACCGGAACACCCGACTGGATGTCTGGCCGCCGCTCAGCCCCGCGGTTCGAGTCACGGGATGTGGAGGCGCTCCTGGACGCGGTGGAGCAGAGGAGGGACGCCCTGTATCCCGGGCACGGCCGCAGAGTTGCCCCACGCCACAGCCGGCGTCTGTGGAGGGAAGTGGCAGAGGCCATCACCGCTGCGGCCCTGACACCACGGGCAGGCACCCAGTGCCACAAGAAGGTGAACGACCTCGTCAGAGCAGGCAGGGTGAGCCTCCCCATATCCCCCCTCCCCCATATCCCCCCTCCCCCATATCCCCCCACCCCCATATCCCCCATATCCCCCTTCCCCCATATCCCCCCTCCCCATATCCCCCCTCACCCATATCCCCCGCCCCCATATCCCCCATACCCCCCCATATCCCCCATATTCCCCTCCCCCATATCCCCCCTCCCCCATATCCCCTCTCCCCCATATCCCCCATATCCCCCCTCCCCATATCCCCCCTCCCCCATATCCCCCCTCCCCATATCCACCCTCCCCATATCCCCCTCCCCCATATCCCCCCTCCCCCATATCCCCCTCCCCATATCCCCCCTCCCCCATATCCCCCTCCCCATAACCCCCATATCCCCCCTCCCCCATATCCCCCTCCCCCATATCCCCCATATCCCCAAGTGAATCCAGCCCTAACCTTAACCTCTGCAATGCACGCGCAACCAATGGCGTGCATTCATATACCTGCCTAACAGTGTTGCCTTTTACCCCTGCCACCCCCCGCCCCCCCCCCCACAGGAGAAGCGCGCACACAACAATAGGGAGCATGTGAGGACTGGAGGAGGCCCCGCTGATGAGAGGCCACTGACCAAACACGAGGAAAGGGCCCTGGAACTGGCTGGCGGACCTGAGGACCGGGAGGTTGCTGATGCAGAGGTCGGGGGCGTACTAGCAAGTGAGCCACCGACAGCCCGTCCCCATATCCCCCCTCCCCTATATCCCCTTCCCCCATATCACCTGATCACTGCCTGATGTCTAACCATGCATGCTTCATTGTGTATCGCAGGACCAAACGTCCAGGCACCCATCCCCGCAGAGGCACACCGCCCGCAGGATGCCCCTCGGAGACCACAGGAGACGGAGAGACCCACACCCTCCAGCATGCGACGCCCGCAGGATGCCCCTCGCACACCACGGGAGACGGAGAGACCTGCACCCTCCAGCATGCGACGCCCGCAGGATGCCCCTCGGAGGCCACGGGAGACAGAGAGACCCGGGATCTCCTGCATGCGACGCCCGCAGGATGCCCCTCGGAGGCCATGGGAGACAGAGAGACCCGGACCCTCCAGCATGCGACGCCCGCAGGATGCCCCTCGGAGGCCACGGGAGACAGAGAGACCAGGACCCTCCAGCATGCGACGCCCGCAGGATGCCCCTCGCACACCACGGGAGACCTGGAGCAACAGGGAGACGACACCCCCGTCACGTGCGGGAGCGACCACCCAGCGACGAGGGGGGCAGCCACAGGCCCCCGTCACATCCGAGCCAGGACACCACTACCCAGGAGACCACTACCCAGGACACCACTACCCAGGACACCACTACCCGGGACAGCACTGCCCAAGACACCCCTACCCGGGACAGCACTACCCAGGAAGACGAAATACCGGACAGTGACTCAGAGTGGATGGGTGGAGACGAACCCCCACCCCAAAGTGCCATGGACTCAGAGTGGGACGAAGAGCACGACACAACGCCACTGCTGTCACCAACACCCTCCACCATCGCAGAAACACTCACCACGGTTGGGCACTTTAGTGATGAGGCGTCTGCTACACTCACTGGTGCGCACAACACAGCCGTCCCGGTACAGCAGGTGGAGGTAGGAGCAGCAGAGGGGCCGGGCGGTCAGAGGGCAGCCCAGCCCAAGCGAACATCTGCCGTCCAGATGGATCCCGGGTTCCTGGAGTTACCACACCCACACATAGATCCGATGCAACCACCGACCCGGAGACGAGCGAAGAGGGTGACGGCCGGCTTGCGGCGGCTGCAGTCGCAGGTGGAGGAGTCCACCCGCGTCCAGGAGCTGGGAGTGGTGCCGGTCATGCGTGCCACCCAGGCCAACACCGCACGGGTGGCGTCCGCGGTGGAGGCAATGGATGCGACGGTGTCAGACATGGGGAACGGTTTGCGAGGCCTGGGGCTTTCCGTGCAGGCGGCATCTGTGGCCCAGGACATGGCTGCCCTCTCACAGGAGGCCATGAGCCACTGCTAGCGCCAGGTGGCAGAGGTGCTCAACGCCATAGCCCAGTCTCTGCAGGCCATGACCCAGTCTCAGCAGGCCATGGCCCAGTCTCTGCAGGCCATGGCCCAGTCTCAACAGGCCATTGCTGAGGGCATCGGCGCCAGTGGCCATGTGCGAGCCGGCGTCGCACAGTCACAGACAGGGTTTGCCAACCCCCTGGGCTCCATGGCTGCAAACCTGCAGAACACTGTCGATACCAGCACGGGCCTCCAGGACTGGCAGCGCCAGATGCCGGGGGGGCGTCGATTGGCCAGTCCGTTCGCATCCCCCACCCATGTAGAGGCTTGGGGGCCATCGGGCACCCCGAGGGAGGAGGAGGTGGTGTGGTCCGTCCCGGCTCCCCCTGTAGGGGAGGTCCGGGAACACCACAACACCTCGGACTCCCCCCCTTCCGTCCCAGGTGCCTCGGGTGGGCAACGGGCAGGACAAGCTGGCAGCTCGCCATCCCAGTCGCCCGGGCCGCAGCCTGGCCCATCTAGGCCAGGACGCCCCAGGAAACGGCCGCCAAAGGGATCCAGTGTCAGAAGGCAGGAATTACAGGAGTCCACCTCCAGTTCTGCTGTACCGTCTGGGGAACCACGTAGATGTAGTCAAAGGGCCCATAAGGCCAAACAATTAGACACTGAGTAAGTTGGCACGGGTGCAGGGCACAGATGAGTTTTAGGGGCTAGGGCACGTGCATGAACTCGTTTGGTTATTAAAGTCAATGTTACACCTACAGAAGCTGCCTTTGTGCTCTGTCCAAAGCGTGCGGGGGTGTCATGTATGTTGAGCGCAAGTGTGTGTGTGAGGGGTGGTCTTACCTCAGCCCCAGGTGAGTCTGCCCCCTTCCCCATCAACATCCCCCGGGCAGAGGACGGGACCGTGCGTTGCAGTGTCACAGCCGCATGCAGGGATGGTCCGGGTGGATGGTGGTACTGTGGCCATGGGTCAGACATAGTCCAACGATGTGGAGCCAGGAGCTCACCGGAGGGCAGGTTGTCATCATCCTCCATGGCCTGCAATAGACACGCGTCCACCCGCAACTGTGTGAGCCCGGGCCGTTGTGCCGCAGGTGGATCGGCAATGGGGGGTGTGGTGTGCATGCGGGTGGGGTGGGTGGGGTTGGGGAGGGGGGTGAGGGTGCTGGGTGGGTGGATGGGTGTGGGGTGTGGGTGGTCGGCTGTTGCCATGGTGTGCGGTCTGTGGCCATACTACCCGATTCCCACGCCCATCTAGTCAGTGAAGCGGGCGGCTATCAGTCTGTCCCGTGCCCGCTGGGCCAGCCGGTAACGGTGGACAGCCACCCGCCTGTGTCTACCCCGCCTGCCCTGACCATTACCCCCATCCCCCTCATCTGGGGAGGACTGCGCCTCTTCCTGCTGCTCCTCCACTCTGCCCTCCTCTGCCTGCAGCACATCGCCCCTCTGCTGGGCTATGTTGTGCAGGACGCAGCGCACCACAATGATGCGGCCGACCCTATCTGACCGATACTAGAGGGCGCCCCCAGAGAGATCCAGGCACCTGAAACGCATCTTCAGCACGCCAAAGCACCTCTCTATCACTCCCCTTGTCGCTACATGGGCATCATTGTAGCGGTTCTCCGCCTCATTGCATGGCCTCCGTATAGGCGTCATCAACCACGATTGCAATGGGTAGCCCCTGTCGCCCAGCAACCAGCCCCTCAGCCGGGGATGGCGTCCCTCGTACATGCCAGGGATGGATGACCGCGACAACATGTATGAATCGTGTACACTGCCTGGGTAACGGGCGCAGACGTGCAAGATCATCATGCGGTGATCGCAGACCACCTGAATGTTCATCGAATAGGTCCCCTTCCTATTGGTGAACACGGCCCTGTTATCTGCAGGTGGCCGCACGGCGACCTGCATCCCATCAATCGCGCCCTGGACCATGGGGAACCTGGCCACGGCAGAGAAGCCCACGGCCCGGGCATCTTGGCTGGCCGGGTCCACAGGGAAGCGGATGTAGCAGTGCGCCATGGCATATAGGGCATCTGTCACTGCCCGGATGCACCGATGCACCGATGTCTGCGATATGCCGGACAGGTCCCCACTCGGTGCCTGGAATGACCCCGTTGCATAAAAGTTCAGGGCCACCGTAACCTTGACGGACACGGGGAGAGGGTGTCCCCCGCCAGTGCCATGCGGTGACAGGTGTGCCAGCAGGTGGCAGATGTGTGCCACGGTTTCCCGCCTCATCCGGAGTCTCCTCCTGCATTCCCGGTCCGTGAGGTCCTGGTATGACTGCCGGGGCCGGTACACATGGGGCGCCCTCGGGTGCCTCCGTTGCCGTGGCGCCGCGACGTCCTCCTCCCCCTCCTCGTTCTGTCGGTCAGGTGTCCCTCCAGCCTGAGCGGCTGCCGCCTATCCCTCTGCGGCAGCCTGCGCCGCCTCTCTGGCACGCTCCTCCTCCTCCTCCTCATCCAGGGCAACATAGACATTAGCGGCTGCCGCCACGGCGGCCAACATCGCTGGATGATCGGAAAACATGACGGCCTAGTGGGGGGGGAGGGGAACGACGACATGTCATCATTGCCCATATCCCCTCCTCCCCCCAGCAGGTGGCATGGACCGCATGGGTCCAACTGTTGGAGGCTGGCACCTGGCCAGGTGGACCAACTCACTTGCCCTCGCATCCCCCTCCCCGGCACGGTCCCTCCTCAACCTCCTCCCCGGCACGGACCCCCCCCATCCCCCTCCCTGGCACGGACCCCCCCAACCTCCTCCCCGGCACGGACCCCCCATCCCCCTCCCCGGCACGGACCCCCCCAACCTCCTCCCCGGCACGGACCCCAACCTCCTCCCCGGCATGGACCCCCCCAACCTCCTCCCCGGCGCGGACACCCCATCCCCCTCCCCGGCACGGATCCCCCCCAACCTCCTCCCCAGCACGGACCCCCCCCCAACCTCCTCCCCGGCACAGACCCCAACCTCCTCCCCGGCATGGACCCCCCATCCCCCTCCCCGGCACGGACCCCAACTCCTCCACGGCACGGACCCCCCATCCCCCTCCCCGGCACGGATCCCCCCCCCAACCTCCTCCCCGGCACGGACCCCCCATCCCCCTCCCCGGCACGGACCCCCCCCAACCTCCTCCCCGGCATGGACCCCAACCTCCTCCCGGGCACTGACCCCCCCAACCTCCTCCCTGGCACGGACCCCCCATCCCCCTCCCCGGAACGGACCCCACCCAACCACCTCCCCGGCACGGACCCCAACCTCCTCCCCGGCACGGACCCCCCATCCCCCTCCCCGGCACGGACCGCCCAACCTCCTCCCCGGCACGGGCCCCCCATCCCCCTCCCCAGCACGGACACCCCCCAACCTCCTCCTCGGCACGGACTCCAACCTCCTCCCCGGCACGGACCCCCTATCCCCCTCCCCGGCACGGACCCCAACCTCCTCCCCGGCACGGACCCCCCATCCCCCTCCCCGGCACGGATCCCCCTCAACCTCCTCCCCGGCACGGACCCACCCAACCCCCTCCCCGGCACGGACCCCAACCTCCTCCCCGGCACGGACCCCCCATCCCCCTCCCCGGCATGGACCGCCCAACCACCTCCCCGGCACGGACCCCCCATCCCCCTCCCCAGCACGGACCCCCCCAACCTCCTCCTCAGCGCGGACCCCAACCTCCTCCCCGGCACGGACCCCCCATCCCCCTCCCCGGCACGGGCCCCAACCTCCTCCCCGGCACGGACCCCCCATCCCCCTCCCCGGCACGGATCCCCCTCAACCTCCTCCCCGGCACGGACCCTCCCAACCTCCTCCCTGGCACGGACCCCCCCAGCCTCCTCCCCGGCACGGACCCCCCCAACCTCCTTCCCGGCACGGACCCCCCATCCCCCTCCCCGGCACGGATCCCCCCCCCAACCTCCTCCCCGGCACGGACCCCCCATCCCCCTCCCCGGCACGGACCCCCCCAACCTCCTCCCCGGCATGGACCCCAACCTCCTCCCGGGCACTGACCCCCCCAACCTCCTCCCTGGCACGGACCCCCCATCCCCCTCCCCGGAACGGACCCCCCCAACCACCTCCCCGGCACGGACCCCAACCTCCTCCCCGGCACGGACCCCCCATCCCCCTCCCCGGCACGGACCGCCCAACATCCTCCCCGGCACGGACCCCCCATCCCCCTCCCCAGCACGGACACCCCCCAACCTCCTCCTCGGCACGGACCCCAACCTCCTCCCCGGCACGGACCCCCTATCCCCCTCCCCGGCACGGACCCCAACCTCCTCCCCGGCACGGACCCCCCATCCCCCTCCCCGGCACGGATCCCCCTCAACCTCCTCCCCGGCACGGACCCACCCAACCCCCTCCCCGGCACGGACCCCAACCTCCTCCCCGGCACGGACCCCCCATCCCCCTCCCCGGCATGGACCGCCCAACCACCTCCCCGGCACGGACCCCCCATCCCCCTCCCCAGCACGGACCCCCCCAACCTCCTCCTCAGCACGGACCCCAACCTCCTCCCCGGCACGGACCCCCCATCCCCCTCCCCGGCACGGACCCCAACCTCCTCCCCGGCACGGACCCCCCATCCCCCTCCCCGGCACGGATCCCCCTCAACCTCCTCCCCGGCACGGACCCTCCCAACCTCCTCCCCGGCACGGACCCCCCCAACCTCCTCCCCGGCACGGACCCCCCCAACCTCCTTCCCGGCACGGACCCCCCATCCCCCTCCCCGGCACGGACCCCCCTCCCGGCACTCCCACGGAGCCCAGCCCACTCTAACCACCGCCCCCCCACCCCCCGCCGCACACACACACACACAACCCAAGACACACCTCTCCTCACACATTCAGACTGCGGCCACGCCATCGCCTGCCCAGAGCCAACCCCCCAGGCCGTCACTCACCTCCACGCTGGTCGGCGTGATCCTGGAGCACAGGGTCACGCCGATGAAAAGGAGGTTTAATTTACGTCGACTTCGGCCCATCCGGAAGGGAGAATATCGACAGGCCGAAAATTGGCTGCCTTGCGCAGACCCGTGCCATTCTCCGACGGCAGCGGCGACATTAACTCCCCGCCGACTTTTCTCCCTTCGGAGACTTTGGCAACCGGCGGGGGCGGGATTCACGGCGGCCAACGGCCATTCTCCGACCCTCTGGGGGGTCGGAGAATGACGCCCCTGATTCTCACTTTCAATGCCCCTTTGAAGTTGAGGTTGCCAGGATCTCGATTTTATAGAACTATTGTAAATCGCCCCGATGTGACGTTACACCGGCGCTCAATGAATACTCAGTGAGGGGGGGAGACCTGTTGGGAGGCTCACTAATAAGATGCTAATGTGCTAATGTATTTAAATTCCCCACCTTCTGTGGCAGGATTCGCATTACGCCGCTGCTGTGGGGGTCTGGAAAATCAAATCGGAAAATGTGGCCTCGTTGGTGAGAAATGCGTTTCCCGATTATTGTCGTAGTTTAGGCCTGCATCACCCTTCTCGCTGATGGCTAACGTGGGCTGAAAATATCCCTCTTAGTCACATCAACAGAATAACTGCAGGAGAACTGGACTCTCAGACTACAAAATAATGTGAGTCTTCTGCCCAGATTCCAGGACACAAAACCTAAATGACTGGTTAGATTAGAAGGTTGAGCTAAAGTGAGAAATGAAAGATGAATGGCACCAACCCAGCCACCTTCACCTTGTTCTGGAGCATCCGGCGTACAACATTGCAGACTAATGACAGAAAAAGACCTTGGAAGAGGGTCTGATGAGAGTATCAGACCTGCAGCTCATCAAGGGAGCACCAATGGAGCACCAATATAATGGGAGGCGAGTGTGGGGTTTGTTCAAGTAGGTCAGCCAGGGCTAGGAAATAAAGGAACTAAAATCCCAATGATGTTCACAGCCTAGCTAAGTACCACAAGGGTTGACCTACTTTTAACACGGTGATAATCTGCATTTGTTTAATTATTACAAGCCTCTTATCTAACAACACAAATGCTGACAGGTTACATCAGTCACTGAGATACAGTAATTTGTGTCAGACTATTTTTCTGTATTGAAGGAGCCATAAAAATGTTCCGTGTTATTTACAGTGCCGATACTACAATCAAGCTCATAACATGGCCATCAGGCCAGATCCTTTTCATTCCAGGTCCCTGTTTGTTTTATTAAGCAATGCAATTTATTCTCAAATAGCTTTAGAGGCTAATGAGTTCAAATTTGACTTTGAAAACTTGAAAATTCAGTGCGCATTCTCGTCAATGCTGCAGAAATGAATCAGTAAATTTCCATTGGGATGTTGATAGAACGGCAATATTGGCCTCTTGTTTGTCCACAGTAAGTTTGCAGTTAAATGTGATTCCCTAACCTTCCCCGGCTTTACACTGCCCCAAGATCTCTGAGCTCCCCTAATTCTGGCTTTATGTGCAGATTAGGTGACCACATTGCTGATCGCCTCCAGCCAGTCCGCAAGCATGACCCCAAGTGTCCTGTGGCCTGTCAGCTTTCCTGCTGACATCACTGTCCTTGGCCTGCTACAAAACTCAATGTAAGGGTCAGGAAAAGCACCTCATGTTTCCAGCAGGCACTTTACAACCCCCTGGACTCAGCATTGACTTCAAGAATTTAAGACCGTAAACTCTCCATCCAACCCCCCCCCCTCCCCCACTCCCTCCCGATCACCACCCCCTCTCCACCCCCAGACATTCTGTTTCCATTTCTCTGCATATTTCTGTATATCTTTTCTTTCAGACACAGTGCACCTCCTCTCGGCACATCTTTATTTTGTCTATTTTCTTGTCCCAACGCTATTCCCTTTGGCATTGGCCTCTTCTGTCATTCAATCTCCCCTGTGTTTGATGTAATCTCAGTCCTTCCTTTTGTCTTTCTGTCAACTGATCCCTGGGACAAAACCTACCAAATCTCTAATTTTTCCCTTTTTGACAAAAGTCATAGAGTTTTACAGCACAGAGAGAGGCCCTTCGGCCCATCATGTCTTGCCTATCAAACACCTATCTATTCTAATCCCATTTTCCAGCATTTGGTCCACAGTCATGGATGCTATAGTGTTGCAAATACTCATCTCAATACTTCTTAAATGCTGAGGGTTCCACCTCTGTAGCCTTGACCAAGGGTGACTGGGCCACCAAGGATGAACAGGGATCGATAGTGTGATCCACCACGCTTCGCGTTCAGGATCAAGAGGACGGGATGTAGTCATCTAAGATGGCCACCTGCAAAGGACCATGGGAATTATGGCCAACCCAGGACTCAGACAGATACAGAGCCTATATGTATCCGAAACACAGGTAACCAGACCTGATCGAAACCCCCGCTCATTTACATTTTAATGGCCCATTTTCCCAGGACAATAGAACTCCAATCAAGCAATCGGTACAGCCACAAACTGATCGGCGCCTCTCCCCTTACTCAGAAAGTACGGCTGCCAAGGTCAATGACCGCTAAGGACCCGCCCAGCCACCAAGGCACCCGCTCCTTTATTGGCCGAAATCGAAGACAGTGATCAGAACCCTGTCGAACTATTGGGCCCAAGGTTAAGGACCATCCCAAAGAGCGTGAAATCCCAGGGGGATAAAAGAGGGCACAGCCATGTGTTCTGTCTCTCTTGGATCTGGCCTGTGCCAACCCAATCGTAGCAGCAACAGCCAACCAAGTTTAAGACCAACGATCGCTACCTGATGGGTGAGCCCAGCTGAGACAGAGCCACTTTCTTCGAACCAGCCAAGTGAAATCCAGATAAAGGTCTTATCCATTTGCTCAATGCCGGTCGCCCTGAAGTTAAGTATAGGTTATTGTAGCTGATAGGTATAATTTAACTCGTAGCAGATATTGTGTTTGCATGTCGAGATAACTCTTTTGTATGTAAATAAACCATCTTTTGAACTAACTAACTGGTTGTGTGGTAATTTAATCGATATAAGGGAAGGCTTGTGGTTCACCAACATTATTAATAGAGCAACATCTCCACCACTCCTTCAGGCAATAGGTTCCAGCAGATTCCCATCATCTTCTGGGTGGAAAACAGTTTTCCACAGATCCTCTCTAAATCTCCTGAACCTAAATCTATGCCACCTTGTTATTGACCACTCTGTTAAGGGGAAAAGTTCCGTCCTATCTCTGTCCTTCATAATTTTTTACATCTCAGTCAGGTCCCCCGTCAGCCATCTCTGCTCCAAGGAAAATTACCCTAGCCTAACCAGCCTCTCTTCCTAACTGAAACTCTCCAGCCCAGGCAACATCCTGGCGAATCTCCTTTGCATTGTCTCTAGTGCAATCACATCCTACCTATGGTGCAATGTCAGGACTGCACACAGTACTCTAGCTGTGGCCTAACCAACGTTTTATACAGCTTTATCACAACATCCCTGCTCTTATATTCTAAACCTCGGCTAATAAACACACATATCTCATATGCCTTATTAACCACCTTATCTACCTGTCCTGTAGCCTTCAGGGCCTATGGATATGCACTCCAACGTACTCTGTACAACCAGCATATGGGGGCATCACAGCTGTACCCAATTCCCATTCGTTTGTTTTTGCAGCAGGGGCCATGGGCAACTTACAGAGCAGACCCTGAGGCTTCAAAGAATGTGAGAGGGGATGAGACAGAGAGCAGACCTGGAAGACTCACATAGCATGAGAGGAGGGCAAAATGGAGACCAGGCCCTAAGGCTTCAAAGAGTTCACGGGAGAGTGAGACAGAGAATGGAGCTACTGCTGGTGGAGCTCAGACTGTGGACCAACCACATTCGAAGAAAGTCAAAGGGTGGTATCATAGAGGACTAGATAAGTGGTTGGCTGGTGAACGTCTTGCTTGTTTTACTTATTTATCTTTTGAGAACTGGTAGAAATTATTGGTAACGGTAAGGTTTTATGAGTATCAAGGCTTTGTAGTTGCAGTGGTAAAGATTATTGGACCTCGTAAATTAATCAACAAAGATGGAAGGGCAGGTGATGTGCTATGAATACAATATGTGGGTACTCCTGGACACCAATATCATTCAGGGCAAACATTCCTGCCATGAGCCTCGGCAGCTTGAGAGGCTTCCACTCAGAGTCACTGATTGGGAGGCAAAGCTACAGACGTTGCAATGCATCAAGGAGGGGAAAGTTATCTGGCCACTTTATCCAGAAAGCGGTCATACCCCTTAGGATTGGGCCTTCTGATTTGGTCAGTGTGACAGCAAGTCAGGCAGGTAGAGGTGGAGGAGCATTAGCCCCTGACTTTGTCCAACAGGTACAAGGTGCTTGCTGCCCATGTGGATGAGGAGAAGAATTGTAGTGTGGATGAGCAAACTGGCCATGGCACCAAGGTGAAGGAGTTCTGTGTGGAGTGTGCACATTCTCCCCATGTCTGCGTGAGTTTCCTCTGGGTGTTCCGGTTTCCTCCCACAGTCCAAAGATTGCCCCTTAGTGTCCAAAAAAGGTTGGGTGGGGCTACTGAGTTACGGGGCTAGGGTGAAGGATGCTCTTTCCAAGGGCCGGTGCAGACTCAATGGGCCGAAAATTCTGTTCTGTAAATTCTACGATTCTATGAATACTATTCTCTGCATCTGAGACCAGGAGTTCTGAAGGTTGTGTTGTCTGCCTGATGCTAGCATGGGGAGGAACTTGGAGTGGGTTGGGGAGATCCGGTTGTATGATTCACTTGGCAACCAACGACTTAGGTAGAACCAGAAATGACATCCTGCTCAGAGAATTAAGAAATTTGGGTACAAATTAAGACACAGAACATTAAAGCTAATCATCTTCGGATTTTAATCTGAGCCACTCACCAATTGGCACAGAGTCAAGCACATTTGAGATTTAAATACATGGCTCAAAGTGTGGTGTGAGAAGAATGGGTTTTCAATTCATGCAGTCCACCATCTACAAGGCACAAGTCAGGAGTGTAATGGAATACTCCCCAATTACCTTGAGTGCAGCTCCAGCAACACTCAAGAGAATCAACACCATCCAGGACAAAGCAGCCTGCTTGATAGCCAACCCTTCCACAAACGTTCACCCCCTCCACCATCTATGACAGTAGCAGCAGTGTTTACCATCTACAAGATACGTTCACAAAAACTCACAGTCTCCTTAGGCAGCACCTTCCAAACCCACAGCCACTACCATCTAGAAGGACAAGGGTAGCAGGTACATGGGAACCCTCCAAGTCACTCACCATCCTGACTTGGAAATATACTTGTCATTCTTTCACTGTCGCTGAATCAAAGTCCTGAAACTCCTTCCCTAACAGCACTGTAGGTGTACTGACACCACATGGACTGCAGTGGTTCAAGAAGGCAGCACACCACTGTCTTCTCAAGGGCAGTTAGGGGTGGAAAGTAAATGCTACTTTAGCCAGCTTGCCCACATCCCTTAAATGAATAAAAAAAAGTTGGCCTTGGGTTTAGATTGGAGGAATAACAAATTCTTGCTCGAGTTGTACAGGGTGTTGCTGATACCACACCTAGATTACTTTTGCTGTTTTGGTCACCACATTTACAAAAAGGTATGGGGCAGAATTCTCCATTTTGTGGATTATGTTGTGCCACTGGAGCTGAATTGCACCTGATTTGCGCTCACGCTGGGAGCACAAGTCAGGAAACGATTCCCGATGCTTAGCCACGAGGGAATCCCGCTCTCAGGCTGCAATTTTGTGCGGGTGGTCCGATCGCGAGGACCCGCAGTTGGCCACCTCCCCCAACTTCGCAATTCAGCCCCCCTCCCCATACCGCAACGCAATTCAGCTCCACTACACTCGGATTTTCTGGGCCCTCCCCCGTACAGTGGTGAAGCCGTCACTTCCCCCCTCCCCCACAGAGTCTCCCTAAATAAGAGACAACCAGGAAAGAGATACATGTCAGAAAGCCCCCGAGAAAAGAGACCCCAGACAGGAAGTCCTCCGGAAGAGAGACTCCTGTCAGGAAGCCTCCAGAAGCGAGGTCCCTGTCAGGAAGCCCCCCAGAATAGAGTCCCCTGTCTAGAAGCCCCCCGCAAGTGAGACCGCTGTCTGGAAGCTGGGGAGCAGTCCAGACAGGAGCAGTGAAGAAAAAATCCCTGCATTAACACTCACCTGTGCAATACACCTGCTTGCTCCATACACCAGGAAACAGCACCTGTTCTGACAGGGGTCGCTTCACACAGGCTAGTCAGGACCAGTAGTAATTCCCAGACACGTGATTCCCAGCCCAGATGTCCTGATAATCACATGGGCCCGAAGAATATGGGAAGAACTCTCTGATAATGGGGCCATGCCCCAAACGGGCAAGAATCACTCTGGACTTTCCTGGAGAAAGTCCGCGTCCGCGCAACATGGCGGACGCACACCGCGGGCCGGCCACGACAATATAGGCCCCCGCCCCCCCCCCCCGAGATCGCGCACGCCAACCGATCGGTGGCCCCCGTTCATGAGCCTGGCCATCCTGGAGACCCCACCCCTGTGGCGGATCCCCCCATCCCCCCACCAGGGTGGCCGCGGACTGAGTCCGCAGCCGCCATTCTGACCTCCCGCCGGGTGGAACCATGAGTGAACCATGCCGGCGGGAACTCGGCCAACTGTTGGCGGAGAATCGCCACGGGAGCCTCTTTCAATGGCCCCCGACCGGCAGCGTGTTGACCGTGCGCGCGCCGTCCCCGGAGAATCGCGGGAGTGGCGTCGGACCTGATCACGGGTCTGATGCCCATTCTCCGCCCTCGTGCAGAGGGCGATTGCGGCACGGAGGCTCGGAGAATCCCGGCCCTGGTGCCAGGCCAGCTGGCGTGAGCCGCAAACCTCGATCACGATGCCATTGGGTGGCCAAAGCATTGTAAATGGATTTACGCCAGCATGATACTGAATTCTCCACCTCATCAAGAACTCTGCCACCGGCAGCACGGGGCGAAGGTTTCAGCCCATTGGAGGTGATACAAAGAAGGTTCACTGAATCACGCCCGAGGCTGAAGGCGTTGTCATATGATGAAAAGATGAGAGAATTGAGTCTATACTCAATTGAGTTTCGAATAGAGAGGTAATCACACTGAAACATATAAGTTTCTGAAGGGGGTTGATAGGGTGGACGGCGAGAGATTGTTTCCACAGGACGGGGAATCTAAAACACGGGGCATAATCTCAGGATAAGGGGCCGATCATTCAGGACTGAGATGAGGAGGAGCTACGTTCCTCAAAGGATTGTGGAGCTTTGGAATTCTCCAACCCTGGGGTTTTTGCATACTCCATTATTAAATATATCTGAGGCTGGGATGTACAGATATTTGGTCTGTCAGAGGATCAAGGGATATGGAGAGTGAGCAGGTAAGTAGAGTTGAAGCCCAAACCAACCATATTGAACGAGCCGTGTGTTCTACTCCTATAAGACCATGAGACATAGGAGCAGAATTAGGCCATTCGGCCTATCAAGTCTGCTCCACCATTCAATCATGGCTGATATTTTTCTCATCCCCATTCTCCTGCCTTCTCCCCATAACCCCTGATCCCCTTATTGATCAAAAACCTATCTATCTCTGTCTTAAAGACACTCGGTGATTTGGCCTCCACAGTCTTCTGAGGCAAAGAGTTCCACAGATTCACCACCCTCTGGCTGAAGAAATTCCTCCTCATCTCTGATTTAAAGGATTGTCCTCTAGTCTGAGATTTTGTTCTCTGCTTCTAGTTTCTCCTACAAGTGGAAACATCGCTCCATGTCCACTCTATCCAGGCCACGCAGTATTCTGTAAGTTTCAATAAGATCCCCCTCATCCTTCTAAACTCCAACGAGTACAGACCCAGAGTCCTCAACCGTTCCTCATACGACAAGCTGTTCATTCCAGGGATCATTCTTGTGAACCTCCTCTTGACCCTTTCCAAGGCCAGCACATCCTTCCTTAGATACGGGGCCCAAAACTGCTCACAATACTCCAAATGGGATCTGACTAGAGCCTTATACAGCCTCAGAAGTACATCCCTGCTCTTGTATTCCAGCTCTCTTGACATGAATACTAACATGCGTTCCTAAATGCTGACTGAACCTGCACGTTAACCTTAAGAGAATAGTGAACAAAGACTCCCATGTCCCTTTGTGCTTCTGATTTCCTAAGCATTTCCCCATTTAGAAAATAGTCTATGCCTCCATTTCTCCTTCCAAAGTGCATACCTCACACTTTTCCACATTGTATTCGATCTGCTACTTCTTTGCCCACTCTCCTAGCCTGTCCAAATCCTTCTACAGCCCGCCTGCTTCTTCAATACTACATGACCCTCTACATATCTTTGTATCATCTGCAAACTTAGCAACAGTGCCTTCAGTTCCTTCTTCCAGATCATTAATGTATACTCTTGATCCTATTTCTTGTGTTGTGCTTTTGGCAGTGCACCTCAAACAAATATACCAATGCACAATGTACCTGGTTTGGGGTGCGGGACTGACGGAAAGTAACTATTCTGTGCAATATTCATTTTACCAATGTAATTACGCCTATGTTAATCACAACTGAGGTTCTTACGCGGAGCAGAAAAGGAGGCTCAGCACGTTGGTCACTTTTTCCTCCCTCTGGAAAAGAGAAGCCTGTGGGGTGGCCTGGTAGAGGTCTTTAAAATGAAGACATTTCCACTTGCAGAGGAGGCCAAAACGAGGGGTCATAAATATAAGGCAGTTGTAATTAAATCTTGAGAAGCACATTTACCCCAAGTGTGCTGGGAACGTGGAACTAGCTACCATAGGGAGCAATTGTAATTAATAGCAGTGCTGCAGTTAAAGGAAAGCTAGTTAAGGACATTAGAGAGAAATAGGGTCGGGCAGAATGGTGGCGCAGTGCTTAGCACTGGGACTACGGCGCTGAGGACCCGGGTCCGAATCCCGGCCTTGGGTCACTGTCCATGTGGAGTTTGCACATTCTCCCCGTGTCTGTATGTGTTTCACCCCCACTGCCCAAAAGATGTGCTGGTTAGGTGGATTGGCCACGTTAAATTGCCACTTAATTGGAAAAAAATAATTGGGCACTCTAAATTTATTTAGAAAAAGAGAGAAATAGGGTTAAATGATGTCGAGTGGGAGAAAGCTCACCCATGATGTGAACAGCAGCACAAACAATTGGGACCAAATGGCCTCTTTCTATGCTGTAGGTTCTGTATAATTCTATGCAATAAAATAAGTGACGATCATGTGTCCTGTCTATCACGATGGTGATTTCGCCCCAATTTAAAATAAATGATTGAATAAAACAAAACTCCTGTGCACTCAAATATTATTGTTTGTGTTTTCACAAGTGGTAATGCTTACATTTTAATTAATGATGCCAATGCCACTGCAGCAAAATTTCCACCTTTGTAATTGTGCTATAACATCTGAAAGGTATAATTTATCAAACTGGGATAAAAAGCTTTATGGTTTGCAGTTACCCACTGCTAAGTTATGCTTCCCTCTACTCATTTGGCTTTTCAACTTATTTTTCTCTCCGCAGGCAGCCATTGAAAGCAAATTAAAAAAGCAAATAGGTTTGAATGCCCAGCTACATCTTGGTGCAATGCCCTCTCTTAAGTACGAGTGTGTTCTGGTAAGATAAGATGTGTCAATGAATCACTTAAAAAGTCATCGTAATCCCTTCATGTCAAATACTGCTGAACTCAGGATTTAACCACCCTTCATTGCCAGCCAAGAGTCATTCTCAGGTTATGACATGACAGAAGCAATGGAAAGTCATTAACATATCTTGTGGTGGCTGATGTGTTATGTACTCTGGGATAACACAGACTGCAACTGGATGCAGCTTTAACCAAAAGGTACTCCAGACCTTGAAGTTAGTTCAACCTGATTTATTGAAAAAGTAGCACAGTTAGCACAGTTCTCTATGAGTTCGACTCTCTGCTAACCTAAGTGTGGTTACTCTGTCTGACTGAACCAGACTAGCTCTTAGCCATGTGCTGGAGGTGTGATACTGTACATACACCCTGACTCACTCTGTAGATGTTCATTAGTGGAGAGAGGCGCAGTCTGAGTGCCTCATGCCTTTTATAGTGAGATACCACCCCTGAGTGTCCTGCCTGCTCATTGGTCATGTCCTGTTCTCTGTGTTCATTAGCTGTCTGTCTGTGCCTGTCTGTATATCATTATCTGCATGTCTGCATATCATGACATTTCCCCTTTTTAAAAATGTTTTGTTGGCACATGGGAACGTACTTACATGTGGTGGCATATATTAACATATCTACAAGAGGTGGTATATGTGAACGTATTTACATGTGAAGACAGCTGTCTAATGTGAGAGAACAGAACATAGCAAACAAAACAAATGTTCATAAGTCCAGTCTCTGGGGCTTGCATCCTTGTCGACCGCCAGAGAGGTGGTGGTGGGGACAACGGTGCCTTGACAGGCGGGATGGAAACCTGACTGGTGGCCTTGTAGTTCGAGGTATGAGGAGGTGGCAAAACAACGGACGGAAACGGAGAAGAAAGCGGTTGCGGGCAGGCAACTTTCTGTTTCGTCGCACAACAGAACCATCAGCCATACGCACAACATACGAGCGGGGCACAGCCTGTCGAACAACGACAGCTGGAGCAGACCAGCCACCATCCGATATCTTGATCCTGACAGTGTCTGCCAGGGATAACACGGGCAAATCGGTGGCATGAGCATCATAGCCCTGCTTTTGCTGGTTTCAGAGCTGCTGCTCCTTCTGCAGCATCGGGAGGTGATCCAGGTTGGGCAAGTGTATGGCTGGATGTGTCGTCCGCAGGTCCCTGTTCATCAGGAGTTGAGCCGGCGACGTGCCAGTGGACAGTGGGGTCGCCCTGTACGCAAGCAGCGTGAGGTAGATGTCAGAAGCAGAATCCGCGACCTTGCAGATGAGCTGTTTCACAATGTGCACCCCACTTCTGGTACCATGATGTGTTATGTACTCTGGGATAACACAGGCTGCAACTGGATGCAGCTTTAACCAAAAGATACTCTAGACCTTGAAGTTAGTTCAATATGATTTATCGAACCAGTAGCACAGTTAGCACAGTTCTCTACGAGTTCGACTCTCTGCTAATGAAGGACTGTCACAGTAGAATTATTACACGCAAGCAACTACCTGAATAAAAACGCTGCATGGTGGTGACCTAATTTTTCAGCTGCGCGAAGTGTGGCTTAGTGGGTCACAGCTGGAAACATCTCCACAATTTTTGGTTTTTCTTTTTCCCCACTAAAACATGTATTTCAGTCTTGGTGCACTAATGTTTATCCAGTTGTTACTTAAAAGTGCAACAACGTATGGAGAAAATTGTACCCAATTGTAGCAATTCAACAACTCTCACTTATTAAATGACCTCCATTGACGCCTATCATCCCTCTGTTACTGACAGAGGATAAGTTTTCACTGGAAATGTAGATCTGAATGAATGCTTAACATCTTATTAAAGATTTATTTTAAGCAAATGTAGATGCCTCAGTATTGTTCACCCAGCGAGCCATATATTTACCCACTCATTTGCTGAGCATTAAGGGACCTATTGTAAGGGTGAATGTCTACACCTCGTGTGCGAGGTTGGGGCTGATACAGCTGAAGGTGGTGTATAGAGCGCACCTTACAAGGGCGAGGATGAGCCAGCTCTTTGAGGGGGTAGAAGATGTTTGTGAACGTTGCGGGAGGGTGGGGGGTGGGGGGGGGGGGGGGGGGGGCGCGCAAACCACATTCATATGTTTTGGTCCTGCCCAAAGCTGGAGGATTACTGGGAGGAGGTGTTTAGGGTAATCTCTAAAGTGGTGCACGTGAAACTGGACCCAGACCCTCAGGAGGCTATATTCAGGGTGTCAGACCAGCCAGCGCTGGAAACAGGCGCGGAGGCAGATGTTGTAGCCTTCGCCTCGTTGGTCGCCCGAAGGTGGATCCTGTTAGGGTAGAGTTCAACATCTCCACCCTGTGCCCTGGCGTGGCGGGGGAACCTGCTGGAATTCTTGACGCTTGAAAAGGTCAAATTTGAACTGAGGGGAAGGATGGAGGGGTTCTACAATTCATGGGCGTTATTCATTATGCACTTTGGAGAATTGGATCACATCGAACATTAGGGGAGTTGGGGGCTGGGAGGGTTGGGGGATGAGGGACTGTATGTGTTAATGGTGACCATGGGTGATTCCTGATTCCTCTTTGTCATTTGTTTACAGTAAGAAGTCTAACAACACCAGGTTAAAGTCCAACACGTTTGTTTCGAATCACTAGCTTTCGGAGCACTGCTCCTTACTCAGGTGAATGATTCATGTGAAAAAGGTGAAAAAGGAGGAGAATAAAAAAATATTTTTTTAAAAAGCCATCTATTGTAACCAATGGAGATGTTGACCAGAATTAGGACATAAATATTATTGTTTATTTGTGTATATGGGGCATTTCTGTGACAGGACAACTACCACTGAGTCACTGCCAGTGTACACTGTGGTTTCCAATGGGGTACGGCTCGTTGACAGGGTCCTCAGCTCTTGCTTTTTAAAATAAATCATTCATAGGATGTGGCACAGCTGAAGGGGCCAACATTTACTGTCCATCCCTAATTGCCAATGAGCTGAAGGCCTTTGCGAGTCAACCGCATTGCTTTTGATCTGGAGTTACATGTTATCATAGAGTTATCATGGAATTTACAGTGCAGGAGGAGGCCATTTGGCCCATCGAGTCTGCACCGGCTCTTGGAAAGAGCACCCTACCCAAGGTCAACACCTCCACCCTATCCCCATAACCCAGTAACCCCACCCAACACTAAGGGCAATTTTGGACACTATAAGGGCAATTTATCATGGCCAATCGACCTAACCTGCACATCTTTGGACTGTGGGAGGAAACCGGAGCACCCGGAGGAAACCCACGCACACACGGGGAGGATGTGCAGACTCCGCACAGACACTGACCCAAGCCGGAATCGAACCTGGGACCCTGGAGCTGTGAAGCAATTGTGCTATCCACACACTGTAGGCCAGACCAGTTAGGGATGGCAGATTCTCTTCCCTAAATGACAACTGTGAACCGGATGTTTTTTTTAAAGACAATCAACAATGGTTTCCAGGTCATCATTAGACTTTTAGTTCCAGAATTCTTTCAAATTCAAATTTCACCATCTGCTGTGGTGGGATTCGAACCTGGGCAGTGACAATACAATACAACTAGGCCATCACCTCTAAGTAGCAGGTAATACACACTGCCAGGCATACTCTGACACCTCGCCTCAGCTGACAAGCTAAACCAACTGCAGACATCATCGGCTTCATCTGGTGTAGATAGGGGGATGTCACCCCTCTCGGTGGCTGACGTCTGGAACACAAGAAGAGGAAAATGATCCAAGCAAGAGGACAATGCCCCTGAAGGCGGAACCAGCAAGATGTACAGCATGATCAGAGCACTCTCCTGACAGAGAGGACTTGCGGTCAGTCATCTCTTGAAAGATTGGAATCTTACTGAGTATCAACCTATATTTAGCGATGAAACCGAGTCGCACAAATGTTGATGACAGTAAAAGCAACTGTCTCAACATTGCATCCAACTTTGGCAAGCGAACGGAACTTGAAGAAGGCAGTAGAGTTATTGCTTGTCACAGGTAGAATATTAAGGGCACTACACTGATTTGATACCTGCTACTTACAGGTTATCAGTGAATTATTGTACTCCTGTTGACTATGAGGCAAACTGAGTAGTACAGTTTCAGTGAATTTGCATTACTCCCTGATGAAATCAAAGTTCCTTCTTCCACTGCTCACCCCCTCCATGAGAAGCTGCCCCTTGCCTTGAGTTTTCCCTTTACTTTGTACTCCGTTTCCCTCATTCACTTGCTTATGAGTGATCTGTTTCTCAGAAATTCTCACACAACAGCCTTGGGTGCAAAACCAAAACAAGTAAAAGACACTTCACTATTCGCCAACGCAGAGAAGTGTGAGATGATGCATTTGGTAGAAAGAATGTGGCGAGGCAGCAGTACAATGCTAATGGGGTGCAGGAAAAGAAACACTGTGGTGTTCAGAACAGGTTCACAAAGCAGTTAATGAAGCGTATGGCATTAGAAGCATAGATTACAAAAGCAAGTAAACTGTGTTGAATCTTTATAAATCATTCCTGTAGCTCCAACAAGAATATTGGGCGAAATTCTCCGGAAACGGCGCGATGTCCGCCGACTGGCACCCAAAACGGCGCAAATCAGATGGGCATCGCGCCGCCCCAAAGGTGCGGAATGCTCCGCATCTTTGGGGGCCAAGCCCCAACCTTGAGGGGCTAGGTTGGCGCCGGACGAATTTCCGCCCCGCCAGCTGGCGGAAAAGGCCTTTGGTGCCCCGCCAGCTGGCGCGGAAATTACATCTCCGGGCGGCGAATGCGCGGGAGCGTCAGCGGCCGCTGACGGCATTCCCGCGCATGCGCAGTGGAGGGAGTCTCTTCTGTCTCCGCCACGGTCTCCACCATGGCGGAGGCGGAAGGGAAAGAGTGCCCCCACGGCACAGGCCCGCCCGCGGATCGGTGGGCCCCGATCGCGGGCCAGGCCACCGTGGGGGCACCCCCCGGGGCCAGATCGCCCCGCGCCCCCCCCCCAGGACCCCGGAGCCCGCCCACGCCGCCTTGTCCCGCCGGTAAGGTAGGTGGTTTAATTTACGCCGGCGGGACAGGCATTTTAGCGGCGGGACTTCGGCCCATTCGGGCCGGAGAATCAAGCGGGGGGGGGGGGGGGGCCCGCCAATCGGCGGGGCGCGAATCCCACCCCCGCCGAATATCCGGTGCCGGAGACTTCGGCAACCGGCGGGGGCGCGATTCACGCCAGCCCCCAGCGATTCTCCGATCCGGCGGGGTGTCGGAGAATCTCGCCCATTATGTCCACTTTTGGGCACCACACTTTAGGAGGAACATAGAAACATAGAAAAGGATATATGTTTCACCAGACTTCTTCCAAGAATGAATGGTTCTAGTTAGATGGATCGAATGGTGACCTTTGTTATTCTCCTTATGGGCAGCACGGTGGCACAGTGGTTAGCACTGCTGCCTAACAGCCATAGACTCGGGTTCAATTCTGGCCTTGGGTGACTGTATAGAGTTTGCACATTCTCCCAATGTCTGCGTGGATTTCTTCCGGATGCTCCGTTCCTCCCACAGTCCAAAGTTGTGAAGGTCAGGTGAATTGGCCATGCTAAATTGACCCGAGGGGTGCGCCAGCTAGGTGGGGTTACAGGGATAGGCCGGGGAAGTGGGCCTGAGTAGGGTGCTCTTTCAGAGGGACAGTGCAGACATGATGGGCCAAATAGCCTCCTTCCGCACTGTAGGAATTCTGGCCGGGATTCTCTGATCCTGAGGCTAAGTGTTGACGCCGTCGTAAACGCCGTTGCGTTTTATGACGGCGTCAACAGGCCTCTAGGAGCAGCGATCCTGCACCGGACAGGGGGCCAGCATGGCACTGGAGAGCCTCATGCTGCTCCAGCTGCCGATACTGACATCAGAACGGGCGGCGAGTTCGCGCATGCGCGCTATGGCCGGCGCGAGTTCGTGCAATCACGCTAGTTGCCTTCTCCGCGCCGGCCCCAACACAACATGGCGGAAAGCTACAGGGGCCCGGCGCGGAGGAACATAGGCCTCCACAAGGATAAGCCCACCCGACGATCGGTAGGCCCCAATCGCGGGCCAGGCCACCATGCAGGCCCTCCCCGGGATTGGATCGACCCTCCCCCCCACCAGGCCACCCCCCGCAACATGAACGCCGAGGTCCCGCCGGGTAGGACCACACATGAACGGCGCCGGCAGGACTCGGCCTAACTCGGCGGGCACTCCGCCTATCGCACGTGGAGAATCGCCGGCGGGGCCACGTAGAGCGGCCCCCGACCAGTGCCGCGCCGGCCCCCGACCAGTGCCGCGACTGGAGACTTGGCGGACCGGTGTCAGGGTGGCATCATGTGAATCACGCCCCCCCCCCCGGGCGATTCTCCGACCCGTCCCGCCCTCTATTCTTAAAGCAGAGAACGGAAAGAAGAGATTAGACAGAGCTATTGCAAATCATGAAATGTTTCGAATGAGTCAACCTACTTCGCCATTCAACATGAACATGGCTGATTCTCTATCCCACTGCCACACTCTAGTGCTCTCCCCATTCACCTTGACACCTTTCAAGTCCAGAAATCTCCCTATTTCCTTTTTAGGTATCTCTGCGGTAGAGAATTCCATTGGTTCACCACCCTCTTCTTTTGTGAGGTTGTGAGGGAAAACGCTTTCACCCAGAGGGTGGTGGGAGTTTGGAATTTGCTGCCTGAAAGGGTGGTGGAGGCAGAACCCTCGTAACCTTTCAGAAATACTTAGATGTGCACTTGTGATCCCAGGGCATTGAAGGCTATGGGGCAAAGTGCTGGGAAATGGGATTAGAATGGTGAGGTGTTTGTTTTTGACAAGCGCAGACACGATTAGCTGAAAGGCTTTTCTGTGCTGTATGATTCTATGGCCTTTTTTCTTTTTTTCAGGGGAAATTTATCGTGGCCAATCCACCTACCCTGCACATCTTTGGGTTGTGGAACAAACAAAGAACAAAGAAATGTACAGCACAGGAACAGGCCCTTCGGCCCTCCAAGCCCGCGCCGACCATACTGCCCGACTAAACTACAATCTTCTACACTTCCTGGGTCCGTATCCTTCTATTCCCATCCTATTCATATATTTGTCAAGATGCCCCTTAAATGTCCCTATCGTCCCTGCTTCCACTACCTCCTCCGGTAGCGAGTTCCAGGCACCCACTACCCTCTGCGTAAAAAACTTGCCTCGTACATCTACTCTAAACCTTGCCCCTCTCACCTTAAACCTATGCCCCTCACCTTAAACCTATGCCCCACCTTAAACCTATGGAGGTGGGACCCACACAGACATGGGGAGAATGTGCAAACTCCACACGGACAGTGACCCAGAGCTGGGATCGAACCCAGGTCCTCGGCGCCGTGAGGCATCAGTTCTAACCACTGCATCACCGTGCTGCCCCAGACTCTGCGACTCTTGAGTGAAATATCTTGTTCCATCAGCTTGTGTTGGGGCTTCATTGGTATTTTTTAGAAGGTGAATGAGGATGCAGTGAGAGAGTGGGACATGGCAAACGTTAGTTCATCTGTTCTCTCCCCTGGCACTGAAAGAACTTCTCAGGGCTTTGTGCAATTTCTGGTCTTGTTTTGGATGTTCAGCAGCTGAGAAAGCTGGAATATGTTGATACCTGGATCAAGGACTGAAGATTGAGCCACAGGCATCTGTTGAGCGTTACCTGAGTATGAATTAGTGAGGTGCGGAAAAGGAAAGAGAAGATGTGTGTTGAAAAGTGTGTAAATTGCCATTGTCTCCTTGCGCACCCTGAAATATAATTGTTTGTCATTAAATTGGTGATGGAAAAAAGAAATTGTATATCAAAATGAAAACCTGTCCAAATAATATTCAGATGAAATGGATTATCTTTGATGCTTAATTAGCTGCAGCTCCAATTTAATTTTCTACTTGGTAATCAATTTCATTGTTATATAAATCGTAACCTGACATGGCTGGTTACAAATAAGCTTGTTAAATAATTTAGATGATTTATATTGTGCCACGTTTCTACTCTGATTTAAGTACTTTGGGAACCAAGCTAATTTGTTCATTGTGCAGTCATTGTGTACGATTTGAAATAATGAACATAAAGAAGCAATCATATGGACTGAAGAAACGAGACCTTGCCTTGATTATATGCACAAAGTGAAACATGGTGTCAACGCTTGATTCAGCAGGCCAAACTTTGTGCCTAACTGGAACGAGATCAGTAGTCAGGAAGAAAGTAGTCTGCGTCTGTTTTCAGGCCTAATATGGGTGATGGTATTGCAAATGTGCCAGAACCCAGAGGCTTACCTGAAGTTGAACCATGGGTCGCTTCAGGAAAGATGGGCACATCTCCAGAGGGAACTCACCTGAAATTGTATATTAAATTTGGGCCTGCTGCCAAGGTGGTGGGCGGGATTCTCCCATCCCGCGCGGCAAGAGTGTCCACGCCATCATAAACTGCCAGCTGCCAATCCTGGCGCGAACTGGGCGCCGCGGGATCCGCACATGCTCAGTGCTGCCAGTGCCAATGCGCGCATGCGTGGTGGCCTCCTTCAACGCGCTGGCCCCAACGCAACATGGCGCAGGACTACAGGGGCCGGCGCTTACGAAAAGAGGCCAGGGGACAGAGAGGCCAGCCCGCCGATTGGTGGGTCCCGATCGCGGGCCAGGCCGCATCGGAGCCCCCCCCCGCACCCCCCCCCGGGGTCGGAGCCACCCTTCCCCCACCCCCGACAGGCTGCCCCCCACCCTTACATGCAGAGTTCCCGCCGGCTGTGAGCAGGTGTGGACGGCGGCGGCGGGACTCGTTTTTTTTTTTCACGCCCGCTCGGTCGATCCAGGCTGGAGAATCGGCTGGCCGGCCACATAGAACGGCCCGCGACCGGCACCGCCCCATCCACGCCGGCGCCAATGGCGCTGATCCTCCGCTCTGTGGAGAATCGTGTGCCGCCGTCAGGGCGGCGTGGCCCGGTCATGGGGATTCTCCGGCCCGGCCCAGGGCTGGGAGAATCCCGCCCGGTGTGTCCAGAGAATGGGGGAAGAATAAAGAAGAATGGGAGGAGGGAGGTGACCTGTGGTGGCAATGAATATATTGGAGTGCGGCAGAAGAAACGTTTGCTGTTGGCTGGTGGAAGTCACTGCAAAACCTAGGGCAGCAGGTCTAAAGCCTGCTGAACACTGCTGGGCAGTTTGAAACAGGCCTTATGCTGTTTTTTTTCACATTTGCAAGGGGCCAAATGCTTGTTTAATAATAATCTTTATTGTCACAAGTAGGCTTCCATTAACACTGCAATGACGTTACTGTGAAAAGCCACTAGTCGCCATATTCCGACGCCTGTTCGGGTCACGGAGGAAGAACTCCGAATGTCCAAATTATAAAGATTATTATTATAAGTAACAATTTCGCTGCAGGAGTGAGTTTAGAAATAATGAGTTGTGTTCTCAACTTTAGTTTGGGTTTGGCGAAAGATCTACGGCAAATCTAAGAACCATATGCAACTGGTTGAGTTATGAGAAATACTGATTAAAAGCAGCAGATAATGCAAGATAGGTCAGCTGCTTGCCTCCTCCTGAGGGGATGGATAGCATCAAGCAACATGAAATGAACACAAAGCGGCAGAGAGCCACATTAAAGTGAGCTGAACTGAATGGAGCTCGCAACTGGTAAGCACGCTATATAAACTACTCAGCATAACCTAACTCAGGTTTAAATTACATCACTGTTTTTTTTCTGTTTATCTTGTGACAGAGACTCTGGACTGTGTAGGGAAAGATAAGGCGGCCTGTTGAAAAGATGGCGGCTTGTCACTGGGGAGCAGTCGATAGGCAGAGAAAGATTTATAGGTCTTGGCAATTATGCTGAAAAAGAGATAGTTCCTCAGCAAAATGCAGTAGGGTCTGGGGCCAAGTCTGTCTTATATGGTGAGTAAATTGCAGGCTGTACATCACTGAGGGAATGTGACACTGGCCAAAAACACCAGCATTACTGAATAGGCACTGAGTAGACATCTGTTGCTTTGGAACAGGATTGACTAGAATGGCAGAAAGAAAAATAATTAATTTGCAGAAGTTGCAGCAAACAACCCAGGGTGATGAATGATACAACGTACCAATGGAAAGGTATAACGGTGCTCCAGTGTACTGACTGAAATTAGTACAATGCTCTGCTGTGATTAGGCAAGTGGCTATGAAGAGGAGAATCAGTGATTAAAGATGTAGGGCGTCATTCTCCGACCCCCCAGAGGGTCGGAGAATTGCCGTTGGCCGCCATGAATCCCGCCCCCGCCGGTTGCCGAAGTCTCCGAAGGGAGAAAAGTCGGCGGGCGTTAATGTCGCCGCTGCCGCGGAGAATGTCATGGGTCTGCGCAAGGCAGCCGATTTTCGGCCTGCCGATATTCTCCCTTCTGGATGGGCCGAAGTCCCGTCGACGTGATGACCGTTGACGTCGACGGAAATTAAACCTCCTTTTCATCGGCGTGACCCGGTGCTCCAGACTCACGCCAACCAGCGTGGAGGTGAGTGACGGCCTGGGGGGTTGGCTCTGGGCAGGCAATGGCGTGGCCGCAGTCTGAATGCGTGAGGAGAGGTGTGTCTCGGGTTGTGTGTGTGTGTGTGTGCGGCGGGGGGGGGGGGGGGGGGGGGGGGGGGCGGTGGTTAGAGTAGGCTGGGCTCCGGGGGAGTGCCGGGAGGGGGTCTGTGCCGGGGAGGTGGATGGGGGGTCCGTGCCGGGGTGGAGGTTGCGGGGGGGTCCGTGCCGTGCCGGGGTGGAGGTTGCGGGGGGGTCCGTGCCGTGCCGGGGTGGAGGTTGGGGGGGGTCCGTGCTGGGGTGGAGGTTGGGGGGGGTCCGTGCCGGGGTGGAGGTTGGGGGGGGTCCGTGCCGTGCCGGGGTGGAGGTTGGGGGGGGGGGTCCGTGCCGTGGTGGAGGTTGGGGGGGTGGGGGGTCCGTGCCGGGGTGGAGGTTGGGGGGTGGTCCGTGCTGGGGTGGAGGTTGGGGGGGGGGTCCGTGCCGTGCCGGGGTGGAGGTTGGGGGGGGGGGGTCCATGCCGTGCCGGGGTGGAGATTGGGGGGGGTCCGTGCCGGGGTGGAGGTTGGGGGGGGGGTCCGTGCTGGGGTGGAGGTTGGGGGGGTGTCCGTGCCGGGGTGGAGGTTTGGGGGGGGTCCCTGCCGGGGTGGAGGTTGGGGGGGGTCCGTGCCGTGCCAGGGTGAGGTTGGGGGGGGGGTCCATGCCGGGGTGGAGGTTGGGGGGGCAGGGGGTCCGTGCCGGGGTGGAGGTTGGGGGGGGTCCGTGCTGAGGTGGAGGTTGGGGGGGGGGTCCATGCCGAGGAGGGGGATGGGAGGGCAAGTGAGTTGGTCCACCTGGCCAGGTGCCAGCCTCCAACAGTTGGACCCATGCGGTCCATGCCACCTGGCTGGGGGGAGGAGGGGATATGGGCAATGATGACATGTCGTCGTTCCCCTCCCCCCCACCAGGCCGTCATGTTTTCAGATCATCCAGCGATGTTGGCCGCCGTGGTGGCAGCCGCTCATGTCTATGTTGACCTGGATGAGGAGGAGGAGGAGCGTGCCAGGGAGGCGGCGCAGGCTGCCGCAGAGGGGCAGGCGGCAGCCGCACAGGCTGGAGGGACAACTGACTGACAGGACGAGGAGGGGGGGAGGACGTCGCGGCCCCACGGCAACGGAGGCACCCGAGGGCGCCCCGTGTGTACCGGCCCCGGCAGTCATACCAGGACCTCACGGACCGGGAATGCAGGAGGAGACTCCGGATGAGGCGGGAAACCGTGGCACACATCTGCCACCTGCTGGCACACCTGTCACTGCGTGGCACTGGCGGGGGACACCCTCTCCCCGTGTCCGTCAAGGTTACGGTGGCCCTGAACTTTTATGCAACGGGGTCATTCCAGGCACCGAGTGGGGACCTATCCGGCATATCGCAGACTTCGGTGCACCGGTGCATCCGGGCAGTGACAGATGCCCTATATGCCATGGCGCACCGCTACATCTGCTTACCCGTGGACCAGGCCAGCCAAGATGCCCGGGCCGTGGGCTTCTCTGCCGTGGCCGGGTTCCCCATGGTCCAGGGCGCGATCGATGGGATGCACGTCGCCGTGCGGCCACCTGCAGATAACAGGGCCGTGTTCACTAATAGGAAGGGGACCTATTCGATGAAGGTACAGATGGTCTGCGACCACCGCATGATGATCCTGCACGTCTGCGTCCGTCACCCAGGCAGTGTACACGACTCATTCGTGTTGTCACGGTCATCCATCCCCGGCATATACGAGGGACGCCATCCCCGGCTGAGGGGCTGGTTGCTGGGCGACAGGGGCTACCCATTGCGATTGTGGCTGATGACGCCTATACGGAGGCCACGCAATGAGGCGGAGAACCGCTACAATGATGCCCATGTAGCGACAAGGGGAGTGATAGAGAGGTGCTTTGGCGTGCTGAAGATGCGTTTCAGGTGCCTGGACCTCTCTGGGGGCGCCCTCCAGTATCGGTCAGATAGGGTCGGCCGCATCATTGTGGTGTGCTGCGTCCTGCACAACATAGCCCAGCAGAGGGATGATGTGCCGCAGGCATAGGAGGGCGTAGTGGAGGAGCAGCAGGAAGAGGCCCAGTCCTCCCCAGATGAGGGGTATGGGGGCAATGGTCAGGGCAGACGGGGTAGACACAGGCGGGTGGCTGTCCACCGTTACCGGCTGGCCCAGCGGGCACGGGACAGACTGATAGACGCCCGCTTCACTGACTAGATGGGCGTGGTAATCGGGTAGTATGGCCACAGACCGCACACCATGGCAACAGCCGACCACCCACACCCCCCACCCATCCACCCACCCAGCACCCTCACCCCCCTCCCCAACCCCACCCACCCCACCCGCATGCAGACCACCCCCCCCCCAACCCCATTGTCGATCCACCTGCGGCACAACGGGCCGGGCTCACACAGTTGCGGGTGGACGCGTGTCTATCGCAGGCCATGGAGGATGATGACAACCCGCCCTGCGATGAGCTCCTGGCTCTACATCGTTGGACTATGTCTGACCCATGGCCATGGTACCACCATCCACCCGGACCATCCCTGCATGCGGCTGTGACACTGCAGCGCACGGTCCCGTCCTCTGCCCGGGGGATGTTGATGGCGGCCCAGGGGGATGGGGGCAGACTCACCTGGGGCTGAGGTAAGGCCACCCCTCACACACACACTTGCGCTCAACGTACATGACACCCCCGCACACTTTGGACAGAGCACAAAGGCAGCTTCGGTAGGTGTTACATTGACTTTAATAACCAAAGGAGTTCATGCACGTGCCCTAGCCCCTAAATCTCATCTGTGCCCTGCACCCGTGCCAACTTACTCAGTGTCTAATTATTTGGCCTTACGGGCCCTTTGACTACGTCTACGTGGTTCCCCAGACGGTACAGCAGAACTGGAGGTGGACTCCTGTGATTCCTGCCCTCTGACACTGGATCCCTTTGGCGGCCGTTTCCTGGGGCGTCCTGGCCTAGATGGGCCAGGCTGCGGCCCGGGCGACTGGGATGGCGAGCTGCCAGCCTGTCCTGCCCGTTGCCCACCCGATGCACCTGGGACGGAAGGGGGGAGTCCGAGGTGTCGCGGTGTACCGGGACCTCCCCTACAGAGGGAGCCGGGACGGACCACACCACCTCCTCCTCCCTCGGGGTGCCCGATGGCCCCCAGGCCTCGACATGGCTGGGGGATGCGAACGGACTGGCCATCCGACGCCCCCCCCGACATCTGGCGCTGCCAGTCCTGGAGGCCCGTGCTGGTATCGACAGGGGTCTGCAGGTTTGCAGCCATGGAGCCCAGGGGGTTGGCAAACCCTGTCTGTGACTGTGCGACGCCGGCTCGCACATGGCCACTGGCGCCGATGCCCTCAGCGATGGCCTGCAGAGACTGGGCCATGGCCTGCTGAGACTGGGCCATGGCCTGCAGAGACTGGGCTATGGCGTTGAGCGCCTCTGCCATCTGGCGCTGGCACTGGCTCATGGCCTTCTGTGAGAGGGCAGCCATTTCCTGGGCCACAGACGCCGCCTGCACGGAAGGCCCCAGGCCTCGCAAACCGTTCCCCATGTCTGACACCGTCGCACCCATTGCCTCCACCGCGGACGCCACCCGTGCGGTGTCGGCCTGGGTGGCACGCATGACCGGCACCACTCCCAGCTCCTGGACGCGGGTGGACTCCTCCACCTGCGACCGCAGCCGCCGCAAGCCGCCCGTCACCCTCTTCGCTCGTCTCCGGGTCGGTGGTTGCATCGGATCTATGTGTGTGTGTGGTAACTGCAGGAACCCGGGATCCATCTGGGCGGCAGATGTTCGCTTGGGCTGGGCTGCCCTCCGACCGCCCGGTCCCTCTGCTGCTCCTACCTCCACCTGCTGTACCGGGACGGCTGTGTTGTGCGCACCAGTGAGTGTAGCAGACGCCTCATCACTAAAGTGCCCAACCGTGGTGAGTGTTTCTGCGATGGTGGAGGGTGTTGGTGACAGCAGTGGCGTTGTGTCGTGCTCTTCGTCCCACTCTGAGTCCATGGCACTTTGGGGTGGGGGTTCGTCTCCACCCATCCACTCTGAGTCACTGTCCGGTATTTCGTCTTCCTGGGTAGTGCTGTCCCGGGTAGGGGTGCCCTGGGTAGTGGTGTCCTGGGTAGTGGTGTCCTGGGTAGTGGTGTCCTAGGTAGTGGTGTCCTGGGTAGTGGTGTCCTGGCTCGGATGTGACGGGGGCCTGTGGCTGCCCCCCTCGTTGCTGGGTGGTCGCTCCCGCACGTGACGGGGGTGTCGTCTCCCTGTTGCTCCAGGTCTCTCCGTCTCCCGTGGTGTGCGAGGGGCATCCTGCGGGCGTCGCATGCTGGAGGGTCCGGGTCTCTCCTTCTCCCGTGGTCTCCGAGGGGCATCCTGCGGGCGTCGCATGCTGGAGGGTCCGGCTCTCTCCGTCTCCCGTGGTCTCCGAGGGGCATCCTGCGGGCGTCGCATGCTGGAGGGTGCGGGTCTCTCCGTCTCCCGTGGTCTCCGAGGTGCATCCTGCTGGCGTCGCATGCTGGAGGGTGCGGGTCTCTCCGTCTCCTGTGGTCTCCGAGGGGCATCCTGCTGGCGTCGCATGCTGGAGGGTGCGGGTCTCTCCGTCTCCTGTGGTCTCTGAGGGGCATCCTGCGGGCGTCGCATGCTGGAGGGTGCGGGTCTCTCCGTCTCCTGTGGTCTCCGAGGGGCATCCTGCGGGCGGTCTGCATCTGCGGGGATGGGTGCCTGGACATTTGGTCCTGCGATACACAATGAAGCATGCATGGTTAGACATCAGGCAGTGATCAGGTGATACGGGGAGGGGGATATAGGGGAGGGGGGATATGGGGATGGGCTGTCGGTGGCTCACTCGCTAGTACGCCCCCGACCTCTGCATCAGCAACCTCCCGGTCCTCAGGTCCGCCAGCCAGTTCCAGGGCCCTTTCCTCGTGTACGGTCAGTGGCCTCTCATCAGCGGGCCCTCCTCCAGTCCTCACATGCTCCCTATTGTTGTGTGCGCGCTTCTCCTGTGGGGGAGGGGGGCAGGGGTAAAAGGCAACAGTGTTAGGCAGGTATATGAATGCACGCCATCGGTTGCGCGTGCATTGCAGAGGTTAAGGTTAGGGCTGGATTCACTTGGGGATATGGGGGAGGGGGGGATATGGGGAGGGGGGATATGGGGGAGGGGGGATATGGGGGAGGGGGATATGGGGGAGGGGGGATATGGGGGAGGGGGGATATGGGGGAGGGGGGATATGGGGGATATGGGGAGGGGGGATATGGGGGATATGGGGGAGGGGGGATATGGGGATATGGGGGAGGGGGGATATGGGGGAGGGGGGATATGGGGGAGGGGGGATATGGGGGAGGTGGGATATGGGGATATGGGGGAGGGGGGATATGGGAGATATGGAGGAGGGAGGGATATGGGGAGGGGGGATATGGGGGAGGGGGGATATGGGGGAGGGGGATATGGGGGAGGGGGGATATGGGGGATATGGGGGAGGGGGGATATGGGGGAGGGGGATATGGGGGGATATGGGGGATATGGGGGAGGGGGGATATGGGGGATATGGGGGAGGGGGGATATGGGGGAGGGGGGATATGGGGAGGGGGGATATGGGGGAGGGGGATATGGGGAGGGAGATATGGGGGATATGGGGAGGGGGGATATGGGGAATACGGGGGAGATATGGGGGATATGGGGAGGGGGGATATGGGGGAGGGGGGATATGGGGGAGGGGGATATGGGGGAGGGGGATATGGGGGATATGGGGGAGAGGGGATATGGGGGTGGGGGGATATGGGGGAGGGGGATATGGGGGATATGGGGGAGGGGGATATGGGGAGGGGGGATATGGGGGATATGGGGGGGATATGGGGATATGGGGAGGGGGGATATGGGGGATATGGGGGAGGGGAGATATGGGGAGGGGGGATATGGGGGAGGGGGGATATGGGGATATGGGGAGGGGGGATATGGGGGGGATATGGGGAGGGGGGATATGGGGATATGGGGGAGGGGGCTATGGGGATATGGGGAGGGGGGCATGGGGGAGGGGGGATATGGGGAGGGGGGATATGGGGGAGGGGATATGGGGGAGGGTGGATATGGGGAGGGGGACATGGGGGATATGGGGGAGGGGGGATATGGGGGACGGGGGGATATGGGGGAGGGGGGATATGGGGGAGGGGGATATGGGGGAGGGGGGATATGGGGGGGATATGGGGATGGGGATATGGGGAGGGGGGATATGGGGGAGGGGGGTATGGGGGAGGGGGATATGGGGGAGGGGGGATATGGGGGAGGGGGGATATGGGGGAGGGGGGATATGGGGAGGCTCACCCTGCCTGCTCTGACGAGGTCGTTCACCTTCTTGTGGCACTGGGTGTCTGTCCGTGGTGTCAGGGCTACAGCGGTGACGGCCTCTGCCACTTCCCTCCACAGACGCCGGCTGTGGCATGGGGCAACTCTGCGGCCGTGCCCGGGATACAGGGCGTCCCTCCTCTGCTCCACCGCGTCCAGGAGCGCCTCCACATCGCGTGACTCGAACCTCGGGTCTGGGCGACGGCCAGCCATCCAGTCGGGTGTTGCGGTCGGGTGTTGCGGTCGGGTGGGGGGGAGCAGCGCGGCCTTATGAGCCGTCACGCCGTGCAGGGCGTATGACGCTGCACGGCATGAACTACTGCGCAAGCGCAGATCCCATTACGTCGCTGCTAGCCCATTTCGGGCCGGAGATTATCGACCCATTTTTCCGACGTGACGCAAGTCGGATTTGCGCCGTTTTTTGCGCCGATCGGCGGACTTTCCGCCGATAACGGAGAATTTCGCCCGTACACTGCAGTCTGAAATCAGACAAATTCATGATAAAACAACAAAACATGTGGCACTATCACAGCACTCTAACGGAAAATTTTCTAAGGGTCATTTGTGGTGGGTTTTGCTGAGAGTTTTCCAGTGCGTTCCCCATTGCTATCAAACAACACTTAGTTACTTTTTTGGGCCCTGGGGTGTTTCTCACTGGTTTACCCCACACAATTGTTTCATCACTGGGAGCTGAATTCAGAGATTGGGCCGCCATTTTTAAAGGGTGCCCTGATCTCTAAGTGAACTTGTGGGTTCCCCACACTCTCCACCCATGGGCAATGTCACATCCCACACACATAGACATTATCCCACACACCCACAAGTGAGGACATCCCACTGTGGCCCCCCCATACTCCCATTCAAGCCCTCCCTTCCAGGACACCCCCTGGTCATCCCCCCAATCTCCCAGAGGTCCATTGTGCACTGTACCCCCCACCCTTCATACCCCCTCCCATCATCCATTCATGGGCATGGCCCCTCCTTGGGCCCTGACCCTTGGCAGTGCCAGCCTGCATTCGGGAACCCTTACACTATCACCCCAGTGGCATTTACAAGGTGCCAGTTTGGCAGTGCCAAGGTGCCTACGATCAAGGAGAAGGGTCTGGGGACCATCCTGCACTATCCTTGGACACCCAGGGGCCTCCAATGGGCTGGGAGATATCCTGGGTGCTGTTCCATCTGGTCCACATTAGTGGGAACCAGTATTGAACATCACCTGGCTGCGGCCTCCCTGGGGAGGCCAGTAGATCCTGGGAGGGTAGTCGACACTGGGTAAGCTTGCCTAAGTAGGTTTAAACCCAATTTAGATGCACGTCATTTGGTCACGTCCATTTTGGGCAGGATTCTGATTCCAACGCCTCGTGAGATGTGGGCAGCGTAAAGGCTGCCGGGAAGCCCAAGGGAGGCCTCTCCCGGCATCTATTGGCCACGCTCTCGCTTGAGCACAACACGGCTGGTAGATTCCACCCCTTGAGTCAGTAAAATCAAATGTTACCTGCCCATGGTGCTTAACGTCAGAGCACTTTTAGTTTGTATGATATCTGCTCAGATTTTCTGACTGGATAACAAGATTGGATGAAAATTACACCAAGATAATAAAGAGAACGGTTATCTAAAGTTGTACTCCCTTGTCCTAGACTCACCACTGGCAGAGGTGAGTCTTAAACCAAGTAATTCCATTCAAACACCTAACAAGGTCAAACAAATGAGATCTTACCGTACCATGATTCAGAGGGTACAAATCATGGGGCTGGTTTAGCACAGGGCTAAATCGCTGGCTTTGAAAGCAGACCAAGGCAGGCCAGCAGCATGGTTCAATTCCCGACAGTCTCCCCAAACAGGCGCCGGAATGTGGCGTCTAAGGGCTTTTCACAGTAACTTCCTATGAAGCCTACTTGTGACAATAAGCGATTTTCATTTCAGTTAGTACCATGGAGGAAATTATTTGAAGTTGCTGTTAATATGAACATGAGTTTTACTAGAATGATTCATTTCTCCAGCAGAACAGCTTCAAGGACAAAATGTTCTCATCCACAGTGACCATGCATTTAAGGCATTTTCATGCCTGCCACCGGCAGAACTTGAAGATTTGTTTTGGTGCCGCTGAGAAGTGCTTCCGATTTCTTGGCCGTGAAGAATACAACGTCTGGGGATGGCAGTAATGCTGCAGACATGCTGGCTTGTGCCTCACAGCCCCCTCATTGTCCCAGTGCAGATGCATATTGACCCAGCAAAACATGGAAAATGGATAAGCAGTTTGACTGCTGATTGTGTTTTTTTAATGCATTGCCTCTCTTTCACCCACTGTAAACATCCAAGATCCTCCTGTTTTTCCATGTTGTTTTGTTTCTTTTCACATTTCCATGTTTCTTCTACTCCTCAGTGAAGACATTTTTACACTTTCTGAACACACCGTATATGCAATTACACACATGTTGCCACTGACAGAATTTCAACTGTATGATTAAGATAGATGCAGATGTAAAAGAATGATGGAGGGGTTTAAATGTAACATTTGCTCTTAGATAAAGCTAGTTATCCATGAAAAAAACAGAGCATTACTTTCACGGAAGTAGTGAATATAGATTTGTTTCAAAACTCAATTACAACATATCTTAAGACATGATTAACTCACTAACACTGAACTAGAACTACATTAATAAATAGCAATGTTTGCATGGCTTGCCTAAGTTTGAGTTAACATACATAGAAACACAGAAAATAGAAGCAGGAGGAGGCCATTTGGCCCTTCGAGCCGGCTCTGCCATTCATTAGAGGCTGGTTTAGCACAATGGGCTAAACAGCTGGCTTGTAATGCAGAACAAGGCAGCAGCGCGGGTTCAATTCCCATACCGGCCTCCCCAAACAGGCACAGGAATGTGGCGGCTGGGGGCTTTTCACAGTAACTTCACTGAAGCCTACTTGTGACAATAAGCAATTTAA
This sequence comes from Scyliorhinus torazame, assembly GCF_047496885.1. Lineage (NCBI taxonomy): Eukaryota > Metazoa > Chordata > Chondrichthyes > Carcharhiniformes > Scyliorhinidae > Scyliorhinus > Scyliorhinus torazame. The sequence continues at coordinate 92,689,040 of NC_092710.1, forward strand.
AAAAAATATTATTATGATCATGTCTCATCATCAAGTTCAATACGCTGATCCCATCTTCCCCCATATCCCTTGATTCCTTTAGCCCCAAGAGCTATATCTAATTCCGACTTGAAATTACACAATGGTTTTGCCTCAACTACTTTCTGTGTTAGTGAATTCCACAGATTCATCACTCTCTGGGTGAAGAAATTTCTCCTCACCTTAATCCTAAGAGATTTACCCCTTATCCTCAAACTATGACCCCTCGTTCTGGACTCCCCCAACATCAGGAACATTCTTTCTGAATCTACCCTGTCTAATCCTGTTAGAATTTTATAGGTTTCTATGAGATCCCCTCTCTCACTCTTCTAAACGCCAATGAATATAATCCTAACCAACTTAGTCTCTCCTCATATGACAGTCCTGCCATCCCAGGACTCAGTCTGGTAAACATTTGGTACACTCCCTCCATAGCAAGAACATCCTTCCTCAATTACAGACACCAAAACTGCAAACAATAACTTCAGGTGTGGCCTCACCAATGCCCGATACAATTGCAGTAAAACATCTCTATTCCTATACTCAAATGCTCTCGCTATGAACACCAACATACAATTTGTCTTCTTTACTGCCTGCTGCATCTACGCGCTTACTTTCAGTGACTGATGCACAAGGTCTTGCTGAGTATCCACCTCTCTCAATTTACACCCATTCCAATAGTAATCTGCCTTGCTATTTTTACTACCAAAGTGGATAACCTCACATTTATCCAAGTTATACTGTATCTGCCATGCATACGCGCACTCACTGAGCCTGTCCAAAATCCCGCTGAAGCATTCTGCATCCTCCTCACACCAACTTTGTATCATCTTGGATACAAATTTGGAAATACTACATTTAGTTCCCTCGTCCAAATTATTAATATACAACGTGAAGAATTGGGGTCCTAGCGTTACCCCACGAGTCACTGCCTGCCAATCAGAAAAAGACTAATTTATTCTAACGTTTTGCTTCCTGTCTAATAATCAGTTTTCTATCTATCTCAAAACCCATGCCCTTTGACTTTACCTAGTAATCTGCTGTGTGAGACCTTGTCTAAAGCCTTCTGAAAGTCTGAATAAACCACATCCACCGGGTCTCCCGGGTCAACTCTGCTAGATACATCTTCAAAGAATTCCAGTAGATTTGTCAAGCGTGACTCCCCTTTCATAAATCCATGCTGGCTTTGTCTGATTATACCATTGCTTTTCAAATGCTGTGCTATGATAATGGACTCCAGCAACTTTACTACTACCAACGTTAGTCTCACTGGTCCTTGTTTTCTCTCTAACCCCCTTTCTGAATAGCGGGGTTACATTTGCTCCCCTCCAATCTGTAGGAACCATTCCAAAGTCAAAGGATATTAGAAAATGATCACCAATGGATCTACTATTTCTAGGGCTACTTCCTTAAGTACTCGGGGATGAAAATTATCAGGCCTTGGAGATTTATCTGCTTTCAATCCCATTAATTTCACCAAAACTATTTCTCTAATAATGCTAATTTCCTTCAGCTCTTCACTAAAATGTGTTTCTCAGAACTTCCGGTAGATTATTCATTTCTTCCTTTGTGGACAGAAGCAAAGTACAAATTTAGTTCCTCAGCTATTTCCTTTTTCCCCGTTTGAATTCTCCTGTTTTTGACTGTAACTGGCCTACATTTGTTTTTATCAATTTTTTCTCTTTAGATACCGATGGAAACTTTTACAGTCAGTTTTTATGTTCCCCGCTAGCTTACTTTCATATTGTATTTTCCTCTTCTTAATCAATCCCTTGGTCTGCCTTTGTTGAATTTTAAACTGTCCCAATCTCAGGTCTATTGCTTTTTCTTGCTAACTTGTATGCCTCTTCTTTGAATTTAATGCTTTCTCTAATTTCCCTTGCAAGCCATGGTTTGGCCACAGTTCCCTTTGTACTCTTGCGCCAAATAGGAATAAACAACTTTTGGAGTTCACCCATTTGTTCCTTGAATGCCTGCCATTGCCCGTCCATTGTCCTTCCTTTCAGTAATTTTTCCCAATCCGTCATAGCCAGCTTATGCCTCATACTATCATAGTTACCTTAGATTACCTTAGTTGATTACCTTAGAATCAACTACCTCACTATTCAATGTGATAAAGAAATCTGCTATATTATGGTCACTCATCCCAAGGGTTCTCTCACAACGAGGTGGCCAACTAATCCTTTCTCATTGCTTAACATCCAGTCCAAGATGGCCTGTTCACTTGTTGGTTCCTCAACGTATTTGTCCAGAAAACCATCCCCTACACACTCCAAGAATTCCTCCTCTATGGTACTGTGACTAATTTGACTCACCCAATCTATACGCAGATTAAAATTGCCCATAATCGCAGATGTTTACTTAATAGAGTATATCATTTAGCATACAGGACTACAGTGTGATACCTACATAACCAGAATGGAATGATTCCACTGCATCATTCCTTCAATTAATAGAGACAGAAACGATAGAATAGGGAAAGATTGAGCAGCTTGGCATTTCTATTTTTTTTTACCATGATGTGGAGATGCCGGCGTTGGACTGGGGTGAGCACAGTAAGAAGCCTTACAACACCAAGTTAGAGTCCAACAGGTTTGTTTCGATGTCACTAGCTTTCGGAGCGCTGCTCCTTCCTCAGGTGAATTTTGGCTCACCTAAGGAAGGAGCAGTGCTCCGAAAGCTAGTGACATCGAAACAAACCTGTTGGACTCTAACCTGGTGTTGTAAAACCTCTTACTATTTTCTTTACAACAGAGAGTAGTATTTAACATTATAAATGTGTTTGATGGGGTAGATGTAGAGAAGGTATTTCCACTTTTTGGGGAGACCAAATCATGGGTCGGGATTCTCCCAAATTCCGGCTAAGTGTTGACGCCGGAGTAAACACCGGAGTCCCACCCCCAGAGTCAGATCCCCCTGCCCCCCACTAGGACTTCCACCGCGGCTGCTGGTCCGTGCTCCCGCCGGGTGGTACCAGGTTGGAACCACATCGGCAGAACTCAGTGGGAGTCCGGCCAGCCGACCGCTAAGAATCCCAACGGGAAAATGTGATAGCTGATGCATTGTCACGAATGTGATCAATTGAGAAGGATTTTGGTTGGAGGAAGAAGAACAAAGAAAAATGGACTATATTATTATACCTAATTCCGTGTGTTGTTTTCTTTAAATGAAAATGTATATTTACTGTGTGCATTTCTTAGTGGATGGTGCAAAAGTGAAAAATGAAACCATCTTGAAGTTGATGGGTTTTCTTTTCTTGGGGGGAGGTGCCATGCGAGAGTGCCTTTAAGAACTGGATGTTTAAGCAATGTACCTTTAAGAAAGCAGTGATGTCATAGAGTGGGTGGAGCTCAGCTCAGTTCAGCCATTTTGAAGTTTGGTTTTGTAGTTTGAAAAGTGCCTGGCTGGTTTTGCTGAGAGCAGTTTAAAAGTGCCTGGCTGTTTTGCTGTGAGCTGGTTAAAGGAGAAAGCCAGTTTGAGGCAGCAGCTTGAGAAGTTCTGATTTGCTGTGAGTTGCTTGAAGGGAGAAAGCCAGTTGGAAAAAGCAGTTCGTGTGTTTCCTGAGAGCTGCAGGAAGAAAGCAAGGTGCTGGAGCTGAAGTCAACCAAGCTAATATATCTCTGCCATTCTACAGAAAAAATATATATCCTTTAACCTGATGTGATACTGTTTAAAGGTTTTAAGTCTCTTGGAAGTTTGAAGGAACATTTTAAGGAGTTATTTACTGTTGCAATATTTTCTGAGTTATCTTTGAAGTAAGGGGTGTTAAGAGCTCAAATGTTTATTTAAGACAAAAAGTTGAGTTCATGGAATAAACATTGTTTTGTGTTTAAAAACCCACGTGTCCATAATTGTAATCCTACACCTAGGGAAAAAGCCGTGTGCGAGGAAAGGCAACAAATCCATTAAAGGGAGAGGTTGGTTGAACTCCATGATACATTTTGGGGTTCTGAAAACACCTTGCCCATAACACCTCTGAGTCAAAGTTCTGGGTTCAAGCCCCACTCCACAAAAAAAAATCAAGGTTGACACTAAAAGTGCAGTGGTGAGGATATGTTGAACTGTTGGGAGGTTCTGTCTCTGGGATGAAACAGGACGATAGTGCCCTTGTGGTAATCTCACTGCACAAGTAATCCAGAGGCTCAGGCTCATTCTCTGGCGATACAGGTTAAAATTCCTCCACAGGAATTTGTGTTCAATTAATTTAAAAATCTGGAATTGAAAGTTACTCTCAAGGATGGTGACCATGAAACAATCATGTATTGTTGTAAAATCCCACCTGGTTCACTAGTGTCCTTTAGGGAAGGAAATCTGTCGACCTTACCTGGTGTTGCCTTTCTTTTCTACTCTGTCTTTTGTGGGCTCTGCTCCAATTATGGCAATCAGTGAATTTGCCTTCTTTCTATGTTATCTATGTCCGAATGCTTAGAGTCGCCAGGTATCGAATGATACCGCCACAAGTTTCAACCGGCTATCGATCAAAGAGCCATACACCAGTTAGTTACTTCAAGGTCAAGGGTACTTTATTTACACACAATTAGTCATTCAACATAAACACTACTAGTTAACTACACCTATCAACTAAGACAACCTGTACTTAACTTTGGGCACCCGGCTTAGGTCAAAAAAGAGTGGCTGCTGTTCGATTCTGGATCTCTCGGGTTCGAAGGAGTAACTGCTGCTCAGCTGGGCTCATCTGTCTGGTAGCGGGCGTTGAACTTGGACTTGCTTCTTGTGTTGCTACGATTGGCGATGTCCGTGACCGGGGTACCAAGGCCAAAAGAGAGCGAACATATGGCAAACTCTTCTTTTTATACTCGGGGGTGGGGGGGGGGTTCACGCCTTTTGGGCGGTCCTTCGATTTGGGCCTTACTAATTGTGTGATCCTGATCTCTCTATTCGATTCCTAACCAATAAGTGGGTGGGGATCTGGATGGCTGGGTGTGTCCCAAGCGGTCACTGACCCCGTTGTTTGCATTTCCCTTGAACAGGGAGTGGCGCCAAAATGTCTGGGACTGTCCCAGTTGCTGGCATACCAGTCCTTTGTTTTAGTGAAGATGGGCCATCAAATGCTAATAGGCCCTATTACAATGCTAATTGGACGGAGTTTCGATCCCGTCTGGACTTCTGCTGGCAAATATGCATTTCAGGCTCTGAGCCTGCCTGAGTCTTGGTTTGTCCATTTTACCCGCCAGTTCTTGCGAGTTCCTCTGCACCTAGTTGGAAGTGGCCATCCCAGATGGCTACACAGGTCTGGTCTACATGGAACTCCAGACCCACAGCAACGGCTGAGAAAGCCACTCAGTTCAAGAGCAATTGAACTGAGTGGGCAACAAATGCTGGACTTGTCAGTGATGCTTACATCCACGAAAAAATATATATGTGAAAAAAATAAACTGATGCCTCATCCACATGTTCGAAGGGGAATGCAAAAAGGTCCCATGGCACTATCTTGAAGCAGAGCAAGGGGGTTATCCCAGGGCCCTAGCCAATATTTATCCTTCAATCAATGTCACAAGAACTGACTCCTGGCCGTTATCACATTATTGTGTGCACATGCAAAATCGACTGCATCATTTCCTGCATTGCAATAATGACTTCAAAAGCATTTCTTTGGCAGTAAAGTTCTTTCAGACGTTTGGTAGTCATAAAAGGTACTACATAAATGCAAACTTTAAAAAAATGCATCTTGTCTAAAACTTGTACTACCTGTTCTACTGGCATCCTGAAGTAAAAAAAACAAAAATGTTGTGTGGCATGTTTATATCTAATCCATGCAAGCTGACAACCCTTAGCTTGCCTTTCAAAGACCCAGAGATACGATTCCCCTGTTTCTCTTAAATTATTATTTAGCTCACTGTTGAAGTGTGGTTGGTCAATCCATACATTTCCAATGTGTTTCTCGATCATAGACATCACTGTGTGGATATTGCCTTGTGTAATTCACTGTCTTGCTACAGGGGAAAAAAAGGACCACAGAATATCTGTGCAGATATTTTTATTTTTACTTTTCAGTGCAAGCTACTTCTGAATCAACTAATATCCTTTCTGCCTTGCATCAAATTCGCAAGGGGTTGGAAAAGGCACTGTCATGATATTTAGATCAGCATATCATGGTGCAATCACACACACACTGATGGACATGCAGTAGGACCAACCAGCACACACACAACATCGCAGCCAATCACCAGTGAGAGCACACGCACTATAAAACAAGGAACACCACAGTTCCCGCTCATTCCAGCAGCAGCCAGCTCAGAGCACCGAGCTCAGAGTCTGCCACTCAGACATTCACCATGTGCTGAGTGCATCACCCAGATAGTGATAGGACAGGGTCCACAGATTAGCTGGTAATGCACGTACCCAAGTTAGCAGTGTGTTGTTACAGTTGAGTAGTTAATAAAATTGAGTTACGCCATCTCTAGCCGTGTTGGATCGTTTGTCCATCAGAACACCCAACACGACCGGCATAAGTGGAGCATAAACATCAGCATAGGTGAGTGGGAATGAGTGGTCTCTTCCTGTGGTCATCAGATGTTAAATATGCACAATGAAAGAAAATCTCTGTAAATTCCCCTTACATTAAAACAAATAATATCTATTTAAATGCTGTGAAGTTTTGGAAACTGCCTCCTTTGCAAAGTAAAATACATTGGACACGATTCTCCGTACCGCCACACCAATGTGACTCTCAGCAAACACAGTGGTTCTTTGCGCTCAAGAGAGAGGTTTTGCTTGTGAACCGAAATTGTCTTCTCTCTTACTGACCATTTAGACCCAGTTGTTGTGTGGCATTGGTTAGTTCTTGTGCATCTAAGTTGAATCGTTCTTGCCTGCAAAGTGCGACCTTGAAGAATAGTAAGAATTAAAAAGAGAAAATGCTATAAAATTACAGAAGGTCTAGAAGCTAACATTTCGAGCCCAGATGCCCCTTTGTCAAAGCTAAAAGGCATAGAGTTCCCGGCTTGGGTCACTGTCTGTGCCGAGTCTGCACGTTCTCGCCATGTCTGCATGGGTTTCTTCCGGGTGCTCCAGTTTCCTCCCGCAGTCCAAAGATGTGCAGGGTTAGGTGGATTGGCCATGCTAAATTGCCCTTAGGTTAGGTGGGGTTACTGGGTTACGGGGATAGAGTGGAGGTGTGGGCTTAAGTGGGATGCTCTTTCCAAGAGCCGGTGCAGACTCGATGGGCCGAATGGCCTCCTTCTGCACTGTAAATTCTATGATTTTATAGAAACAAAGGGAAAAGAGTGCTAATGGCATTCCACAGAGACCGTCCCTCTGGGATAATCTAGTCCACTCCTCCACCATAACCAACACCTCTCCCATCACCCATGGCACCTTCCCATGCAATAGCAGAAGGTGTAACACCTGCCCCGTTACCTCTTCCAAGCTTAACATCCCAGGCCCAAAACACTCATTCCAGGTTAAGCAGTGTTTCACTTGCATCTCTTGCAATTTGGTTTACTGCATTCGCTGCTCTCAATGTGGTCTCTATATCGGAGAGACCAAACGCTTTGCTGAGAACCTGCAGTCTGTGCGCATTCAGGACCCTGACCTTCCCGTTGCTTGCTATTTTAACACAAGACCCTGCTCCCATGCCCACATGTCTGTTCTTGACCTGCTGCAATGCTCCAGTGAAGCGCAACGCAAACTGGAGGAACAGCATCTTATCTTTCGGTTAGGCACACTACAGCCTTCCGGTCTCAACATCGAATTCAACAACTTCAGATGATCACTCTACCCCACCTCGACCCATTTGTTTCCATTTCATTTCATTTTAACTGTCTTTAACTTTTATTACTTTCTTGTCTTTCTTTTTTATATATTGTCCCCTCTCTTTCCCCCTAACTTATCCCCCCTTTCCTTACCTTTTCTCCCCTTTGCTTCCCCCTTCCCCTTTTTTCTCATTTCACCTCTCTCCCACCCATGTTCCCCCTCCCCCACATCGACATGTCACAGCTTACCTTCTGGTTTTAGTTTCTCTGGTTATTTGTTTGCTAGTTTGTACATACTGTTATTCATGTCCCGTGTTTTGTTATACAGTCTATCTGCACTAGACACCTTCCTGTGTAAATATGGTAGAAGCTTTGTATATAGTCCTGTAAATATGCTCACATATTCTCCACATAGTAAGAAACATTCACATGATCAGTAACATGAACATCTACCATGTGCTAGCAGTATAGTCTGGTCAGGTTAGCCTCAGGTCTCCAGACAACCTAACATAGTGTCAACCCACAGTGCAAGTATGTTTAACAGCTCATAGCTAAATAAAATAGAGTTGTACTTCTAGAAGTGTTGGTAGCCTGTCTCTCTCACTGCTCTGGTAAACGCAGTCCTCGCAGACCCAGCATACCCAACACATCAGTGCCCAGAACTGGACAAAATGTTCCAGCTGGTGCCTAGCCAGCGTTTTACACAGCTTCAGCGTAACCTCCCTGCTCTTATATTCATGCCTTGGTTCATAAAGGCAACAACCTCATAGGTCTTCTACCTTATCTACCTGTCCTGCTGTCTTCAGATATATGTTAACCTGTACACTAAGGTCCCTTTTACCCTCTGTACTTCCTAGGCCATTCGTTGTATCTTCCCTTGGTCTTTGGAACTCCCAAAACGCATTACATCACAATTTTCATGGTTAAATTCCATTTTTCACTCTTCTGCCCATCTAACCAGCCCGTCTATAGTGTCTATAAGGCCTTGTTCCTCATTATTTACCACACCATCAGTTTTTGTGTCATCTGCGAACCTACTTATCATGCCTCCTACATTCACATCCAGATAATTAATGTATACCACAAACAACAAGGGACACAGCACCTATCACTGCGGAACACCACTGGACACAGGTTTCCAGTCACAAAAACTAGGCCGGTTTTGGATCCAGTCTGCCAAATTACCTTGGATCCCATGGGCTCTTTCCTTATTCATTAGCTTCCCATGTGGTACCTTGTCAAAAGCCTTACTAACGTCCCTGTAGACTACATTATCCGGACTACCCTCATCTACACACCTTGTCACCGCGTCAAAAATTTAATCAAATTTGTAAGACGATCTCCCCTTGGCAAAACCATGCTGACTATCTTTGATTACTCCTTGCCTCTCCAAGTGGAGATTAGCTTTGTCCCTCCGAATGTTTCCAGTCGTCTCCCTACCATTGAAGCTAGACTCACTGGCCAGTGATTTTCTGGTTTGTCCCGATTATGGCACCACATTAGCTGTCTTCCAGTCCTCTGGCACCTCTCCTGTGGCCAGATGAGGTTTGAAAGCTTTTGTCACAGAGTTATAACCTCCTCCCTTTCCCCCCACTGCAACCTGGGATATATCTCAACCGGCCCTGGTGATATATCCGCTAAAACTGTTAATCCCTCCTCCCTCTCAATGTTAAGTCGTTCAAGTAAATCACAATGCGCCTCCCTGATTTCTATGCCTACATCATCCTTCTCCGTTGTGAACACAGATGCAAAGTACTCATTTAAACCTCTCCTATACCTTCCAGTTCCATACACAAATTGCCATGTTGGTCCTTTATGGCCCCTACACGTACCCTGGTCAACAACCTCCTGTCCTTAAACCTCCTGGGCAGCATGGTGGCACAGTGGTTAACAACGCTGCCTCACAGCTCCAGGGACCCGGGTTCAATTCTGGCCTCAGGTGCCTGTCTGCATGGAGTTTGCATGTCCTCCCTGTGTCTGCGTGGGTTTCCTCCGGATGCTCCGGTTTCCTCCCACAGTCCAAAGATGTGCAGGTTAGGTGGATTGGCCATGCTAAATTGCCCCTCAGTGGTCAAAAGATTAGGTGGGGTTACTGGGTTACAGGGATAGGATGGAGGCATGGGCTTAAACCAATTGCTCTTTTCCAACGGCCGATGCAGACTCAATGGGCCGAATGGCCTCCATCTGTTCTGTAAATTCTACAATATACTTACAAATCACCTTTTGATTTTCCTTTATTATACTCGCCAGTGCTTTCTCATGTCCTTTCTTTGCTCACCTAATTTCTTTCTTAAGTAACCTCCTGCACTTTCTACATTCCTCCAGGGCTTCCGCTGATTTGAACCCTTGGGCTTAAAGCCATAAGCCTCCTTTTTTTCCCTTTTCCATCCTTGGATATCCCTTGACATCCAGGTATCTCTGAACTTACTGCTCCCACCCTTCACTATCATGGGGACATGTTGACTCTGTATTCTCTCTATTTCCTTTTGAATGCATCCCACTGTTCTGATGTAGATTTGTGCACAAGTGGCTGCCCACAGTGAACTTTGGACAGATCCTGTCTTATTTTATTAATATTGTCTCTCCCTCATTAAGAACATTAATTTCTGGTCCATCTTAGTCCCTTTCCATGACTACCTTAAATTCTACTGAGTTATGGGGTGGGATTCTCTGATAATGGGGCTAAGAGCGATCCTGCGCCGCACAGGGGGCCAAGATGGCACTGGAGTGCCTGCTGATACGGGCGCACCATGGCCACCGCAGGTCTGCGCATGCGCGTCACGGCCAGCGCGGGTCTGCACATGCGTGTGGGATGCCTTCTCCGCGCCAGCCCCCGGGCAACATGGCAAAGCCCTACAGGGGACCGGCGCTGAGGAACATAGGCCCAATCCGGGATTAGCCCATACCCCGGAGTTGGATCTCCCCTCTCCCACTCCAGGACGGCCCCCGCAGCCAGAACGCCGAGGTCCTGCCGGGTAGGACCACATGCGAACAACACCGGTGGGACTCGCCCAAAATTATCGGGCAATCGGCCTGTCGAGCGCAGAGAATCACTGGGGGGGGGGGCACATTGAGTGCCCCCCGACCCGTGCCGCGGCAGCCACGCCGGCGCCATTGCCGCCGATTCTCCGGCCGCCGCTCCCCCCCCCACCCCCCGGCAATTCTCCGAGAATCCCGCCCATGGTCACGGTTTCCAAAAAATGCTCCCCCACTGAAATTCCATTCACTTGCCCAGCTTCATTCTTCTCTAAAATTAGGTCCAGCTCCATCCTCTTCCTTGTAGGACTTTCTACTTATTGGCATAAAAAGCTCTCCTGAATGCATTTTAAGATTCCGCCCCCTCGAAGCCTTTCACACTTTGTCTCGCTCAGTTAATTTTGGGGAGGTTAAAATCCCCTGTTATTATTACCTGATTTTTCTTACAATTTTCAGATATTTGCCTACATCTCTGCCTTGCTATCCCTTCCTGTCTGTTTAGGGGTCGATAGTACACTCCCAGCAATGTGATCGCCCTCTTCTTGTTACTAAATTCTACGCATATGGCTTCATTTGAGGAACCTACAAAGATATCATCCCTGAGTACTGTCATGAGGTTCTCCCTAATCAATAATGTAATTTCTGCTCCTCTTTTACCTTCTCCTCTATCAAGCCTGAAACACCTATACCCTGGGACATTCAGCTGCCAGTCCTGCCCATCATTGTACCAAGTTTCTGTGATTGCAATAATATCAAATTCCATGTGTTGATCAACCAACACTCAAGGAGCCTTACACGTCAGCTACTTGCATTGAAATAAAAGCAGTTTAGTCTACCAATCCTCCCATGTACCTTGTCATACCCCTGTCTGCTCTGTCCGCCGGACCTGTCTGGTTTATCTTCTATATTTGACTCCATCTTCTCCCCCACTATACTGTTACTTTGGATCCCATCCCCTTTCCAAATTAATTTAAACCCTGCCCAGCAGCATGAAAAACCTTCACTTAGGATATTTGTCCCCCTGCAATTCAGGTGCAGCACATCCCGCTTAGACAATCCCATCTACCCCAGAAGCGATCCCAATGATCCAAGTAGCTAAAGCCCTCCTTCCTGCACCATCCCTCTGGCCACATGTTTATTTCAACTATCCTCCTAGTTCCATGCTCATGGCATGGGAAGTAATTCCGATGTCACAACAGTAGATGTCCTGTTTTTTAAACTTCTACCTAACTCCATAAATTCACATTGCAGGACCTCATCCCTCTTTTTACGTAGGTCATTTCTACCAACGTGGACTATGACCTCTGCCTGATCACCCACCCTTTCAGAATGGTCTGTAGCTGCTCCTTGACCTCCTTGACCTTGGTACCAGGGAGGCAGCATACCATTCTGGAGTTGTGCTCTCAGCCACAGAAATGCCTGTCAGTTCTTCTCACTATTGAATCTGCCAACACGATAGCTCGCTTTGCGCTTTCCCTCCCTGCTCTCCAAAAGAACCAACTGTGGTGCCATAGACCTGGCTGCTGCTGTTTCTTTTCCCTTAGAGACTATCTTCCCCATCAGTATCCAAAACGGTATATGTGGTCTGCGTGCTGCCCTTGGGATGTGCTGATGACAAGAGAAGGGGTGTTCAGAAGAACTGGAGACCGCCGCCATCTCCTTGTGGCAGGTCCTGAGTTGGCTCCAGCGCTTCTTCCTCCTGGATGGTACCGTAGGGCCCTGGGGAACCCAATGGACGGAGGTGCAGCTGGAAGGAGCTCCATAGGCCTTGGAGTCATCTGACACGGTCAGTCTTGGAGGCTCCCCATTGTCTGCACCATGGTGTCGACGCCCTCAGCGATGCTATTCAGTGACTGGGCCATGCCTTTGACGCCACCACTGAAGGCTCCAGGTTTTCCAATATGGTTGCCACCCTGGCAGTGTTAACACCAGTGTCATGCATTGTTGGCACCATCTCCTGGGTGTGCAGCCTCTGGGACTCCTCCAATCAGCCTTGCATTTGCTGGAGTCTTGTTAAATCCTCTACTGAATGTCATGGCTATGCCCTATCATCTGTATCAGCTCTGGGAGATGCTTGTCTGGAGGCTCAATGTCTGGCTGGGACCCAACTGAGGCCTGGGCTGCAGCAGGCCACTGATTGCTGTCCCCCTTGGGTGTTCCTCCACCTGATGTGCATCAGCAACTGCGTAGTGCTCACCAGATTATGCCCCCGAAGCTTGTCCAATAATGTTGCCCATGAAGAGTGTGTCTCTGCGCTGATGGAAGGTGCAAGTGTAAGCTGTGACACCTCGATGGTGGTCTCGTCGGAGCTCTCCTCAAAAATGGTCTTTTGAGTGGCGGCGGCGGAGGCGGGTGTTGAGAGGGGTGGGGAGAGGGGGGGGGGGCAGAAATACTTCCAGTAGGCCTGGCTTCATCAGATGGGAATTCTGTGAGACAATGGAAATGTGGTCGGTGAGAGGGAAGGATAATTTTGTCTGTGATGAACCGGTCATCTGGGTGAAGAGGTAGTGGATTCTCACGTCTCTGGCACAGGCCATCCTCTCTGTTGGTGACTGCTCTCCTGCCGGCCAAACCCACAATTTCCAGGGCCTGTTCCTCATTGGGGTGAGAACTTGAATCTCTGGGACTTCGGTCCCTGTTTTGGCCCTTTCCTGCTTATTATGGGCTATCATATCCTGCGAGGACAAAGAGAGGGCATTGTGAGCCACACGCTTGATGGGTCAGGGGGGTCTATAGAAGGCGGCCTGTCTGGACTCCGCACCTAGACATGAAGAGGTTGTGCTGGTGGGTTCCAGGGGCTTCTGAGGAACAAGCATGAAGATCGGATGTTATAATAATAATCTTTATTGTTTCACAAGTAGGCTTACATTAACACTACAATGAAGTTACTGTGAAAAGTCCCTAGTCTCCACATTCCGGTGCCTGTTCGGACACACAGAGGGAGAATTCAGAACGTCCTTGTGGGGGGAAATCGGAGCTCCCGGAGGAAACCCACGCAGACACTGGGAGAACGTGCAGACTCCACACAGACAGTGGCCCAAGCCAGGAATCGAACCTGGGACCTTGGAGTTGTGAAGCAACAGTGCTATCCAATGTGCTACCGTGGAGGGTGCATGGTGTCAGTAAGTGATTTGGGGGCAAGCATGGGAGATGTTTGGGAACTTGAGCGGTGGTCGGAAATGTCAGGAGAGAGGTGGTACCTTACACTTGCAGCTCATTGGATGTTGTTTGTCTTCTTACTACATTAATCGATGGTTCCTCTGGTCAAGATACGGTACCTAAAGCTGCTGCCACTGCCTCCTAGGAGGCATTGCTGACTCTGCTGCTGGTCCTCTGACCCCCCTTGGGGGAACAGGATGGCTCGCCTCTCATCCAAAGCATCGAGAAGCTTTGCGAGGTCACCATCCCCAAAGTAAGGAACAGGTCTGCGCTTTGCCATGCTTGTCTGTTGATTGGAAGTGAGCGGAGAGGGGGCGTTTAAAATCAGCTCCCCCTTGTTAACGGCGAGCATGAGTCAGGCGAATCACACAACGAGGGAGCCATAATGTGAGAATCCCATGGGGGCTCATTAACACGGCCATTGCAAAACACCCCACCCAAGGAGAGAAAATGAACACAAACTTTTTTTTTAATGGAATTTTTAAAATTTCCAACAATTCATTATCTGCAGGAGTAGGACTCAACATATAATTGTTCACTCTCTGTTGCAAGCAGGTTGATTGGCAGTCATTAACAATTATCACGTAATTAAATGGGTACTTATGCTATTAGTTAGATACTGGGTGAGTTTAATTGGCAATTAATGTACTAATGCAGCAACGTTATGAAATTCGTAAGGTGGTTAGATACAAGAAGCTGTATCATGAAGATAAAGACAGAATTGGGTGAGTATTTTGCAAAACAACAGTCCTAACTTTTGTCTGACGGTTTAATGGGCAATGCACCTACAAATCCAGCAATCTAATGAAGGAACTCACTGGAAAGTTCAGAAAAAGCTTCTATTTTCCGAATGGTCCAGGCTATCCGCTATGACAATCTGAGGGATTCTTCCTCACCACACATTGTTGGCTACTTTGAATAGTATTAATGGCAAGCACATTTAAGCTCTCATGCCATCACATTTCCGGAAAGCTCTGTGGCTGGTGATCCAATTTAGTAATTTCTTTAATTTGAATGAATTCACATTTCCTTTCATCTACGAATAGTTCTGAAATTCTACAATTCCTAGGTAAGATGAATGAAGCAGCAAATTTCACATTTTATTGTGTAAAGAAAGCCGAATTACACAGGGATTTACTGTATAAAATGTGTTACGACACCCTGGGCTAGTGTGTGGTCAATTCCAGCCCCACTTAACCTGGAGTCGCATCAAGTCAATTAACCAATAATTCTTCGAAAAATACCCAAAGTCTTTGGCCCTTGGCTGCCCAATCTCTGCCCCGGTCTCTTGTTTGCAGCCTGTAATGTTTTTCCTGCAGATTCATTTATCCAGGTTCTCTGCAGCTTCAGGAATACAGCACTCACATTCTTTCTGGAGAGGGAAGGAAAGCTTGTCCTTGTCTTTCCTGTCGAGGACTCAATTGCTCCCTTGGGTCCTTGAGAACCATTCCACTGGGATAGGATCCAATCACCACCTGCTATCGGGCAGAGTACGGCCTATTAGCCAATTAATTGGCCACCAGGCAAACAATCAAACCGCGTCCCATCCCATCTCTCTCTCTCTGGTGTCGACAAGTCTGAAGCTCCTGTTCAAATGAGCAGAGATTAGCAGAATGTTAGACCTTAAGACCATAAGACATAGAAGCAGAATTAGGCCACTCAGCCTATCGAGTCTGATCCATCATTCAATCATGGCTGATATTTGTCTCATCCCCACTTCTCCTGCCTTCTCCCCATAACCCCTGATCCGCCTATTAGTCAAGGACCTATCTATCTCTGTCTTAAAGACGCTCAGTGATTTGGCCTCCACAGCCTTCTGCGGCAAAGAGTTCCACAGATTCACCACCCTCTGGCTGAAGAAATTCCTCTTCATCTCTGTTTTAAAGGATCGTCCCTTTAGTCTGAGATGGTGTCCTCTGGTTCTAGTTTTTCCTACAAGTGGAAACATCCTCTCCATGTCCACTCTATCCAGGCCTCGCAGTATCCTGTAAGTTTCAATAAGATCCCCCCTCATCCTTCTAAACGTCAACGAGTACAGACCCAGAGTCCTCAACTGTTCCTCATACGACAAGCTGTTCATTCCAGCTATCATTCTTGAAAACCTCCTCTGAACCCTTTCCAAGGCCAGCAAATCCTTCCTTACATACGGGATCCAAAACTGCTCACAATACTGCAAATGGGGTCTGACCAGAACATTATACAGCTTCAGAAATACATCCCTGGTCTTGTATTCTAGCCCTCTTGACATGAAGGCATTTGCCTTCTTAACTGCCGACTGAACCTGCGCGTTAATCTTAAGAGAATAGTGAACAAGGACTCCCAAGTTCCTTTGAGCTTCTGATTTCCTCAGCATTTCCCCATTTGGAAAATAGTCTATGCCTAAATTCCTCCTTCCAAAGTGCATAACCTGCACACTTTTCCACATTGTATTTCATTTACTACTTCATTGCCCACTTTCCAAGCCTGCCCAAATCCTTCTGCAGCCCGCTTGCTTCCTCAATACTACCTGTCCCTCTATAGATCTTTTTATCATTTGTAAATTTAGCAACAGTGCCTTCAGTTCCTTCTTCCAGATCGTTAATGTATATTGTGAAAAGTTGTGGTCCCAGCACAGACTCCTGAGGCACACCACTAGTCACCGGCTCCCATCCTGAAAAAGACCCCTTTAAGGGGCAGCACGGTAGCATTGTGGATAGCACAATTGCTTCACAGCTCCAGGGTCTCAGGTTCGATTCCGGCTTGGATCACTGTCTGTGTGGAGTCTGCACATCCTCCCCGTGTGTGCGTGGGTTTCCTCCGGGTGCTCCGGTTTCCTCCCACAGTCCAAAGATGTGCAGGTTAGGTGGATTGGCCATGATAAATTGCCCTTAGTGTCCAAAATTGCCCTTAGTGTTGGGTGGGGTTATTGGGTTATGGGGATAGGGTGGAGATGTGGACCTTGGGTAGGGTGCTCTTTCCAGGAGCCGGTGCAGACTCGATGGGCCGGGTGGCCTCCTTCTACACTGTAAATTCTATGATCCCCACTCTCTGCCTTCTGCCAGTCAGCCAATCGTCTATCCATGCCAGGATCTTACCCTTAACACCATTGGCTCTTAACTTATTTAACAGTCTCCTATGCGGCACCTTCTCAAAGGCCTTCTGGAAATCTAAATAAATCACGTTCACTGGTTCTCCTTTGTCTAACTTCCTTGTTACCTCCTCAAAGAACTCTAATGTAACTCTCCTGTAACTTCTGAAATCCTCATTCTCGCCACTGCTTGACTGAAAGATACATGTCAATTAATCACCCATGGATCAAAAGTGATGACGGCAAAATAAAAGGAAAGAATTAAGGGGGGCAGCACGGTGGCGCAGTGGTTAGCATTGCTGCCTCACGGTGCCGAGGTCCCAGGTTCAATCTCGGCTCTGGGTCACTGTCCGTGTGGAGTTTGCACATTCTCCCCGTGTTTGCGTGGGTTGTGCAGGATAGGTGGATTGGCCACGCTAAATTGCCCCTTAATTGGATAATCTAAATTTTTTTTTAAAGAAAAGAAATAAGGGAACAAACAGGAAGGACCCTGACAAATGTGTCCTTGGATATGGAAACAGAAGACAAAAAATATCTAGTTGCATCCAGTTTACCTTCCATCAGACTGGCTGTCCAATGGTTTAAAAAAAATTCAGTTGTGGGTGGACCTTGTTGGCAAGACTAAAGTTAATTGCCTATTCCTAATTGAACCTTGAGAAGATGTTCGTGAACTGCTTCAGCCATGTGAAGTTACTCCCCCAGCAGTGTGTCATTGAAAGTTTCAGGACTTTGGCAGCCCTGATGATGGAACAAAATCCTCGGGGAGCCGGTTTTGCTCACAGCCTGTTCATAATGCACAGCACAGCCAGGGCGGGTACAATTCTCGTGCCAACTGAGGTTATTAATGAAGGCCTTGCCCTCTCAACATTGACCTTGGGATTATTGGTCCAGGGGTATAATCCTCGCTTTGGGTGTTTCGGTCTCGAAATTTGCGAGAGGTCCCGGGTTCATATCCCGGACGGGCCCTTTATGGGCTGCACGGTAGCATAGTGGTTAGCATAATTGCTTCACAGCTCCAGGGTCCGAGTTCGATTCCCGGCTTGGGTCAATACGGAGTCTGCATGTTCTCCCCGTGTTTGCATGGGTTTCCTCCGGGTGCTCCGGTTTCCTCCCACAGTCCAAAGATGTGCAGGTTAGGTGGATTGGCCATGCTAAATTGCCCTTAGTGCCCAAAAAAGGTTGGGTGGGGTTACTGGGTTATGGGATAGGGTGGAGGTGTGGGCTTAATTAGGGTGCTCTGTCCAGGGGCCGATGCAGACTTGATGGACCGAATGGCTTCCTTCTGCACTGTAAATTCTATGACTCTATGACCCCTGCCTGAGGCGTGGTGACCCTTAGGTTAAATCCCCACCTGTCTGCTCTCCTCCTCAAAAGAGGAAAGCAGCCTATGGTCATCTGGAACTATGGCGACTTTACTTATACTCTATTTGTCCAAACCAGGATAGTTTGTGATTTTGTGGGAAGTTGGAAGTCATGGTGTACCCATGAATCTTCTGCCTTTTCCCCATTAGATAAAGGAGTTCACATGTGTGGGTGGTCTGCTGAAGAATCCTTGGGTCAGAATATTAAAGAGGGGATCTGCGAGCTCCCCTTCACCTTCCCTTCTCACTTGCTGCTCACCAGCCCACCCACAGACATAATGTGCTATAGACAGACTAATTAAGGGCAGTGTGAGACTGCAAGCAGAAAGGTGAAGGGAGCCCAATGGGTCTCAGAACCAAGTACGTCCGGGGTCCAGAGTAGGGAGGGTTTGGGCAGGTTGGGAGTGGGGAAGGGGTAGAGCAGGGAGGTTGGGCATGGGGCTGAGGATGATATGCTTACTGGAGCAGGCAGGTAGGATGAAACGGGGTTGGGAGGGGGATGTTGGAGGGGACTGCACCACGATCTGCAAAGGGCGTCCCACCCACCCCCTGAAAATAGTACCTCCCTTTCTTTCTGCCCTTTGAAATTATTATTTTCTTTTATTTTCTTTATTGTGCCCATGCCAACAAGCCCCTTTGATTATTTATTTAAACATGGCAGGGTTAAAACATGGGGGTATTATTTGGACGCTGCCAATTTTGGCACTCCTCCCCCCATTTATTACGGGATAAACTCAGGGGTGGGCAGGAAGGTGTGAGGTCGGTACCCGGCCCAGACTTTGGCAAATTGCTGCATTGTACTGGTGGGAGTGGAAATATAAGGGGCTGGATTCTCCGCACCCCGGCGTGAAATCGCGGCCGGCGCCAGGGCGGATAATCCAGTTTGACGCGGAAATCGGGACCAGCGCCGGTTCGTCGATTCTCTGTGCACCGAAAAGCGGCATCACCGGGGAGTACGCCGCACCACCAGGGGCCATTGCCAAAAGCCCATTCTGACATTCTCCGCCCCCGACCGGCCGAAGTCCCGACGGTGTGGAACCAAGCTGGTCCAGCCGGTCGGGATACTCACGTGGCGGCTGCGGACTCAGTCTTGAGTCATTTTCAGGGGGTGGGTGGGGGTGGGATAACCTTTGCAGATCGTGGTGCGGCTCCTGTCCTGGTCGGGACGGGCGGATCGGAGGCCGGGGGGTGTCTTATAGGCGGCCGTGTGGGGTTTTTGGGTCGGGCACACGGCCAATTCCCGGAGGTCTCCTTTGTGGGTCTGCCTCTGCGGTCCGAGTCTGCCATGGAGCACGGCGCGGCTGCTGGAGGCAGGGGCCTGTATCTGCAGCAAAAGCTGCGAGATTTACTCTGGGTCCCTGCTAGCCCCCTGCAGGACTGGGAATATGTGGCCCTTTAATCCAGCATTTTCAGGAGTAAAACTCCACCGTTTTGACGCCGGAGTGGGGACTTAGTCCTAAAAACGAAGAATCCAGCCCAAGGGTTGAGATGAAATCCCATCCATCTGGATTGTTTAATTGTGGACGACACCAAACTTCTCTTGCTTTCGCCATCCGAGCGAATGGAGAATATTCCATCATACATAAATTGTGCCTTGCAGGTGGTGTGGAGGCTTGCGTGAGCCCTCACCATAGATTAGCCAAGCTGTAGCAGCCATGATATTGATGTGGCTAGTCCATTTGAATTCCTGATCAATGGTGGTTCCAAGGATACTGCTGGTGAGAGATTCAGCAATGTTACTGCAATTGAATATAAAAGGGTGTTGGTTGGAGAGTCATTATCTGTTATTTGTTTGGGAGGGTCGAACATTATTTGTCACTTATCCAAGACTTTCTGCATGTGAGGACAGACTGCTTCATTACTTGAGGAGCTGCCAAGGAAAGCTGAGCAACTGTCAAACACACAGCTGGATGTCTGACTTTATGATGGAGGGAAGGTCACTGATGAAACAATTGAAAATGGTTGGGTCAAGGAAGCCGAGGTGATTGACAAAGAACAAAAGAACAAAGAAATGTACAGCACAGGAACAGGCCCTTCGGCCCTCCAAGCCCGTGCCGACCATGCTGCCCGACTAAACTACAATCTTCTACACTTCCTGGGTCCGTATCCCTCTATTCCCATCCTATTCATGTATTTGTCAAGATGCCCCTTAAATGTCACTATCGTCCCTACTTCCACCACCTCCTCCGGTAGCGAGTTCCAGGCACCCGCTACCCACTGTGTAAAAAACTTGCCTCGTACATCTCCTCTAAACCTTGCCCCTCGCACCTTAAACCTATGTCCCCTAGTAATTGACCCCTCTACCCTGGGGAAAAGTCTCTGACTATCCACTCTGTCTATGCCCCTCATAATTTTGTAGACCTCGATCAGGTCGCCCCTCAACCTCCGTCATTCCAGTGAGAACAAACCAAGTTTATTCAACCGCTCCTCATAGCTAATGCCCTCCATACCAGGCAACATTCTGGTAAATCTCTTCTGCACCCTCTCTAAAGCCTCCACATCCTTCTGGTAGTGTGGCGACCAGAATTGAACACTATACTCCAAGTGTGGCCTAACTAAGGTTCTATACAGCTGTAACATGACTTGCCAATTCTTTTACTCAATGCCCCGGCCAATGAAGGCAAGCATGCCGTATGCCTTCTTGACTACCTTATCCACCTGTGTTGCCCCTTTCAGTGACCTGTGGACCTGTACACCTAGATCTCTCTGACTTTCAATACACTTGAGGGTTCTACCATTCACTGTATATTCCCTACCTGCATTAGACCTTCCAAAATGCATTACCTCACATTTGTCCGGATTAAACTCCATCTGCCATCTCTCCGCCCAAGTCTCCAAACAATCTAATTCCTGCTGTATCCTCTGACAGTCCTCATCGCTATCCGCAATTCCACCAACCTTTGTGTCGTCTGCAAACTTACTAATCAGACCAGTTACATTTTCCTCCAAATCATTTATATATACTACAAACAGCAAAGGTCCCAGCACTGATCCCTGCGGAACACCAGTAGTCACAGCCCGCCAATTAGAAAAGCATCCTTCCATTGCTACTCTCTGCCTTCTATGACCTAGCCAGTTCTGTATCCACCTTGCCAGCTCACCCCTGATCCTGTGTGACTTCACCTTTTGTACTAGTCTACCATGAGGGACCTTGCCAAAGGCCTTACTGAAGTCCATATAGACAACATCCACTGCCCTACCTGCATCAATCATCTTTGTGACCTCCTCGAAAAACTCTATCAAGTTAGTGAGACACGACCTCCCCTTCACAAAACCATGCTGCCTCTCACTAATACGTCCATTTGCTTCCAAATGGGAGTAGATCCTGTCTCGAAGAATTCTCTCCGGTAATTTCCCCACCACTGATGTAAGGCTCACCGGCCTGTAGTTCCCTGGATTATCCTTGCTACCCTTCTTAAACAGAGGAACAACATTGGCTATTCTCCAGTCCTCCAGGACATCACCTGAAGACAGTGAGGATCCAAAGACCTCCAACATTCACAACCGTCTTCCTTTATGCAAGGTATGACTCGAACCAGAGGTCATAAACCTGGTCATCATAATCATTACTGTGATATGAAGTTGTGCCCGATATTTAACAATAAACACAGAAAGCTGTTTTCCACCTTATCCACAATTGCTCTCATGGGATGGAAACTATCTGACAATAGCTGATACTTCCACCAGGCATGAGATATTGTGCAGCATTTAAAAATCAATAGTGGCTCACCACGGGACACGAGACGAGGCAACATTGGATAATACGGATTTGCAGCTTTAGACTTGACACATTTATAAAGAATATGGATTTGGTCACATTATCAGAGACTGCAGAGATGTCCAAGTCAAGGAGCAAGGACAGTGCAATAACATTAATTTGTGTACATCACATTGCCTCTTACAAGCAGAGGCACATTGAAGAATGTGACACAGAGCAGTTGATAGTAATTAAACATGGGAAGGGGTAGTGATAGGGTTGCCAACTGTGATTAAATGTATTCCTGGAGGTTGATCACATGACCTAACTTCCCCCATGCTGCAACCATTAGTTGGCCAACACATCCATCCTTATGACACATTGCCTTCCTGCGCCTTATAGCCAAACGGCCTTCCCTCCCCCCATTTTCAATATTTTTATATCTGGTGAAGCGAAATGTTCAAAGGAAATGAGAAAAGAAACAAAACTTTTTTGAATTATTTTTCTCCAGGGTTGCACACTTCAGTGTCCAGGAATATTATCTTCAATTCCTGGAGATTCCAGGTTAATCCTGCAGGGTTGGGTGCAGTGGGTTAGCACTGCTGCCTCACGGTTTTGATCCCGGCTCTGGGTCACTTTCTGTGGGAATTCTCCCCGTGTCTGCATGGGTCTCACTCCCACAGCCCAAAGATGTGCAGATTAGGTAGATTGGCCACGCTAAATTGTCCCTTAATTGGAATTTTTTTTTTAAAAATTCTGCAGGGTTGGCTATACAAATATAACAGCAGCAGTACTCCCTTGCTGCTGGCCAGCTATATCATGCAGGTGTAACGAGACGGAGAACGGCGCTTCCGTTATGAACGGCGTAACGGTTGTATATCCATTGCCCGTGGGACAGAGGACTCCCCCTCTGAGGCGTCCTGTGTCTCCATCTTGGAGTCCACTACCTCCGTCATCTCGGCATCCCTATCTCCACACGGTTCTGCAATGACCTGCGCAGGCTTTGAGTGCGGTACCAGAGGACGATCGTGAGGAATACCCTCCACTGTGTCTGGTCTCTGCGGCTGTAGAAGTGAGCTCCGGGTACAGGGAATCTTTGGAAGAAGCGGCCTTCTGGACCGAACATGGTCTACATGCTTGTGCTGGAGATGACCCTGGGCTTGCACCTGGCAAGAGATAGGGCCAGTTCGGCGAAAGATAAAGCCAGGGACCCACCAGCAAAATTTCGAACGAACACTGGGTCACCGAGTGCAAACTGCCAAATCAGCTGATGTCGAGAAAGGCCATGTCCCTGACGTTCTTGTGTACGGCGTACTTTTGCGCTAATGACAGGGTTGCAATCTGGGATCTTCCTGTCCAGTCATAACATTAACTGGGATCGTAGCACAGCTTTCCACAATTGCCCAACAGATTTGACCTTCTTTCAGCTTGTTTAGATGAGAGTTAGTGCTGCAGTTTGTTGAGCTAATTGACTGTGGCACCGTGGTACATGATGCCATTCAAGTGGGCGAAGCGCATAAGAAGTTTGTGGTAGTAGGGTGTTAAGTAATGGGTTCAGAGACATTTCAATTAGCTGTCTCATTTATGTTAAGTATCCATTAATTGACACTGATATATAAAGGGGCTTCAGGTGGCCTCTGTCAGGTGATGTATAGAGAGAGCTTTGTGCAAAGGCTGTTGGAAGGAAACAAATGTGTGTTTGTGAAAAAGGAACAGAACTTTAGACTCTTCATATCACAGCAACTAAAATGTCTAACAGGGGACAGTGAAGACGATTGATACTGTTCTCTGTCACAAGGAACGTGAGTCTAGATGGCTGTGTTGCCTGCTCGGTGCCAGGGTTTGGGACATCTACTCCGGGCTGGAGAGGAACACGCAGTGGGATGGGGAGAATCAGGCGGTTATGGTCAATGTAGGTACCAATGACATTGGCAGGGTGAGGATGGAGGTTCTGCATAGTCAGAATGAGGTTCTAGGCACCAAATTAATAAACAGAACCTCAAAGGTAATAATTTCTGAATTATTACCTGCGCCACTTGCAAATTGGCATAGGACAAGTGAGATTAGAGAAATTAATGTGGGAGAAGTGGGCTCCAGTTCATGGGGCACTGGCACCAGCATTGGGGAAAGTGGGACATGCACCATTGGAATAGTCTACTATCTGGACATGCTGGGATTGATGTTCTGGTGAGTCACATAACTGCGCCTGCTTACTTAGGGACATGGAGAGAGTTTTAAACTAGATATTGCGGGCAAGGGATCACATTTGGGAAACCAAAGAGTAGCAACAGGCCAAGAGAAAAATATATTAATATGGGAAACGATAAATAGACCATGACATGAATGGACAGAGAGTAGAAACCTAAAATAAATCTAGCAGACAAGGCTAGATGCTGCAAAAATAATAAAAATTCAAAACTCAATGCTATGTATCTAAACACACGAGGTATTCAGAACAAAACCGATGAACTGATGGTGAAAAAATATGACATGATAGAAATTACAGACACATGGCTACATGATTACATAGATTGCGATCTAAATATTGAAGGGTATCTGACATTTAGGAAGGACAGGTGGAGGGGTGGCTCAATTACCCAATGATTGTATTAGCACACTACAGAGAGCGATGGCCTAAGTTCAGGAAACCAGGATGTAGAAGTAGTTAGGGTTGAGATAAGGAGTGATAAAGATAAGATGTTGATTGTGGGAGAGGTTCTCAGGTCCCCTAACTGTAACTACATGGTAGCTCAGAGTATAAAAGGAGACCATGTGAGATTATCAGAAAGGGGCTGGGATAATCCTGGGGGATTTTCATCTACATCATGGGGCGGCATAGTGGTTAGCACTGCTGCCTCACAGCGCCAGGGACCAATGTTCAATTAAAACCTCAGATGACTGTCTGGGTGAATTTGCACTTTCTCCCCATTTCTGTTTGGGTTTCCTTCGGTTGCTGTGGTTTCCTCCCACAGTCCAAGAAGGTGCATGTTATGTGGATTGGTCATGCTAAATTGTCCCTCAGTGTCAAAAGGTTATGAGGGGTGAAGGGCTTACAAGGCTATGACGAATATGTTTTCAGGATAGTTTCTTAGAACAGCACATTCCAGAGCCAATCAGAGTGTACGGATGATTTGACCTGGTATCGTGGAGTGAAACAGAAGTAATTTATAGCCTCATAGTAAAGGCAGTGACACGGTAGAGTGGATGCCCCAATGACTGGGGGGACAGGAGGAAAGAGCAGCAGTGATTATAATATAGTTGAATTTTACATTCAGTTTGAGGGAAAGAAGAATGTGTCTAAGACTAGTATTTTAAACTTAAATAAGGTCAACCATGAAAGGACATGAAAGCTGCAAGCGAACTGGCAAATATGCTGAAGGGAATGATCACTGGAGGTTCAATGGCAGTCATTTAAAGTGATATTTCATAAAGAACAGACTATACACATTCGAATGGGAAAGAAAAATTTCAAGGGGAGGGCCCATCATCTGTAGCCACCTAAAAAAGCTGAACACATTATGAGACACAAAGAAAACGCATATCTTTGCAATGCCGAGTGGCAGGTCAGAAGATTGGAAAAAATATAAAGAGTACCAAAGACTGGTAAAAAGATTGATCAGAAAGGAAAAACCAGGGTACGAGAAAAGCTAGCCAGTAATATAAAAATAGCAGTGAGAGTTTCTATAGATAATTAAATAAGAAAAGAGTGAGCGTTGGTTCTCTGGAAAGTGTGGGTGCCCTTCTCCCAAAATTAAACAGAATGTTGAATCAGACTAGAAAAGCTGTTTGAATCTCACCAGCTTCACAGATGCCTTTTCTCACCTGAATTAAGAGCACTCTGTGCAATTTCAAGCCGCTGACGAGGAACACACTGTCAGCTGGGGAGGGCCTAAACACTCATTCAACGCCGGGATTCTGAGATTGGGGTGTCATTTGTAAAGGTCGCCCCGATCTCAAAGTTAAATTTAAGGGCCCCCCGCCACACTGAAATCGGTAACCAGTAACCCCTCCCCAAGGAGCTTGGGACACCTTGTCACTGTCACTACCCCCCATCAGTCATGGATCTGCCCAGCAACAGGTAAAAATCTGCCTCGTAGCAGCAGCAACACAAATGTAACAAAGCACGATGGGATGCGATTCGTCCAGAAAAAGGTGCCATGGGTCTGCCCAGCAATGGGTAGAAATTTGCCTAGCAACAGCAGTAGCCAGCATTCAAAGAACAAAGAACAAAGAAAATGTACAGCGCATGAACAAGCCCTTCGGCCCTCCAAGCCCGTGCCGACCATGCTGCCCATCTAAACTAAAATCTCCTACACTTCCCTGAATCCGTATCCCTCTATTCCCATCCTATTCATGTATTTGTCAATATGCCCCTTAAATGTCACTATCATCCCTGCTTCCACCACCTCCTCCGGCAGCGAGGTCCAGGCACCCACTACCCTCTGTGTAAAAAGACTTGCCTCGTACATCGCCTCTAAACCTTGCCCCTCGCACCTTAAACCTATGCCCCCTACTAATTGACCCCTCTACCCTGGGAAAAAGCCTCTGACTATCCACTCTGTCTATGCCCCTCATACTTTTGTAGACCTCTATCAGGTCGCCTCAAACTCCATTGTTCCAGTGAGAAATGGTGAGAGATTGCAGAGCTCTGAGGTGCAGAAGGATCTGGGTGCCCTAGTGCACTTTTTTTTCAGGGAACCATTTTTACCAACCGGCCAACCTTTGGGACCCAACCTGACCGACATTCGCGACCCACGCCGGCCGACCTTCGCGACCCACGCCGGCCGACCTTCGCGGCCCATGCCGGCCGACCTTCGCGGCCCACGCCGGCCGACCTTCGCAGCCCGCGCCGGCCGACCTTCACGGCCCACGCCGGCCAACCTTCGTGACCCACGCCGGCCACGCTGCAACCATATTAAAAAAATGCGGCCGCACTGCGCTGGTTTCACGCATGTGCACCGATGATGGGGCACGCATGCAGAGTGCGGCCAAATTTTAAAAATCTGTTTCTGGCCATTTAAAGGCCGCTCGCAGCCGGCATTATTAAAAGTAGGCTGTTGCGTGCGGATTTGCGCGATTGGTAGCGCCGTGCCGGACGGCTCCGCGACCCTCCCGGCACCCATCCGCGACACGCCCTGAGTTTGACAATGCCTGCCCTAGTGCATGAATCACAAAAGACGAGAGTACAGGTACAGTAAGTAATTAGGAAAGCTAATTGAATGTCAACATTTATTTTCAAAGGAACAATTAAAAATGTTGGGAGGTTATGCGTCATTTGTGCAGGGCATTGGTGAGACCAAGGGCTACATTCTCTGCCTCGTGCCATCGGTAGCAGAGTTACTGGTGAGGTGGAGAAAACTAGGCTGTGATTGACAGCTTCCACAAATCCGCAGCACACTTCAAACAGAAATAAGTGCTTTCCAATTGCCTCCCTTCGGAGCTGAGAGACTTTGGAGTGGTTAGTTAGAAGCTGACAGTACTTAACTCTGTTTCAAGTGATCCAGGAGCTGTCAATCAAAGCTTGATGCTTATAAACATTGTGGTTAGAGCACATCAAAGTTATTCAACAGTGAAGGAAGATGAATGGAACAATGCTGACAGCTTTGGGGGGGGGGGGGGGGTTGGAAGTTGTCAATCCTAGTATAGTAAAATTAATATCAAAGAGAAATGAATGAATGGAAAGCAGACTAAAGGTCTGAGGGGGGTTTAAACCCAGCTGACTGGATTTCTCTTTCCAGTAATTGAGTGGGCGGCCCAACTGTGAGGTCCCGCAGCTGACCCCGCCCCCCTTGCTCCTTCTGGTGTCTGAGCCAGCAGTTGTATTGCACAGGTGAATGTTATAGCTATGATTATTTGAAAAAATGAAAAAGTCGTATTGTCACAAGTAGGCTACAAATGAAATTACTGTGAAAAGCCCCTAGTCTCCACATTCCGGCACCTGTTCGGGGAGGCTGGTCCGGGAATTGATCCCATGCTGCTGGCCTTGTTCTGCTTTACAAGTCAGCTGTTTAGCCCACAGTGCTAAACCAGCGCCTATTTTCTCTGTCTCTGGACTGCTCTCTAGCATCCAGACAAGGATCTCTCTTCCGGACGGCTTCCTGACAGGGGTTTCTCTTCAGGGAGGCTTTCTGGCAGGGGTCTCGCTTCTGGAGGACTTCCTGATAGGGAACTCTCTTCTTGGGGGTCTCTCGGGGTGGTCTCCTAATTTTGGGGGTCTTGGGGGTCTCTTTATTCGAGTGTCTCTGGGGAGTCTCTTTATTTAAGGGGGCTCTGTTGGGGGGGGGGCAGGGTTGAAGCATCCCTGTACTTAGGGAGCGAGGAGGGGGGAAATAGAATGTCTGGGGGCCGGGTCTGAATTGCGCTGCAGGGGGTTGGCCAGCCGCGGGACCTCGCAATCGGGCCGCCCACTCAAATTGCCGGCCCAATAGCGTGATTCTTTCGAGAATCCCTTTCAATCCTCACCATGCATAAATTTGTATGGCTACGTATTGAGAATCGCTTATTGATTTGTGCTCCCAGCAGGAACACAAATCAGGTGCGATTCAGCTCCGGCGAGAGAATACAGTCTCCCAAACGGCGAATCTTGCCCTGCATCTGGAGTATTGTGTAGAGTATTGGTCTTTTTATCCAAGGTAGGAGGTAAGTACGTAAGAAACAGTTCAGAAAAGGTTTACTGCACTAATTTCAGGAAGGATCGGGTTGTCTTACGAGGAATTATTGGAGAGGTTAGGTTTGTATCCACTGGAGTTTAGAAGATGCAAATTCATCAGAACATTTAAGATCCTGAGGGGTATTGATAGGGTGGGTGTGGAGGGAATGCTTCCTTTTGTGGGAGAATCTAGAAGAGGCATCACTGTTTAAAAATAAGGGGTTGCTCATTTAAGATGGAAATGAGAAAAAAATTCTCTGACGGTCGTGAGTCTCTGGAACTCTGTTCCTCAAAAGACAGTGGAAGTAAATTCTTTGAATATGTTTTATGGCTAAACTCGATAGATTATTGAATAACAATGGGGATGAAAGGTTATCAGTTGAGGGGCGAAAGGTTATCGATCGGCAGAGGTGAAAGGTTATCAGTTGAGGGGGTGAAAGGTTAACGATCGGCAGGGGTGAAAGGTTATCAGTTGAGGGAGGTTGATAGGTTGTCGGTAGGCAGGGATGTGGGGTTGAAGTTACAAGCAGACAAATAATGATCTTGTTGAATGGCGGAGCAGGCTTGGAGGTTTGGGCCCACCCGCCCCCCCACAAGATAGTACACCTCCTTTCTTCCTACCTACCTGCTCCATTAAACACACCACCCCAAACACTGCCCCCTCCCTATACGGCCCCAAATCCTCCCTGTCCAAGACACTGGACTTCTCTGGCTCCAGGATATTTGGGCCTTCTTTTAGGGACTGCTTGCAGTCCCGGC
The DNA here is from genome assembly GCF_047496885.1 of Scyliorhinus torazame. Taxonomy (NCBI): domain Eukaryota; kingdom Metazoa; phylum Chordata; class Chondrichthyes; order Carcharhiniformes; family Scyliorhinidae; genus Scyliorhinus; species Scyliorhinus torazame. The sequence goes on from NC_092710.1 coordinate 92,718,441, forward strand.
AATGTCCATAAATGTGCTGTTGGTGCTGCCAGGACTTATGGAGTTGCTAGTCAATCTGATTGACCAGCAGCACCCAAGGGTGAGACATTCTCCCCAATGAGGGGTGCAAATCCCACACTGCTCCAATTCAGCCCATTCACAGCGTGTTATGGCCATACCGACTTTGATTCAGGAGAGATAGGGGAAGGGTTATCAGTCCACCCTTCCCCAATCCGTGATTCTGCCTGCTCCATGGTGCAAAATGCACCTGTGACAATAGACCAAAAAGGCATTGGATAAAATTGAAACAAGAAGTAAAAATTAGCTGAGTTGAATAGATTACAGTAATTCATATAAATTCACTCCATTGGTTCAAAATAAATGTAGTAGTATCCTGTTAGAATTAGTATTACATTCTGAAACTTTCCTTAATAAAGCCAATTTTTGCCTTTAAAAACTTCTCCAAAACCAATGTCTTCACTCTAACTTTCAGTCATCCTGCCTTTTCTCTTAATTCCTGAATCTGTAGAGGAATTAATATGTTAGCGTAATAGTGCGAGATCTGTTTTTAATTCATTAATTGAGTGATAGCTGGTTTACAGTTTTCAGGCGATTAAGAAATACGGGAGTGGACTTCCGGTGGCGACCATGGAGTAGGAGATCGCGTACTTGGTAGCTCCCGCTTGTGATGGACCTTTTGGACCTTTTCTCCCGACTTTTCCGGAATTTTATTGGAAAAATTGGTGGAGGTGAGACAGTGAGGAGGAATCCCCCACTGGTTATGGAGATGTGGACCACAAGTGGTCTTATAAGAAGAAATAGCAAAGCAAAGAAGGCACGTGCAGAACCTACAGCACAGGAAAACATGGCGGAGGTGCAGGATCCTGGCTTCGCGGCCCAGTGGTCAACAGTACAGTTGGTGAAATTCATTCAGGAGAGTTTCGCCAAGCAAAAGAAGGAAGGTTTAGACCCGATCAAGGCATCGATCGATTGGGTGGAACAGGGTCTAGAAACCCTCGGACTGGCAATTCAGCAGGTGACCGAGCATGAGGACCAGCTAACCAGCTGGAGCAGAGGTGGGGCTGATGAGGGACCACCAGAAAAGGCTGCAGGAGAAGTAGAAGGACCTGGAGAATAGGTCCCGTAGACACAACTTTGATGATTGTCAGCCTCCCGGAGGGCAGCGAGGGATCGGATGCAAGGGCCTATGTGGTGAGTATGCTTGAAACGTCAATGGGTGATGGGGCGTTTGCTCAACCCTTGGAAATGGACAGAGCGCATAGAGCGCATGCGAGGAAGCCGCGTGTTAATGAGCCGCCCAAGGCGATGGTGGTGCGAATGCACCGGTTCCTGGATAAGGAACAGATTTTGCTGAGGGCCAAGCAGACACGGATCTGCAAGTGGGAAATCAGCGAGCTGCGCACCTACTAAGACCTGGGTGCGGAACTGGCCAAAAGAAGAGCAGGATTTAAAATCGTCCCTCTTCAAGAAGGGGGTGAGGTTTGGAATGCTAAGGAGAATGCTAAGAGACAGGAACTACTCCCATTTGGAAGCAAATGGACGTATTAGTGAGAGGCAGCATGGTTTTGTGAAGGGGAGGTCGTGTCTCACTAACTTGATAGAGTTTTTCGAGGAGGTCACTAAGATGATTGATGCAGGTAGGGCAGTAGATGTTGTCTATATGGACTTCAGTAAGGCCTTTGACAAGGTCCCTCATGGTAGACTATTACAAAAGGTGAAGTCACACGGGATCAGGGGTGAGCTGGCAAGGTGGATACAGAACTGGCTAGGCCACAGAAGGCAGAGAGTAGCAATGGAGGGATGCTTTTCTAATTGGAGGGCTGTGACCAGTGGTGTTCCACAGGGATCAGTGCTGGGACCTTTGCTCTTTGTAGTATATATAAATGATTTGGAGGAAAATGTAACTGGTCTGATTAGTAAGTTTGCAGACGACACAAAGGTTGGTGGAATTGCGGATAGCGATGAGGACTGTCGGAGGATACAGCAGGATTTAGATTGTCTGGAGACTTGGGCGGAGAGATGGCAGATGGAGTTTAATCCGGACAAATGTGAGGTAATGCATTTTGGAAGGTCTAATGCAGGTAGGGAATATACAGTGAATGGTAGAACCCTCAAGAGTATTGAAAGTCAAAGAGATCTAGGAGTACAGGTCCACAGGTCATTGAAAGGGGCAACACAGGTGGAGAAGGTAGTCAAGAAGGCATACGGCATGCTTGCCTTCATTGGCCGGGGCATTGAGTATAAGAATTGGCAAGTCATGTTGCAGCTGTATAGAACCTTAGTTAGGCCACACTTGGAGTATAGTGTTCAATTCTGGTCGCCACACTACCAGAAGGATGTGGAGGCTTTAGAGAGGGTGCAGAAGAGATTTACCAGAATGTTGCCTGGTATGGTGGGCATTAGCTATGAGGAGCGGTTAAATAAACTCGGTTTGTTCTCACTGGAACGAAGGAGGTTGAGGGGAGACCTGATAGAGGTATACAAAATTATGAGGGGCATAGACAGAGTGGATAGTCAGAGGATTTTCCCCAGGGTAGAGGGGTCAATTACTAGGGGGCACAGGTTTAAGGTGAGAGGGGCAAGGTTTAGAGTAGATGTACGAGGCAAGTTTTTTACGCAGAGGGTAGTGGGTGCCTGGAACTCGCTACCAGAGGAGGTAGTGGAAGCAGGGACGATAGGGACATTTAAGGGGCATCTTGACAAATATATGAATAGGATGGGAATAGAAGGATACGGACCCAGGAAGTGTAGAAGATTGTAGTTTAGTCGGGCAGCATAGTCGGCACGGGCTTGGAGGGCCGAAGGGCCTGTTCCTGTGCTGTACATTTCTTTGTTCTTTGTTTTGTTCTTTGCTACATTCAGCTCATTTGTGGCTCACCTATGAGGGTCAGGAACATTATTTTGGATCGCCGGATGAGGAGATGGACTTTGTTAAAGATAAAAGGCTGGCAGGTGACTGAAGACACTCAACTCTGGGGGCAGGTAATGCTGAATTGATTCTGTAGAAGTTACTTTTGTTTTGAACTGTGATTTGTTATGTTGTAGGTGTAACATAAGCGGCTTCCTTGTGGTGCACTAGATAAAGGAAGGTTCAGACATGGAGATAACTTCAACACGTTTATTAAACTATTTACACTTCTATTTCTCGGGTTCGACACTACTGCTAATCCTACTATAGCTACCCAGACTGACTAACCAGTTGCTGCAATCCACGTGGTGGGTGTAATATTGAATCAACCCTGTGTCTGTACTCACTGACTGTCTCCACTGGAAAGAGGCAGATCATGTGTGTGGCGTCCTTTATATATGGGTTGGTGTAATGCCCCCCTGTGGTCGTGTCACCTCCGTGTGTATCGTGAATGTCCATTGGTCGTGTCCTATCTACCTAATCTATTGGTTGAGTGTGTGTGTGTGTGTGTGATGTCACTGGTGCTCCCTCTAGTGTCTGGCTAGCGTACATGCATTTACATTGATGCACATCACCACCAACTGTACATGGAGTGCTTTCTGGATCAATTTTTGGGCCGTTGTCCAGTTCTGTACGTCAACTTAGTTCCTGTGGGGGGATGGTGCGTGTTTTGAAGATGTATGTTCGAGCCGGGGGGGAACAATAGTGGGTAGGATGTTTGGCGCCATGGGCTAGCTGGGCAGGCTAGCTTACGGAAGCGCAGCGGGGGGGCGAGCAGGTGATAAGTTTGTTGAGGGGGGTTGCGATTGTTGTACTGTTAATAGGAGGGCGTGGGGGTGGGCAGGGGGGGAATTGCTCTGCTGACAAGGGAGGGATTGTTGTTGGGAGACAAATGGGAGGTCGAGGACGGGCCTGCGGAGGCACGGGACGCGAGCTGGAGTCTGGCCTAAGAAGGGTGATGGTTGATCGGCGGCGGGGGGGCCACCCGACCAGGCTGATCACATGGAACGTTAGAGGGCTGAATGGGCCAGTTTGCGCATTTGAGGGGATTGAAGGCGGACGTGGCAATGTTACAGGAGACATACCTGAGGGTAATAGGTCACACCAGATTGAGGAAGGGGTGGGTCAGGCAACTATTTCACTTGGAGTTGGATTCTAAGACTAGGGGCTCATGATCCTTATCAATAAGCGGGTGTCATTTGAGACAGGGAATATATTTGCGATTGCGGGGGTAGGTATATCATGGTGAGCGGGAAGCTGGAGGGGATGCCGTTGGTGTTTGTGAGTATTTACGTACCAAACTGGGACAATGCGGAGTTTATGAGACGGGTGGTAGGGAAGATCCCGGACCTTGACTCGCATAAGCCGATCATTGGGGGAGACTTTAAAACAGTTATTGATCCAGGGCAGGACCGATCGAGGTCAAAGACAGGGAGGGTGCCAGCAGTGGTGAAATAACTAAAGTGGTTCATGGAGCAGATGGGGCGAAGGGGGGGGAACACAGGGCCTCGCTAGACGCTGACGACCTGCTCCTGTATATCTCCGATTCGTTATGGGGGATGGGGGAGATTATGCGGATCTTAGGGGAATTTGACCGGTTTTCAGGGTACAAATTGAATATGGGGAAAAGTGAGATGTTTGCGATCCAGGCAAGGGTGCAGGAGAGGAGAGTGGGAGAGCTGCCGTTCAAAGTGGTGAGAGGGAGCTTTCGCTATTTGGGAATCCAGGTGGCACGGGACTGGAAGCTGTTACATAAACTAAATTTGACCCGGCTAGTGGAACAAATAAGGAGGACTTTTGAAGGTGGGACATGCTCCCGCTGTCACTGGTGGGGAGGGTACAGACCGTGAAAATGACGGTCCTCCCGAGATTTCTGATTGTTTTCCAGTGCCTCCCCATCTTTATCCCAAAGCCTTTTTTAAACGGGTAAATAAGGTGATTTCTGGTTTTGTGTGAAAATCATCAGTAAAATCATCAGTTTGTTCCAGGGAGGCTAGATGGGGGGGGGAGGGGGGTCGGAGATACAGAGAGGATGGGAGATTTATACATAGATGGGAGCTTTTCCAGTTTGGAGGATTTAGAGTAGACATTTGAATTGCCGGGAGGGAATGGGTTTAGATATCTGCAGACACGGGATTTTTTTGTGAAGGCAGGTTTCGACATTTCCGCTCCTACCGCCATGGGGGATACAGGACAGGATAGTTTCTAGAACGGGTGTGGGAGAGGGGAAGGTCTCAGATATCTATAAAGAACTCATGGAGTCGGAGGTAACTCGGATAGAGGAGCTAAATTACAAATGGGAAGAAGAGCTGGGGGGGAGATAGAGGCTGTTCTGTGGGAGGATGCTCTGCACAGAATCAACACGTCCTCATCATGTGCCAGGCTCAGCCTGATACAATTCAAGATTGTTCACCAGGCACACATGACGATGGCCCCCATGAGCAAGTTTTTTGGGATAGAGGACAGGTATGCGAGGTGTGCACATATATCCATATGTTCTGGGCATGTCCGAAGCTTAGGGATTCTGGCAGGGATTTGCAGAGGTCATGTCCCCAGTGCTTAAAACAAGGGTGCAATGTCCAGAGGTGGCGAATTTTGGAGTGTCGGAAGATCCGGGAGTCCAGGGGGCGAGAGAGGCTGACGTCTTGGCCTTTGCCTCCTTGGTAGCCCGGAGACGGATATTGTTAGCGTGGAGTGTAGCCACGTAAAATGCCTGCGTTCCGATTAATCTGGCCAAAACCCAGTTTGAAATGGCTAACCCGAAAGCCTGCTGGGAAAAGCAGCTAACAAGACACAAGCAGGCAGCTGCAGACAGTATTGCATATTCGGCTCTGGGGAAGTTAGCCCAGATCGATACTCAGGGCTATCAACAGCCCATCAACCCAGGTATTCACACTTACATTCAGGACTGTTTGCAGCCCATCTATCCAGACATCTGCAGTTAAATCGGCTATCCCCGGGAACAATTGCAACATATTAGCAATTGAATACCGGGCCAGACCTGTCGGCGCCTGCAGTGGCCGAAACAAAGACAGGTGAACGACCACCCCCCGATCGAGGAATCGCCTCACCATTGGACACATCGACCCCAGGGATTGGGAACAAATCCAATCACTTGGGACTCAGGGTCAAGGGCCGCCCCGGGAGGCGGGAAGCCCCTGGGCCCTATAAAAGTGAGGGGCCAAGTTCAGATATCTCTCTCTCGCCTCTTTGCCTGATCGAGACCTTCGCAAGAACAGCAACCGGCAACAGTAAGTTTGAATCCAGCGATCGCTATCCGGTAGAGACACCTAGCCACCGACCTGTAGCAGCCTTTTGAATCCCGCGGGCCAGATCTGATTGGACAAGCCATTCGTTTCCCTGACCTGGTGGGATCTTCCTAAGTTAAGTATTGGCCAGTAGTGATAGGTTTATTATATAGAAAGTAGTATTAGGGTATTAATATTGCTTGTTGTATATAATAAATGACCGTTGTTTTAATCCTTACTAAGCGGTGTGCTGTATTATTAATCATAACCTGAACTTGAACCACGTGGCGGTATCATAAAGATACCTGGCGACTCGTGAGCAAAGGTGACGTAATCAGAGCAAATAGACTAAGGTTAAAAAGAGCAACAGGAGGGTCTCGAAGCCCACAAAATCAGAGATCTGGCTTAGTGACATGGCTTGGTTTCTCAGACTTGAGAAAATCAAGTTCGCCCGAAGAGGGTCAACGCTAGGGTTCTTCTGGAGGTGGCAGCCGTTTGTCGACTTCTTTGGGGAAAATTAAATGTCAGCAGAGGCAATAAGAAAAGGGGGGGAGGGGGTGGGGGGGGTGGAGTTAGGCTATTTTCTGTTTAGGGTAGGTGGGATTTGCTAGGGATGGAAAGGGTTTATGCACTATGTTTATATTTTATATTTATATTTGTACTGTTTACTGTTATGATTATAAAATTATAAATACCTTAATAAGGTTCGGGAGTGAAATCGAATGGATGTGGCAGCCGTGTTTTATAAACTCCAGTCTACTTCTAAGAATATGTTCCATTGCTGGTTCAATACGGCAGAGCATTAAATACAGCACCTGGATCTAACATTAGCAAATCCAAGTGGAGCACAATAAAAAATGTTCAAGTTCAAATCTAATCACTGACATAGCCCAATTGGGTGGCATGTTTGCATGCTGCAAAACCCATGTAATCTTTCAAACATCAGCCTTCAGCTTTGAACTGGAAAATTGATTCAAATTCCCAGATCAGTGTTATGCAGACAGGGCTGGAACAGAGAGGGTAGGAGACTCGGGAACAACAATGGAATTGTACAGAAAAAAAATATACAGCAAGAGGACAAGGAGGGCAGCTGAGTAATAGACACAGCAAGAACATGAGACAGGAGGGTATGATGTAGGAAGTGGTGAGGATGGGTTAATGTAGTGGATGAAGCAAAGGTAGCAGGTGGAAAGGGCAGGTGTGAACAGTGAAAGCGTAGTGGGGGGGGGGGGGGGGGGGGGTGGGCGGGGGGGGGGGGGGGTTGAAAAGTTCTTGGGCCGGGCGGTGTGGAGGCAGACAGATGTAAATGTTAAGGAAACAGAAAGAGCACACTGATCAATAAGGAAGTCTTTAAAACCTGAACATCTCAAATAGAATGATAACCTGTGTCCAATTGCTTTTATCCTGAAACTATGCGCACAAGGCTTCACCGATGCATTTGAAGCCTCAGTAATAAAAGAGGCAGTAAGCTAAGGTTGTCCTAAAAGGAGAATACAACTAATTTAAATAGGTTGAAGCCTATCTTCCCTCCAACAATCATTTAAATGGAGGAGGATCCCCAAAGCAACACCATGTGAGATACACCACGAAGGAACAGTGACATCAAAATCATGAGGGATCTGAACAGAGTAAATACGGGGAAACTGTTCGATTGGCAGAATGACCAAGAACCAGAAGGCACCGACTGATTGACAAAAGAACATTATGTAATATGAGAAAACATTTTTTTTTACCCAGCAAGTGTTTAGAATCTGGAATGCGCTACGTAAGAGTTTGTGGAGGCAGAGGTACTGGGTTACAGGGATAGGGTGGATGTGTGGGCTTAGGTTGGGTGCTCTTTCCAAGGGCTGGTGCAGACTCGATGGGCTGAATGGCCTCCTTCTGCATTGTAAATTCTATGATTCTATGAGTTAGTCATGGCTTCCAAAATGTAATTGGATATGCACTGGAAGAGAAGAGAAAAGAATGTGCAGAGAAAGGGGGGAAAGGTGAGTTATGTGAGACTCCCTGAATTGTTCCGATAGAGTTGGCACAGACTGCATGGGCTAAATGGCATCATTCTGTGCTTTAACCATTCCATGACATGAACAGATACATTGGGAAGAACCAGGGCTAGAGAGTACAGACAGAAACCTCCTCCAAATATTTCAGTTACTCCATTGAGGGACTGAACATTAACATAGAGACAATTGCAGAGTTTGTATTAACGGAACTTCAACCAACTTACATCTCAAAATGTAAATCAGTGTAATCCACAACAGAAGAAAGTTGGTTCACAAGACATATTTAGTTTGTTAAGGCCTTGTTAAATTCCAATTAAGGCCATTTCTAGCAAGATTATGCTGCCCTTCCCACATATATTGCATGTAGAATTAATAAAAATCTGCAACAGCAGGAAAAGAACATAGTCAAATTCAATTCAATACCATAGTACCAGTGCATGTATCATTTGCTTAATAAACTGTGAATGAAATATTTTCTGATTTCACTCCGAAATGACTGATCTAATTTTAATGTTATGCATTAAATGTTATTTATTTTAATGTTATGCATTCTCGATACCTGCACCAGAGCTAATAGACAGAACCACTGTAGCTGCCCAATTAAATCCTCCTGATCATTTTCAACATTTTAATTAAATGATCCTTCAATCTTCTAAAGAGCAAGCTAACTTATACAGCAGCTTTACAGCCTAAACCCTGGCATCATTCTGGTGAACCTGCATTGCAGTCTTTCCGAGGCTAATGTGTCCTTCCTGATTTGAGATATGTAAATGTGAACACAGTAGGAAAGTGACGGCTGAAGTAGGTCCTATGCCAATAAAACACCACTTCCTCATCTGTGCATTCCAGCTTGATTGGCTCTATTCATTTTGTTTTAGTATCTGTGCAACCCACTCCATCTAGAATAAAATGGTGACTCCATGACAGGCAGCACCAACAATCACTGCATTGCAGTTGGTGACTGTTATATATCTGGGAATATATTCTTGCTGGATCTGCACCACATGATGTGTAGTGACGTCAGCCGTGTGTTTGCGCGGACTTCGGGCAGAACACCACCTTTATTATGTGAGCAGCACTCTTAATAAACCTCTCATGGTGTTTTACATGAAATGAGAGTGTCGGCACCTCCATACCTACTCTATTTGCGGCAACAAAGAAACATAATAGGAAAGAAAACTGGCGATGAGGATTGAGGCAGAAAAATTACTGGAAAGAAGATTTTGGCGCCAAACTGTGGGACAGCACCGGGAGCAATGGAAGCTTCTTAGGACCAGATTCTCGCACACACAGATGTCGGGTGAAGCACTGCCACTGATATGAAGGTTTTAAAACAACCTTTTGACTGCAACTGTGGGTAAGAAGACTGACAGTTGAGGAAGACTTGCTTGCTTTGATGCGAGTGGGGTCTGGGCTGCAGGGATCGCAGACAGGGCAAAACATGAGCTGTGGGGAATGGGGAATTTGAAGTCTGACAACTCTGCACGGGCTACGATTTGTGCAAAAAGTCACAATATACTCAAGCATAAAAGGGAAGATTTCCTAGTTGCTTGATCAAGGAATTGTTTTGTGCCATATTTTCCAACAATCGGCAGGGAGATCCTGGGAGCTGGGATCCAAAAATGGCAGCAACAAACTTGCACCATGGATGTGTTTTTTTGTTATAAATTTAGAGTACCCAATTCATTTTTTCCAATTAACATGGCCAATTTAGCATGGCCAATCCACCTACACTGCACATAGATCACAGAATTTACAGTGCAGAAGGAGGCCATTCGACCCATCAAGTCTGCACCGGCCCTTGGAAAGAGCACCCCATTTAATCCCTCCACCCTATCCCTGTAACCCAGTAACCCGACCCAATCTTTTTGGACATTAAGGACAATTTATCATGGCCAATCCACCTAACCTGCTCATCTTTTGAGTGTGGGAGGAAGCCGGAGCACCAGGAGGAAACCCACGCAGACACAGGGAGAACATGTAGACTCCGCACAGACAGTGACCCGAACCGGGAATCGAACCTGGGGCCCTGGAGCAGTGAAGTAACTGTGCTAACCACTATGCTACCATTCGTTGTGGGGGCAAAACGGGGAGAATATGCAAACTCCACATGTACAGTGACCCAGAGCCAGGATCGAACCTGGGACTTCGGCGCCATGAGACAGCAGTTCTAACCACTGCACCACCGTGCTGCTCCTACCATGGATGTGTTAGATGAGGTATCTGAAACATGTAACTCATATGAGGAAAGATTCCAATTGTTTTTAATAGCTCATCAGACACCGGAGGACCTAAATATCGCAATATTTCGCAGCTCAGTTGGCCATAAAACATTTATGCTGCTACAGAATCTTGTTCATCCAGAAAAACCAGGAGACAAGTCCTTCAGTGAATTAATGAAAATCTTCAAGGGTCATTTCTCTCCTAAACAGTTATTGATTGATGAAAGTGCCTGATTCCACCGCTGTAGTCAGGAAGAAGGTGAATCCATTTTAAAGTTTGTAGCGTCTTTAAGAAGATTAGCTAGATACTGTGAAATTGGTACAACACTTGATGATACTTTGAGACAGGCTGGTTTATGGATTCCACAGTGAAACTCTTCAGAGGAAGCTGCTTACTGTAAGTGATCTAACTCGGAAACGCTGCTGTGGAAGTTGCCACATCTATGGAGCTTGTAACAAGAGACGTTTTGCAGATAGGGGCTGGAGCGAAAAACCACAAAATGGTTACCACAAGGAACAGGCAAAGGTGGGACACTCAGCAGGGGAATGCTGGAGTAAATCAGATACATGCAACAACTGTGGTAAGAAGCGCCACATTGCCAAGGTATGTTGGCCTCAGAAACCCTCTCCTACATCAAGAAGAACAAGACAATTAAGCAATCCAGTTGGGTCTACAAAGTAGTGGGTGAAGCTCAAGATCACTCAAAAGAGCGAAACCGAGCTACAGCAAGAGCTAACACTGGGTGTTTTGTCAATGCAGGACGATCAACAACGTTTTGGGGCAGATCCAAAACTCAAAGGTCATGAAATTCAAATGTAAATGGATACGGGTGCAGCAGTATTACTAATACCTGAGACAATTTATCATCAAAAGCTGAAGCATCTGCCTTTAAAACCATGAAAAGTGATCCTAAGGAAGTACCCTGAAGGCACCACACCACTAAACGGTTGTATTATAGTGTAAGTATAAGCACATGCACAGCCGGCAAAATTGCGTCTTCACCTTGTCCATGGAAACTATCCTGCTCTATTTGGTACAGCATCGTTGGCTCAGATAAGGCTTGATTGGAAACAGTTAATCAATTAGTGGATTCAAAGAGCAACTTTCAAAAAACATCTGAAGAAGTGTGAGAAGGTGTTCAAAGATTCACTGGGCTCTTTGACTGGAGTTGAGCTACACTTAAAAATCAAGCCAGACAGCACACCCAAATAAATATCTTAAAGCAAAATTGTACCATACAGCATCAAGCCTAAATTTGAAGAAGAACTTGAAAGATTAATAAGAATAGGGGTTCTCTCCGTGTCTGCATGCATTTTACTCCCACAACCCAAAGATGTGCAGGATAGATAGATTGGCCTTGCTAAATTGCCCCTTAATTTAAAGAAATAAGGACAGGAATCATTGAATCTGTTAGAAGTGATTAGGTGACACCAATCGTTCCTTTATTAAAACGGGATGGTTCAGTGAGAATTTGTGGAGATTTTAAAACAACTATTAACCCAGTTTTGTGCGTAGATCACTATCCACTGCTGCTCATTGAAGGCTTGTTTTCTCAACTTTCTGGAGGACAGAAATTCACCTAACCTGCACATCTTTGGGCTCTGGGAGGAAACCGGAGCACCCAGAGGAAACCCACGCACACACGGGGTTCTGTGCAGACTCCGCACAGACTGTGACCTATGCCGGGAATCGAACCTGGGACCCTGGAGCTGTGAAGCAACTGTGCTAACTACTATGCTACCGTGCTGCCCACAGAAGAGGGGCGGGAACTGGAAAAGGAGGCCAGAAAGTGTAGAGACTGCAGAAAAAAGTGAGACTGAGATAAACATAGCGCAGAGTAAGAGCAGGCAGAGGGAAGCTGCAGGACTCAGCGGGACTTTAGGTCTGGAGTGTGTTTGCTTCAATAAGAAGTATAACGGGTAAAACAGGTAAACTGAGAGCCTGGATTACGGTATGAAACTATGATGTAATTGCAATTACAGAGACATGGTTAAAGGAGGAACAGGACTGGCAGCTTAACATTCTGGGATATCATTGTTTTAGACAGAACAGAAGGGGAAACAAAAGAGGTGGGGGAGTTGCATGGCTGATTAGGGAGCAGATCACAGCGGTGTTGAGGGAGCACACATTGAAGGGATCTTGTAGTGAGGCATTATGGTTAGAGCTCAGGAATAAGAAGGGTGAAATCACAATCTTGGGAGTGTACAAAAGACCTCCCAACAGCCTGCAGGAGACAGAGGAGCAGTTGTATAGTCAGATACTGAAAAAATGTGAAAAAAAGCAGAGTAGTTGTGATGGGTGATTTTAACTTCCCCCATATTGACCTAGCCAGGGGCTCGGATGGAGAGCAATTTGTTAGTTGTGTAAAGGAGGACTGTTTGATACAGTATATTGACAATCCAACCAGGGAAGGGGCCAGACTAGACTAGATATTGGGGAATGAGCCAGGCTAGGTGAATGATGTTTCTGTGGGGAAACATTTTGGGCTAAGCGACCTTATTTCCATAAGATGTTGAGTAGTCATGGATAAGGACAAGAGTGTCCTACGGGTGAGGGTGCTTAATTGGGCATTGGCCAATTACATAGGAACTGGGAGATATGGTGGGTGCGATTCTCCACTCCCACGCCGATTGGGAGAATCGCCAGGGCCGCCAAAATTTCCGGGGATGCCGGTCCGATGCCCTCCCATGATTCTCCCAAGCGGCGGGAACGGGCCGGTCGAGTTTCACAGGCCGCAGGCCGGAGAAGCGCCAGAGACACCCAAAATGGCGAAACTCCGGCACCCCCGCAATTCTGAGGCCCGGATGGGCTGAGCGGCCAGGCCAAAATGGCGGGTTCCCCCCAGCGCTGTCCACACCTGGTCGCTGCAGTCGTGGGTGGTGCGTGAACGCTGGGGGGGCGGCCTGTGGGGCTGCGAGGGGGGATCCTGCACCGGGCTTCACATTGAATGTGGGGTGGCCCGCGATCGGTGCCCACCGATCGTCGGGCCGTCCTCTCTGAAGGAGGACCTCCTTCCTTCTGCGGCCCCGCAAGATCCATCCCCCATCTTCTTGTGGGGCAGATTTGGACAGGACGGCAACCACTCGGATGACGTCCGTTATGCGGCGCCGGCCGCGTCATCTATTCGGCGCCGCTTTTACGCGGGCGACAAGGCCTGGCGTGTGTAGATGACGCGGCCCCGATACTGGCCCATTGTCAGGGCCTGAATCGGTCGGGACCGGGCTGTTCCGCGCCGTCTTGAACCTCGACGGCGTTCACGACGGCGCGGCTACTTCGGCGTGGGGGTGGAGAATCCCACCCATGGATTGGGAGCGGCTATTTGAAGGCAAATTCACATCTGACATGTGGGAGGCTTTTAAAGGCCAGTTGATTGAAGTGCAGGACAGGCATGTCCCCGCAAAAAGGAAGGATAGAAATGACAGGATTCGAGAACCATGAATGTCAAGGGAAATTGTAAGCTTCGTCAAAAGGGAAAAGTGAGCATACGATGTATCGGTCTAAGCATCTAAAAACTGACAAACCCCTTGAGGAGAACAGTGAAAGTAGGAAGGAACTTAAATGTGGAATTAGGAGGGCTAAAAGGGACCATGAAATGTCTTTACCAAACATGGTCAAGGAGAATCCCAAGGCTTTTGTGCATATATTAGGAGCAAGATGGTAGCAAGAGAAAGAGTAGGTCCACTTAAGGACAATGGAGGGAAGTTATGCATGAAACCATAAGCAGTGGGTGAAATTCTTAATGAGTACTTTATATCGGTATTCACCAGGGAGAAGGGCATGATGGATGTTGCGGTCAGGGATAGGTGTGTGAACGAACTTGAGAATGTAAATATATCAAAGGAGGAAGTGTTGAGCATCCTAAATTGCATTAAGGTAGACAAGTCCCCTGGGCAGGATCGGATCTATTCCAGGTTAATAAGGGAGGCAACAGATGAAATAACTGGATAAAAGCAAATTACTGAGGATGCTGTAATCTGAAACGAAAGAGAAAATGCTGTAAAATCTCAGCAAGTCTGGCAGCACCTGTAGGGAGAGAAAAGAGCGAACGTTTCGAGCCCGGTGACTCTTTGTCAAAGCTAACAGACAGAGAAAGTGGGAAATATTTATACTGTGGAGTGAGAATGAAAGATGAGTCATAGCCACAGAAACCCAGGGAAACCGGGTGCTAATGGCCACAGAAACCAAGGGGAATGAGTGCTAATGGCAGTCCCCAGAGAGAACAAAAGATGTGAAAGGTCAAACAGCAGGGAAACTAACATCAGAGGATGAAATGTAGGTGTGGGGGGAGGGGAAGGGGGAAGCAAAGAGGACAAAGGTGAAGGAAAGGTGGATAAGATTGGGGGGGAGGGGGGATTAAATATATATTAAGAAAGAAAGAAATGGTAAAAGACAGTTAAAATGAAATGGAAACAAATGGGTCGAGGTGGGGTAGAGCTGATCATCTGAAGTTGTTGAATTCGATGTTGAGACCGGAAGACTGTAGCGTGCCTAACCGGAAGATGAGATGTTGTTCTTCCAGTTGTGCTTCACTGGAACATTGCAGCAGGCCAAGAACAGACATGTGGGCATGGGTGCAGGGTCTTTTGTTAAAATGGCAAGCAACAGGAAGGTCAGGGTCCTGAATGCGCAAAGACCAAAGGTGCTCAGCAAAGCGATCACCCAGTCTGCGTTTGGTCTCTCCGATATAGAGGAGACTACATTGGGAGCAGTGGATGCAATAGACCAAATTGGAAGAGATGCAAGTGAAACGCTGCTTAACCTGGAATGAGTGTTTTGGGCCTGGGATATTAAGCATGGAAGAGGTAACGGGGCAGGTGTTACACCTGCTGCAATTGCATGGCAAGGTGCCATGGGTGATAGGAGAGGTACTGGGTATGGTGGAGGTGTGGACTAGATTGTCTCGGAGGGTGCGGTCTCTGCGGAATGCTGACAGAGAGAGTGAAGGGAAGATGTGTTTGGTGGTGGCATCACGCTGGAGTTGGTGAAAATGGCGGAGGATTATGCTTTTCATTCGGAGGCTGGTGGGATGAAATGTGAGAACGAGGGGAACTCTTTCCTTGTTCTGGGAAAGAGTGGAGGGGGCGAGTGTAGTGGCGCAGGAGATGGACCGCACACTGTTGAGGGCCCTGTCCACAACGGAAGGTGGGAAATCACGGTTGAGGAAGAAGGAACACATTTTCGAAGCACCATTTTGGAAAGTGGCATCATCGGGACAAATGCGACGGAGGCGAAGGAGTTGAGAGAAAGGTAAGAAGATGAGGTGTGACGTTTCAGTTGGGGCGATGCATAGTTACAAGGTAGCGAGGAAGGATCTAAAGAGAGAGCTAAGACGAGCAAGGAGGGGACATGAGAAGTATTTGGCAGGAAGGATCAAGGAAAACCCAAAAGCTTTCTATAGGTATGTCAGGAATAAAAGAATGACTAGGGTAAAAGTAGGGCCAGTCAAGGACAGGGATGGGAAGTTGTGTGTGGGGTCTGAAGAGATAGGCGAGATACTAAATGAATATTTTTCGTCAGTATTCACTCAGGAAAATGATAATGTTGTGGAGGAGAATGCTGAGCCCCAGGCTATTAGAATAGATGGCATTGAGGTACGTAGGGAAGAGGTGTTGGCAATTCTGGACAGGCTGAAAATAGATAAGTCCCCGGGGCCTGATGGGATTTATCCTAGGATTCTCTGGGACGCCAGGGAAGAGATTGCTGGACCTTTGGCTTTGATTTTTATGTCATCATTGGCTACAGGAATAGTGCCAGAGGACTGGAGGTTAGCAAATGTGGTCCCTTTGTTCAAAAAGGGGAGTAGAGACAACCCAGGCCACTATAGACCGGTGAGCCTCACGTCTGTTGTGGGTAAAGTCTTGGAGGGGATTATAAGAGACAAAATTTATAATCATCTAGATAGGAATAATATGATCAGGGATAGTCAACATGGCTTTGTGAAGGGTAGGTCATGCCTCACAAAACTTATAGAATTCTTTGAGAAGGTGATAGCGAGGCTAGGAATAGGGAAAGTGCAGCTGAACACGTGGCTGCAGGAATGGTGTAGGAGGGAGGGCTTCAGGTATTTGGATAATTGGAGCGCATTCTGGGGAAGGTGGGACCTGTACAAGCAGGACGGGTTGCATCTGAACCAGAGGGGCACCAATATCCTGGGTGGGAGGTTTTCTAGTACTCTTCGGGAGGGTTTAAACTAATTTGGCTGGGGAATGGGAACCAGATTTGTAGTCCAGCAACTAAGGAAGCCGATATTCAGGAAGCTAAAGCGTGTAATGAGGCAGTGGGGAAGGGAACACTGACAAAGGAGAGTACCTGCAGGCACGGAGATGGGTTGAAATGTGTATACTTCAACGCAAGAAGCATCAGGAATAAGGTGGGTGAACTTAAGGCATGGATCGGTACTTGGGACTACGATGTGGTGGCCATCACGGAAACTTGGATAGAAGAGGGGCAGAAATGGTTGTTGGAGGTCCCTGGTTATAGATGTTTCAATAAGGTTAGGGAGGGTGGTAAAAGAGGTGGGGGGGGGGGGGGGCGGCATTGTTAATTAGAGATAGTATAACAGCTGCAGAAAGGCAGTTCGAGGAGTATCACCCTACTGAGGTAGTGTGGGTTGAAGTCAGAAATAGGAAAGGAGCAGTCACCTTGTTAGGAGTTTTCTATAGGCCCCCCCATAGTAGCAGAGATGTGGAGGAACAGATAGGGAAACAGATTTTGGAAAGGTGCAGAAGTCACAGGGTAGTAGTCATGGGTGACTTTAACTTCCCAAATATTGAGTGAAAACTCTTTAGATCAAATAGTTTGGATGGGGTGGCGTTTGTGCAGTGTGTCCAGGAAGCTTTTCTAACACAGTATGTAGATTGTCCGACCAGAGGAAGGGCAATATTGGATTTAGTACTTGGTAATGAACCAGGGCAAGTGATAGATTTGTTAGTGGGGGAGCATTTTGGAGATAGTGACCACAATTCTGTGACTTTCACTTTAGTAATGGAGAGGGATAGGTACGTGCAACAGGGCAAGGTTTACAATTGGGGGAAGGGTAAATACGATGTTGTCAGACAAGAATTGAAGTGCATAAGTTGGGAACATAGGCTGGCAGGGAAGGACACAAATGAAATGTGGAACTTGTTCAAGGAACAGGTGCTACGTGTCCTTGATATGTATGTCCCTGTCAGGCAGGGAAGAGATGGTCGAGTGAGGGAACCATGGTTGACAAGAGAGGTTGAATGTCTTGTTAAGAGGAAAAAGGAGACTTATGTAAGGCTGAGGAAACAAGGTTCAGACAGGGCATTGGAGGGATACAAGATAGCCAGGAGGGAACTGAAGAAAGGGATTAGGAGAGCTAAGAGAGGGCATGAACAATCTTTGGCGGGTAGGATCAAGGAAAACCCCAAGGCCTTTTACACATATGTGAGAAATATGAGAATGACTAGAGTGAGGGTAGGTCCGATCAAGGACAGTAGCGGGAGATTGTGTATTGAGTCTGAAGAGATAGGAGAGGTCTTGAACGAGTACGTTTCTTCTGTATTTACAAATGAGAGGGGCGATATTGTTGGAGAGGACAGTGTGAAACAGATTGGTAAGCTCGAGGAAATACTTGTTAGGAAGGAAGATGTGTTGGGCATTTTGAAAAACTTGAGGATAGACAAGTCCCCCGGGCCTGACGGGATATATCCAAGGATTCTATGGGAAGCAAGAGATGAAATTGCAGAGCCGTTGGCAATGATCTTTTCGTCCTCACTGTCAACAGGGGTGGTACCAGGGGATTGAAGAGTGGCGAATGTCGTGCCCCTGTTCTAAAAAGGGACTAGGGATAACCCTGGGAATTACAGGCCAGTTAGTCTTATTTCGGTGGTAGGCAAAGTAATGGAAAGGGTACTGAAGGATAGGATTTCTGAGCATCTGGAAAGACACTGCTTGATTAGGGATAGTCAGCACGGATTTGTGAGGGGTAGGTCTTGCCTTACAAGTCTTATTGAATTCTTTGAGGAGGTGACCAAGCATGTGGATGAAGGTAAAGCAGTGCATGTAGTGTACATGGATTTTAGTAAGGCATTTGATAAGGTTCCCCATGGTAGGCTTCTGCAGAAAGTAAGGAGGCATGGGATAGTGGGAAATTTGGCCAGTTGGATAACGAACTGGCTAACCGATAGAAGTCAGAGAGTGGTGGTGGATGGCAAATATTCAGCCTGGATCCCAGTTACCAGTGGCGTACTGCAGGGATCAGTTCTGGGTCCTCTGCTGTTTGTGATTTTCATTAATGACTTGGATGAGGGAGTTGAAGGATGGGTCAGTAAATTTGCAGACGATACGAAGATTGGTGGAGTTGTGGATAGTAAGGAGGGCTGTTGTCGGCTGCAAAGAGACATAGATAGGATGCAGAGCTGGGCTGAGAAGTGGCAGATGGAGTTTAACCCTGAAAAGTGTGAGGTTGTCCATTTTGGAAGGACAAATATGAATGCGGAATACACGGTTAACGGTAGAGTTCTTGGCAATGTGGAGGAGCAGAGAGATCTTGGGGTCTATGTTCATTCATCTTTGAAAGTTGCCACTCAAGTGGATAGAGCTGTGAAGAAGGCCTATGGTGTGCTCGCGTTCATTAACAGTGGGATTGAATTTAAGAGCCGTGAGGTGATGATGCAGCTGTACAAAACATTGGTAAGGCCACATTTGGAGTACTGTGTACAGTTTTGGTCGCCTCATTTTAGGAAGGATGTGGAAGCTTTGGAAAAGGTGCAAAGGAGATTTACCAGGATGTTGCCTGGAATGGAGAGTAGGTCTTGCGAGGAAAGGTTGAGGGTGCTAGGCCTTTTCTCATTAGAACAGAGAAGGATGAGGGGCGACTTGATAGAGGTTTATAAGATGATCAGGGGAATAGATAGAGTAGACAGTCAGAGACTTTTTCCCCGGGTGGAACAAACTATTACGAGGGGACATAAATTTAAGGTGATAGGTGGAAGATATAGGAGGGATATCAGAGGTAGATTCTTTACCCAGAGAGCAGTGGGGGCATGGAATGCACTGCCTGTGGAAGTAGTTGAGTCGGAAACATTAGGGACCTTCAAGCAGCTATTGGATAGGTACATGGATTATGGTAAAATGATATAGTGTAGATTTATTTGTTCTTAAGGGCAGCATGGTAGCATTGTGGATAGCACAATTGCTTCACAGCTCCAGGGTCCCAGGTTCGATTCCGGCTTGGATCACTGTCTGTGCGGAGTCTGCACATCCTCCCCGTGTCTGCGTGGGTTTCCTCCGGGTGCTCCGGTTTCCTCCCACAGTCCAAAGATGTGCAGGTTAGGTGGATTGGCCATGATAAATTGCCCTTAGTGTCCAAAATTGCCCTTGGTGTTGGGTGGAGGTGTTGAGTTTGGGTAGGGGGCTCTTTCCAAGAGCCGGTGCAGACTCGATGGGCCAAATGGCCTCCTTCTGCACTGTAAATTCAATGATAATCTATAATTAATCTAGGACAAAGGTTCGGCACAACATCGTGGGCCGAAGGGCCTGTTCTGTGCTGTATTTTCCATGTTCTATGTTCTATGTGGTGTATATGGATTTCAGTAAAGCGTTTGATAAGTTTCCCCACGGTAGGCTATTGCAGAAAATACGGAGGCTGGGGATTGAGGGTGATTTAGAGATGTGGATCAGAAATTGGCTAGCTGAAAGGAGACAGAGGGTGGTGGTTGATGGGAAATGTTCAGAATGGAGTTCAGTTACAAGTGGCGTACCACAAGGATCTGTTCTGGGGCCGTTGCTGTTTGTCATTTTTATCAATGACCTAGAGGAGGGCGCAGGAGGGCGGGTGAGTAAATTTGCGGACGACACTAAAGTCGGTGGTGTTGTCGACAGTGCGGAAGGATGTAGCAGGTTACAGAGGGACATAAATAAGCTGCAGTGCTGGGCTGAGAGGTGGCAAATGGAGTTTAATGTAGAGAACTGTGAGGTGATTCACTTTGGAAGGAATAACAGGAATGCGGAATATTTGGCTAATGGTAAAGTTCTTGGAAGTGTGGATGAGCAGAGGGATCTAGGTGTCCATGTACATAGATCCCTGAAAGTTGCCACCCAGGTTGATAGGGTTGTGAAGAAGGCCTATGGACTTTATTGGTAGAGGGATTGAGTTCCGGAGTCATGAGTTCATGTTGCAGCTGTACAAAACTCTGGTACGGCCGTATTTGGAGTATTGCTTACAGTTCTGGTCACAGCATTATAGGAAAGACGTGGAAGCTTTGGAGCGGGTGCAGAGGAGATTTACCAGGATGTTGCCTGGTATGGAGGGAAAATCTTATGAGGAAAGGCTGATGGACTTGAGGTTGTTTTCGTTGGAGAGAAGAAGGTTAAGAGGAGACTTAATAGAGGCAAACAAAATGATCAGGGGGTTAGATCGGGTGGACAGTGAGAGTCTTCTCCCGCGGATGGAAATGGCTAGCACGAGGGGACATAGCTTTAAACTGAGGGGTAATAGATATAGGACAGAGGCCAGAGGTGGGTTCTTTACGCAAAGAGTGGTGAGGCCGTGGAATTCCCTACCTGCAACAGTAGTGAATTCGCCAACATTGAGGGCATTTATAAGTTTATTGGATAAGCATATGGATGATAATGGCATAGTGTAGGTTAGATGGCTTTTTGTTTCGGTGCAACATCGTGGGCCGAAGGGCCTGTACTGCGCTGTATCGTTCTATGTTCTAACTGGGGCCTCAACAGATATCTTCACATCCTCTTTGAACACAGGCAAGGTTCCAGAGGACTTGGTTATAGCCAATGTTATTCCCCTGTTTAAGAAAACAAACGGAGATAATCCAGCAAATTATAGGCCAATGAGCCTGACATCAGTGGTGGGGAAGCTTTTAGAAAAGATACTGAGGGACAGGATATATAATAATAACCTCATTGTCACAAGTAGGCTTACATTAACAATGTAATGAAGTTACTGTGAAAAGCCCCTCATCGCTACATTCCGGCACCTGTTTGGGTACACAGAGGGCGAATTCAGAATGTCCAAATTACCTAACAGCAAGTCTTTTGGGACTTATGGGAGGAAACCGGGGTACCAGGAGAAACCCATGCAGACATAGGGAGAACGTGCAGATTCCACAATGACAGTGACCCAAGCCGAGAATCGAACCAGTTCCCTGGCGCTATGAAGCAACAGTGATCACCATTGTGCTACCATGCTGCACATTTGGAGAAAAGTGGATTAGTTAGTGACAGGCAGCATGGTTTTGTACAGGGAAGGTCATGTCTCACCAACTTGTTTGAAGAGGTGACAAAGAAAATTGATGAGGGAAGGGTTGTAGATGTAATTTATATGGATTTTAGTAAGGCATTTGACAAGGTCCCACATGGCAGACTGGTACAAAAACTAAAATCACTTGGGATTCGGGATGGGCTGGCTAGATGGATACAGAACTGGCTAGGTTATAGAAGGCAGAGAGTAGCAGTGGAAGGGTATTTTTCAGAATAGACATCTGTAGCTAGTGGTGTTCCACAGGGATCAGTGCTGGGATCTCTATTGTTTGTAGTTTATATACATGATCTGGAGGAAAATGTGGGCAATTTGATTAGTAAGTTTGTGGATGACACGAAGGTTGGCGGAGTTGCTGATAGAGCTGGGGATTGTCAGAGGATAACGATAGATTGGAGACTTGGGCACAGAAATGGCAGGTGGAGTTTAATCTGGCCAAATGCGAGGTGATGCATTTTGGAGGATCAAATCTAGGTATGAATTATACTGTAAATAGCAGAAAAATTATACTGTAAATAGCAAAAACATTTTCCCTTAGGAAAATTAACATACAGAGGGATCTGGGCGTGCAGGTCCACAGTTCCCTAAAAGTGACAACACAGGTGATCAAGGCGATTAAGAAGGCATATGGCATGCTTGCCTTCATCAACCAGGGCACTGAGTACAAGAGTTGGGAAATCATGTTGTAGCTGCATAAAACTTTGGTTAGGCCGCTCTGGGAATATTGCATGCAGTTCTGGTCACCACATTATCAGAAGGACTTGGAAGCTTTGGACAGAGTGTAAAGAAGGTTCAGCAGGATGTTGCCTCGTCTTGAGGGTGTTGGCTATGAGGAGAGGTTGAATAAACTCAGATTGTTTTCACTGGAAAGACGGAGGCTGAGGGGAGACCTGATAGAGGTCTACAAAATTATGAGAGGCATAATTGTGTCAATTACAAGGGGGCACAGGTTCAAAGTGAGAGGGGGAAAGTTGAAGGGAAATGTGCAGGGTCGGTTTTTCACATAGAGAGAGTGGTGGGTGCCTGGAATGTGCTGCCAGAGAATGTGGTGCAAGCAGGCAACATTTAAAAGTCACCTGGATGGATACAGAATAGGGAGGAAATAGAGGGAAAAGGATGGAATAAGGGCAGAAGGTTTTGTTTTTAGTTAGGACATCATGATGCGCACAGGCTTGGAGGGCCGAAGGGCCTATTCCTGTGCTGTACTTTTCTTTGTCCTTTATTCTAAGACTTCTTTTTGGAATAATATCTGCTTCTGCTCTTTTTCAAAGATCCATGGATCAAATTCTAAGTGGGCTGAATGGGGTGCAATGTTATTTTGATGACATACTCATCACCGGTTCAAGTGAACAGGAACACTTGGAGGATTTGGAACTCACCTGCAGCAGTTACAGAGCCACAACCTGAAAGTTAAAAAGAAAAAGTGTGACTTTTACAAGTCACCCATAAATGACCTTGATGGTATCGTCAACAAGGACGGCTTATGCAAAGAACCAAAGTAAATGTCAGCAATCTGAGAAGCAGCGCATCCTCAAAATGTGACGTAATTAATGTTGTTTTTATTATTGATCAATTATGATGGTAAATTTGTGCCGAATTTAGCAACACAATTGAAGCCTCTACAGACTTTGCTATGGCATCGGTCGGGAAAACTTGAAAATTCATACGATGAAGTGAGAGAAGTTTTACTAAATCAGAGCTGTTGGTTCATTATAATCCCCAAATGAAGTTGCAGTTAGCTAGCGATGCCTCACCCCATGGGGTTTGTTAAAATGTTCTATTTCTCCCTCCTGGATGATGTACCTGTGACTTCATCGTAAGTTCAAAATAAAGAAGAAACGATCCAGTGATGGGAAAGGTGATGTACTTGGTTGAAAAAGGATCGCTGTCCAGACCTCAAGTCCTACATCAGACGATGACTTGAGTTGACAGGACAGAATGGTTTTCTATAATGCAGAATCAGTGTGATTATTCCTCCGTGCTTATGTTGTAGAGCCCTTGAGGGACACGGGCTGGTGAGGATGAAGGAATTGGCACACAGTTATTTTTAGTGCTCAAATTGAAGAGAAAGTTGGCCAGTCTCGTGCAAAACTAAGGAACACTGCACCATTACACCCATGGGATTGGCTGACTCAGTCTGGCAGAGATTACACTTCGATTATGCTAGTCCGCTGGAGGGACAAATGTTCTTGGTGATTGTGGATTTAAAATGGCCAGAAGTCACGATAAGGAAGTCAACGATAACTGAGCATGCCGTTGAAAAAACTAGACAAAATATTGGCAAGATTTAGAACACCAGAGCAGATTGTCAGTGATAATAGTACGTAATTTACTTCGAAGGAGTTTTTGAGGACCACTTGAAAGGGAACTGCATACACCATATCAAGTCAGCTCCATATCATCCAGCAATTAATGGATTGACTGAATGTTTTATTCAATCATTAAAGCATTCTGACAAAGCATCAAAGGACCAGGGGACATTATCAAGAAGAGGAAACAAATTTATAATATCTTATCAGAACACGATACAAAATGCTGCCGGCCATGTTCACCGGCAATGCAGTTGTTTAAGAGGAACATACAAATACAGTTTGATTTGTTCACTCCACCTTATACTTCAGAGATTGTCAAATGCCAAAAACAAACACAAATTGCTAGGAGGGAGAAATTCCCGAAAAAGAGAATATTCAACCAGGGAGAGATAATGCGAAGAGTTACACCACCAACGAGAAATGGGCACCAATGAGAAATGGGGATCAGCAATGAGCCTCGCAAAGACAGTTCCAATATCATATACCATACGGATGGATGATGAAAGAGTTTGGTGACAGCATGCTGATCAGTTACTTGCTGCACAAAGTGAGTTTGCAGAAACATCTCTAGAGTTTCTACCTTTAGTAAATCTGGAGAATTATACTTTGGAACTGACACCAGAGACAGTGACAAGGTCAGATTTTGTTTATGAGGATTTTTCCATGCCTATAGTGACAGACACTGAAATAGCTATTCCAGAAGTACCATCCACAAAAAAGAATGAGGACACTTCTGAGGTCACAAGTAGCCGAGTTCAAGAACATCGAATTCTACCAAAAAGGAATAGACGTCCACCAGTGTCTTATTGAATTGTATATATGTATAGAAAAAGCAGATCTGTCGTATAAATGTGAACTGTTGTCTTGCACTAATGAAACAAAGAGAGAGGGATGTTATGTATCTGGAAATACATTCTTGCTGGTTCTGTGTCATGTGATGTGTAGTGACATCAGCAAAGTGTTTGCATGGGCTTTGGGCAGATCACCATCTTGATTGTGTAAGCAACACCCTTAATAATTCTCTCATCGTGGCTTTTACAAGAAACAAAAGCGTAGACACCCCCATATCTTTCTCTTTGCGGCAGCAAAGACATACAACAGTGACACATCGCCTTCAGAAAAGCATATGTATTTGCAAAATGGATAACCTCACACTTCCTGACAATTAAACCAATCTTCTATATTTTTGTACACATTTCAGGAAGGCAACCAGGTACATACTTGATACACTCTATCAATCAGAGAATGTTCCCTTTATGCCCTTTCGTTATCTTCCATCTTTCAATTAATTTCCAACCCACGTTATAAGGCTGCTTCCAATTTCTTAGGCTTTCATTTTTATATTATATGTTATTTTATAATCTGTAAAGAGCTAGGAACTAATCAGCTAGGAACTAAGTGTTATGTGCAAATGTTTCTGGGAGCCACATGATATGGCTCCACTGGAGACTCTAATGTGTGACAGAACAAGTTGAAACCAATGCTCCTTTTATACAAGGCAGCATGGCAAGTTTAAGTTAAACAGCTCTCATCTTTCCAAGCTTAAAGTTTGATTATTACTAACACCAGGGATCCAAAAGGCAACAGGAACATGTCACAGTGATTAACTAGCCTTCAGGGAGTTCAAATAGGCAATCTACCGATACTCTTGTTCACTATTCTTGCTCAAAGAATTAAGAAATTGTGCAGGCAAGGCTTCATAGATACTCCACAAGCACAAATACCAACTTTCCATTAACAACTGCTTCTTATCCAAGTGAAAGATTCCAATAATCTGCCCATAACTAATGTTAAAAGGAGGGGTCTATAGTTACACATTGTTTCTTTTCACAACTTATCAAGTAATGGAGTGACATCTACAATTTTCCAATCCATTTCCGGATCTAGAGAGTTTTGGAAAATGATATCTAATGCATCTCTAATTTCCTCATTTTCTTTAAGACACTAGATACAATCTGGAAATTTGTCTATTTTAAGTCCCATTACTTTTTCCATTATTGTTAAATTACTAATTTCTATAAATTTATTCCCTTCAGCTATGTTTAGCCTTACATCTATAACAGATATTTGCATTGAAAATAGATACAACATTTAGTCATTTCACTGACTCAAATGGACCATGAATCAGGATGGAAACGCTCCCAAATTAACTGTTAACCAATTAATGAGGAGACATTGGGGCTAGATTGCTGAAGGTGTGACTGTCAGTGGTGAGATGAGAAAAGTGGATCGAATGGCGCAGGCAAGAGGCCAGAATTGGATGAACATAGATTTTGACGAGATGTTGCAGGTTACAGAGGCAGTGAAAGGTAAGGCCATGGAGGAATTTGAAAACAAGGAAGAGAAGTTTAAAGTCAGTCTTTGAGGAGCTTGAGCCAGTGTAGGTCCAATAAGCAGAGGGATGACGAATGAATATGACTATGTATAAACTGGGTACAGCCCACAGTATCAGCTGGAAGAATTTAAGTCCGTGGAGGTTGGAAAAAAGGGAGGTCATTAGAGCAGAACATTGGGATCATCAAAGTTGGAGATCACGGAGCACAGATAAAGATTTCAGCAGCAGCTGAGCTCACATAGGGGCAAAGATGAATGATAATACAGAGGTGAAAGAAGGTGGTCTTTGTAAAGATGAGGATTATGTTTGCACACTAGATAACGTTTTGCTGAATACGTGAACATTATAGATGCATTCAATATTCTCTTACATGTAACAATAGTATTTATGACAATCTTTGTCTCTACAGCCTTGCATTTGACAATCTGTATTGTGTGTAATATTCTTCTATTTCTGTAAGCCCCATTGAAGATTAAATCAACTCATGAATTGAATAAGATCATTCACATATACACCCCCGGAAAATCGAAAATATCATAGCAAGTTTTACAGTGAAAACCTAGCTTATAGATTCAGTTTTTGACATGTGCGCACAGCTTAAAGCTTAAAAGGATTTTCCAGAAAAGGAATGTTCAAGGTGTCACCGTGCATCTTTTAGCCACAGATCCAAACTGCATCTGGAATATTCGTCATCAAACGAATAAAGGGCAGATTCGCATGTCCTAGGAAAACATTTCCAGGGTTGAGGCCATTTCCAGGTCCCAATGCCGTAGGGGTCAGCGGTGAGTCAATAGTTGGAATCATCGGGAGGTGACTAATTAACAGGTTGCACCCATGTTCGCCATCCTTGGCGGGTTAACGAGGTCCAATGGGATGGACGGCAATACTGGACCTCCAGCAGCCCCACTGGGAGAGGTGGGCGCAGCTGAAGCAGATGGGGGACTGTGAGGGTGGCTCAAAATGGAGGTGTTTTCTGAACGGTTATGAAAGTGTCAAGATGAAGAATAGCCATTCCTGGCAGATCGTCATTGTGGAGCGAGAACCTCAGGGTTGCTTGTGGCTGTGGCCTTTCTAGTCCAGTGATTCCATGTTACTGGAGGATTACAAAGAGGCTCTAAAAGCCCCTTGGCCAGTAGCCGGGAGGACCCCGTGACACTGAGAAGATACCAGCAGGTTCTGGAACTGGCACCTAAGTGGGGTCTTACTTGCCTCAATTGGCTGCCTGCCTCTGTAGAGTGGGTTGACTGTTACCATGACAGCCTGCCACCAACATAATTGATAAATCACATCTAACAGTAAACATTTTGGTTTTTGCAAGTGCAGGTTGGTTGAATACAGACTGCTCTCTATCTATCATGAACAACTGGGGGACCTGGGGCTGGATTCTCCACTTTGCCATACTGGAATTACACAAATTTGAAAAATGGAGGTCTACGCCTGGCGCCGAGTCCAATGTCATGCTCCAGTCCCTCGCTGACGGCGATATCGATGTTTGCGCCCCATGGCAGCAGATCTATGCAAAACTGTCATTTGCATGGGTTTGACTTGGTGCGAAGTCCATGGATCAGGATCGGGTAGTTTGGTTCAGGCTGACATTGCTGCAGTCTATATTTTAACTGTGCCCCTTTATTGCTTACAGGTCCATGGCTGCTCACATTGCTGAGTGCTGTCTGTGCCCTTTGAATGTTCAGGGAGTCTCAGGTCATCTGGGAGCCACCCAGGCTGCCTCTCTGGACACCTTCATACCCCAGCTGTATCATCAAGGGATGGGAGTGTCTAAACTCAATCAGGTGTTGGCACTCAAAGAGCAAAGAACAAAGAAAAGTACAACAGAGGAACAGGCCCTTCGGCCCTCCAAGCCTGTGCCGACCATGCTGCCCGTCTAACCTAAAAGCTTTTACACTTCCGGTGTCCATATCCCTCTATTCCCATCCTATTTATGTATTTGTCAAGACACCCCTTAAAAGTCACTATCGTCCCTGCTTCCACCACCTCCTCCGGCACCGAGTTCCAGGCACCCACTACTCTCTGTGTAAAAAACTTCCCTCGCACATCTCCTCAAAGCTTTGCCCCTCGCACCTTAAACCAATGTTATGTAGTAATTGACTCTTCTACCCTGGGAAAAGCTTCTGACCATCCACTCCATCCATGCCCCTCATAACTTCTATCAGGTTACCCCACAACCTCCATCTTTCCAGTGAGACCAAACCGAGTTTCTCCAATCTCTCCTCATAGCTAATGCCCTCCATACCAGGCAACATCCTGGTTAATCTCTTCTATACCCTCTCCAAGGCCTCCAGATCCTTCTGGTAGTGTGGTGACCAGAATTGAACACTATATTCCAAGTGTGTCCTAACTAAGATTTTATACAGCTGCAGCGTGACTTGCCAATTCTTATACTCAATGCCCCAGCCAATGAAGGCAAGCACCTTCTTCAGCACCTTCTCCACCTGCGTTGCCACTTTCAATGACCTGTGGACCTGTACACCCAGATCCCTCTGTCTGTCAATACTCTTAAAGGTTTTGCCATTTGCTGTATATTTCCCATCTGTATTCGACCTATGAAAATGTATTACCTCACATTTGTCTGGATTGAACTCCATCTGCCATCTCCCAGCCCAAGTCTCCAATTGTATTCCGCTGTATCCGCTGACAGTCCTCATCGCTATCCACAATTCCACCAACCTTTTTGTTGCCCAAAAACTTACTAATCAGACCAGTTACATTTTCCACCAAATTATTTATATATGCTACAAACAGCAACGGTCCCAGCACTGATCCCTGTGGAACACCACTAGTCATAGCCCTCCATTCAGAAAAATACCCTCCACTGTGACCCTCTGTCTTCTATGACCAATTCTTTATTTTAATTACTTTATCAGAGTTACAAAGCCAGAGCTCAAAGTGTGGACAGGGGCAAACCCCTAATCCAGCTCCTTGTCTGCTCCAAAAACCAATTCAAATTGAATCCAATTCATGATCCCCACAAGAGAGACATGCCAGATGCAGGCATTACACCTGACCTCACGCTCATCTTAACCAAAAGGCTGAGAAGCGATTTCTATGACCAGTCATGTATCTAATTTGCCAGCTCATCGCCGATCCCATGTAACTTCATTTTCTCTTCCAGTCTGTCATGAGCAGACTTCAGAAATGAGGCCCCACTGCAGAGAAAGTGGGGTATCAGCAGAACTCACCCCAACCAGAGGACACTTGCACCATGGCCTATGGAGCCCTTCCTGTTTGCTGCCCTCTGAGGGAAGATGTCTCCCCCATGACTCCACCCATCAGGATCACCAACTGTCTCCTTCTGTTGAGGCTGGCAGCGCTGACTGCCTCTGCCATCCCCTCCCAGGAGATGTTCAGGAGGGCAGGTTTGAGTCTGTGGCCCACCCTGGTGAAGAGGGTGTCACTTCACTCCTCAGTGGCATGGAGCTGTGGGCCACCCTCAGACCACCTTCATGGCTGAGTACATGGTCAGTGGAGCGCATAAAAACAGCTCCAGCTGCCAGGATCTTTAGCGTTAACTCTGGCTCCGCTGGGCCAAGAATTGCTCTAAATTCATGCCAGCAGAGTGCTGGGCCATTTGCATGTCCTGACTCATTTTCTGAATCACACGCAATTCAGTCCTGGCAGCAACATATTCCTCCCAAAAAGAGAACCCTGCCTCTGATATTTAATGTGGCCAAGTAATTTTTGATATGTACAAACTACAATACGTGATTGGGCAGCAATTTCTGAACAATGCTGAGTATGCTAACAGATTATCAGTTGAACTTGTAACATGGCTCATTTACAATTACTAGATGAGACACACATTCGTACACAGGGACCCATTCTCTGCAAACTATAGGAATATTTAAGTCTTGCACATTTTATGAATTACCCGGGGGCTTGGGGAGCCTATAGTTACCCATTGATTTCTCCATGGCAACACCTCTGCCAATCAGAGTCCCCTTGCCAACAGAGCTGCATCTTTTTCTCCTGTAGCATAACTTGTGATTGCTTGCAATGTGGAAATCTTTTGTTTATCCTGATAAGTACAAGATAAAAAGCTTCAGCAACATGTGTCTCTTTTCAATAATGTTCAAGCTCGATACTACCAAATGATTGCTTGTAGGAACTATATTCTCTTCTCCCCTTTACCTACCTCTCTTCTTCAATTAGTATCGGAGTACTTGAAATCCCCCATGATTGTTATTCTATGTTTTTTCCTCAATTCCATAATTTATCTGCATATTTCTTCCTCCACCTCCCTTCTGCTATTAGCTGGTCTGTAGACGACACCAATTAGTGTGATTGATTCTTCATTATCATTTACCACTCGCTATGTGGATTCTATTCTCGTCCCTTTCTCTATCTACTGCCTTTCTATTATTCCTAATAAGTTCAGCTATTCCAGCTCCCCATTTCCCTTTCTATATATGTCATACCCTGCATTGTTTCATTTCCAACCTGATTTTTCTGTAGCAGTGTCTCAATAATCCCCACAATGTCTGATCCTTCCCAATGCATGATTGCCTCCAGATCCCCTGTTTATTTACACACACTACATATTTCTGTACAGCCATTTTAACTCATATTTACTTGGGTTTTCTCTCACTTTATTTTTAACATTTTTTTTTACAACTCTAATTATTCCTCACCATCAGTGTCCATCCTTAATTTATTCTTTCCTTCTTCTCCTGTTCTATTCTGTTTACATTTCAGCTGTTTATATTTCTTGTAGATCCCGCCCCACTACTAGTTTGAAAGCCAATACGCTTCCTTATTTACCCTTTCCACCACGATGCAGGCCCCCTCCTGGGTCAGATGGAGCCCATCCCATCGGTACAGCTCCTTCCTGTCCCAGAACTGGTGCGCAGTCCCCTGAATAGAAGCACTTTTTCTCACCCCAGCCCTTCAGGTGCATGCTGATCTCCTGACCTGCCTGATTATGGTGTCAATTAACACATGGCTTGGGCAATAATCCATTTCAACATTCGGAGCAAGTTTTGTGAGTGTGGACTCACGTCCATCACATGAAGAGATCACAAGGAGATCGCATGAAGAGTTTTCGCCAGCGCAAACAGGCAGAGGGGACGAATACATCATTAAGGCAATATTGTACAACATGAGGCCAAACCTTTAGTTATGCTTCCTGCATAATGAATTCAATAGGTGGGAGATCAAGCAGTGGGCCTGTCATTTTTCAGTGAGCATTTATGGGGCGAAATTCTCCATCCCGCCGCGCCACATTTCTGCCCCGACCTGCCGGCGGGATGCTCCGTTACACCGGCCGGTCAATGGGGTTTCCCATTGTGGGGCAGCCCCACGCCGTCGGGAAACCCCCGGGCGCCGGCAAAACGGAGACTCCCGCCGGCGGAGAATGACGCCCGTGATGTCCGTCTCGGACAGAAAGTGCTCCAATTACTTTTTGTGTATCCATTAGATGGCAGTATTCAATTCTGAAGAGCAAAAATCCTTCATTTCCATTATATACCAGGAATTCACCTTGCACCGTATTAACAGTATCCAAGCTGGTTGATGAAGCTGAAATCAAGACAGACCTTTTTCTTTATTGACATACTTTATTGACTTGTCCAACTTTCCTCCCATGTAACCCAGTATCCCAGCTATCTCCTATTTATATGTGCTCAAAGACAATCCATCACCTGTTTCTCTTAGCTGTGACAATGTAATTGACATGAAATTAACACATGGTCCATAAAGTTAAGTTCACCCAAACTCTGCTGCATGTATTCCAAATCACACCAATACCTGTCTGCCCCTCACCCCAGTGCTGTCTGACGTCCATGCACACCCAGAGCAACAATGCTTCTATTTTAAAACTTGCATCATTCTTTTCACAGCCCACCATGGCTTTGTCCATCTCTGGAATCACAGCCAATCCTGCAACCCTCTGAGAACTTAACTGAGTCATTTCAAAGGAGCCACTGTGTTGAAGTGTACACCCAATAGAAGTCACCTTTCAATCAATGATCTTTCTCAATGGCACCCTAAGAAAGGAGGTGTATCCTTATTGGGTAATATGTTGAGATTGACCTGAGAAAGGAGCTGCGCTCCGAAAGCTAGTGATTTGAAACAAACCTGTTGGACTTTAAACTGGTGTTGTAAGACCTCTTACTGTGCTCACCCCAGTCCAACGCCGGCATCTTCACATCATGGAGATTACAACAGTGACAGAAAACAATAATAAACTCACTGTCCCTTCACCCTGATCTATTTTAAGCAGCAATAACAACATCCTGGGATTTATACAGTGCCTTGAATGTAATAAAACATCTCAAAAGTACCAAGGCAATGAGTTTAACGAAAGACTGGCCCACTGAAGCATACGTGACTTTTGTTTTAATTCCAGCACTGAAATATTGTCATTTGGATGTTAGGCCTATAGTTTTCAATATCTGACTGTCATTTCATATTGATTGTTCAACATGATAATTTATAATGCTTGTACTTTAAATGAAAACATTTATCTGTCAAGATACGAACTTTTCAATTTATTCCTTGTGCGTAAAGAACAAAGTCCATTTAAACTGAAGTTGCATTGTCAGTTATTCTTATTAGTTGCAATGAAAAGCTGCACAGGTTCACTGAAGTTTTCTTCTGGTTGTTATAGTTAAGTCAAGTGGCACTTTTTCTTCCCCCCGCAGTTATCCCATTTAAAATTCATAATTAATTTTAAAAGAGGCGGTATTAGCTGGTTGCTCCCCTTTGAGGTATGTCCAGCTTACCCTCATCACACGACACAAAATGAATACATTTCACTTAAATACAATAAAACATGTAGACGGCCCATAACTTCCGATCTTCAGGGCATTGTACCCAGGGCACGGGGGGCGGGATTCTCTCACCCCAGGGCCCGGCTGGAGAATCGCCGGGACCGGCGCGAATCGCGCCACACCGCCCCGACGCCGTTCCGCCGATTCTCCGGAGAGTGGAGAATCGGCGCCATTGGCGCCGGCGCGGTGCCTGTCGAGGGCCGCTCTACGGGCCCCACCCCCCCGCCGATTCTCAGCCCGAGATGGGCTGAGCAGCCACACTAAAAAAGCCGAGTCTCGCCGGCGCCGTTCACACCTTCTCTTACCCGGCGGGACCTCAGCGTGGATGCATCTGGGGATGGCCTGGTGAGAGGAGGGGGGGGCTCTCAGGCTGGGGGCCTCTTTTGTTCCGCGCCAGCCCTACGCCATGTTGTGCCGGGGCCAGCGCGGAGAAGGGAGCCACTGCGCATGCACGCGTTGGCACCGGTCCCACTGCACATGCGCAGACCCGCGGCGCTCATTTGACGCCGGGGGTCGGCAGCTGGAGCGGCGTGGGTCGCTCCAGTGCCATGCTGGCCTCCTGCAGGGGTCAGAAGTTCTGCTCCTGAGGGCATGTTGACACCGTCGAGAAACGCAACGGCGTTTACGACGGCGTCAACACTTAACCTCAGGGTCAGAGAATCCCGCCCGGGAAGAGCTCCCCCACTGCCTAGGAAGTCCCCATTTAAGGATTGCATGGTAATTGCCTGGGAAGTTCAAATTTCAGTTCAGCAGTTACTCTGTACTGCGAATCATCCAAAACGATTTTAATTGAAGACTTCAGAAGGTTTTGACTGCCTAACAGGAATCGTTACCCAGGAATAGGATTAAAATCACTTCTAATTCTTAGGCAACTAAAGTACTGACCCATCCCATAACCCGCCCTGTTCCCCCCCCCCCTTGTCCCCATCCCCCCGTCCCCCCGCCCACCAGCAAACTCCCACTGACCTAACGACCAACCCTGACCAACTGCCCAACCCTCTGACTACCCAGCCAACCCACCACATGAATTCCCCCCGACTGCCCCAGTATCCAGCACCATCCCCATGACTTCCCTCACATTAGCCCCCAATTACACTTCTCACCCCATGACTACTCTCCCTCTCCCCCAATGGCTACCCACCCCTGCCTGCCAGCCGGTGCCCTCAAAAGGGGGCATAGCTTCTTTCCCCCACCTCTGTTGCACTTGACTGAAGACCTCGGAATCTGCAGCAATGCAAACTTCTCACTTATCCCAAATTGGAAGGTCAGGAAAGAAAGGAGCAGCTGCATTTCAGTGTAAGTGTAAAGGAGTGGTATGACAATCACAGTTGGATTGTTGGCTGTAGTAAAATCTAGGGTAAAACTCCGCGAGTAAACAAACGGACTTCAGAACTGCTATCTCAACAGTGGTCTCGACTAAATACATGAAAGCAATGGGAAAAGATTAAACCTTCACATATTGGAACGTAACTTGCTCAGAATGGCAATCACCGGTGGGTAAGGACTTACCTTGCTGGAATTCCAAACTCCCTGGACGGGATTCTCCGAGCCCGCGCTGGCGATCGGAGAATCAGCGCCAATTGCACCCGCGCTGAAATACTCGCGACGGACTGAACGCCCGTCGAGTTCGGCTGAGTCCCGCCGGCGCGGTTCAGACCTGGTCCCACCCGGTGAGAGCACGGGCCCGCGGCTGATGTGAACGTCCTGGTGGGGGGTGCGGGGGGATCTGACTCCGAGGGGGGCCTCCACAGGGTCCAGGCCCGCGATCGGGGGCTTCCGATCGGCGGGCAGCTGCGATCTGGAGGGGGCCTACCTCCTGCCACACTGGCCCGCTGTTCGGTCGGCGACATGTTGCTCCACGTTGGTTGCTCCGCGCTGGTGCAATTGAACAACACTCCGCTGGTCCTGTGCGAGGGTCATTCTGGGTCATTAAAATATTTACTCATAAATAAGAGGCACTGGGCGGGATTCTCCACTCCCGCGCCGAAGTGCCCACGCCGTCGTGAACGTCGTCGAGGTTCACGACGGCGCGAAACGGCCCCGATCCCGACCAATTCAGGCCCCGACAATGGGCTAGGATCAGGGCCGTGTCATCTACACGTGCCAGGCTTTGTCGCCGCGTAAAGGCGGCGCCGCATACATGACACGGCCGGCGCCGCGTAGATGACGCGGCCAGTGCCGCATAACTGGCGTAACCCGCGCATGCGCGGGTTGGCCGGCGCCAACCCGTGCATGCGTGGTTGCCGTCCTCTCTGAGACCGCCCCGCAAGAAGATGGCGGATGGATCTTGTGGGGCAGCGGAAGGAAGGAGGTCCTCCTTCAGAGAGGACGGCCCGACGATCGGTGGGCACCGATCGCAGGCCACCCCACATTTGAGATACCCCCCTGTGCAGGATCCCCCCTCGCCCCCCCGCAGGCCCCCCCCAAGCGTTCCCGCGCTGTTCCCGACGGCAGCGACCAGGTGTGGACGGCGCCGGGGGGAACCCACTGTTTTGGCCTGGCCGCTTGGCCCATCCGGGCCTGAGAATAGCGGGGGTGCCGGAGAATCGCCATTTTGGGTGTCTCCGGCGATTCTCCGGCCTGCGGCCCGCGGCACTCAACGGGGCCGTTCCCGACGCTTGGGAGAATCGCGGGAGGGTGTCGGACCAGCGTCCCGGGAAATTTTGGCGGCCCAGGCGATTCTCCCACCCGGTGCGGGAGTGGAGAATCTCGCCCACTATTTTTCTTCTAACTCTTTCAGAGTAACTGCATAAAAATCTGAAGCTAATGATTTAAATCGCTTTGTCCGATGTTACTCAGTCCAGCATTTATAGTGTTTATTATGTTTCTTCTATGATAATAAATCCTTTTTCTGTTGTTTAATAAAAGAGAGGTTTGAGTTTTCACAATTTCCACAGGTATTTCTCACGAATATCAAAAAAAACCACCAGGCAAAACCAGTATTTCAGGTTGGAATACTCGCTTACATATCAATAGGGTTTCCTAACATTATAGGGAGCCCATCCTGGATATTTTAGAAAAGCATAATTCTTTTGGCGTAAAGAATTTAACTTTTTAAAGGTAATGACTGTGAAAAACATGGAATGCAAGTGTGAACTTGTTAAAGTGTTAAAGAAAAAGACTGCAGAAGTGATGGCTCTCACTCTCGTCCAAACTTATTTGGAAGTGGATAACATAACTGCGTCAAAATTGAAAAATGTGCCTAATGCTAAAATGTTGGAATTGGCAGATAAATTGGAATAAGGATTACCCACAGGGATAAGGAAAGCTGAAATTATTGAAAGTCTAGTAAACCATTTCAAAAGAGAGAGAGAGAGAGGATCTTCCAGAGTCAATTTGTAGGTAAGGCTACTGAAGCATATGCACCTTTGGATGAGGAGCAGCTGAAGGGCTATGAGACAATCAAAAGAGTTATCCTTACTGCATATGAGTTCGTTCCAGAGGCATACAGGCAGGGATTTTGCATGGGCATACCCATCTTGAATTAGAAAGATGAATGAAAAACTATTTTGATCATTGGATTCGGACTTTAAAAATCTCAAGAAGGTTTGAAGCCCTGAGAGAGGTGATGGTTTTAGAAGAAGTTAAAAATTCAATCTCCTCGATTGCTCGGATGCACATGGGGGACAAAAGAGTTCAGGCCGCTAGCTAGGCAGCAGAGTTAGCTGAGATTACGAATTGTTCCATAGAACCAAACTTTTTTTCCCATAATTCATTTAAACCTGACAAAGATAGAAGGTGTGAGAAAAGACAGACAAGGAAAATAGGGAGTGGCTGAAAATTGCAAAGAAGTTTCACCACCAAGGAGAAACGACAATGTGAAAGAGCTTTCACCTCTTCCAAAAGAAGTCAGAAGGGTTAAATGTTACCATTGCAATAAACTGAGCCACATGAAATCAGAATGCTGATTATGAAAGGGGAAACCAGTTGGAGTTATCAGTCATATAAAGGGAAAAATAAAATCAGAGAATGGAGAACAAGAAAAGCAAGTAGGATGTATGCATAAAGTGTGTGAACACCCAGTGAAGATGAACATGTGTGCACAAATTGTACAAGGGCAAGGTGACCAGCAGGTAGTGGATGCCTTCAAGGTTTTTTGTGTCTGGGAAAAGGTTTTCCATGTAGACAAAATAGAATAGGGAAGGACATTAAAATTCTGAGATATACAGGGGCAAGTCAATCCCTAATGTTGTGGGATAAAGATATTGTCCCGAAGGGATGCTAAAAGAAGAGGTTTTGATCACAATCATTCATGGGGAAAAAAAGCAGAATTACTCTAGTGAAGTTCAACTTAAGGAGCAGTTTTAAGATGGGAGAAGTAGCTTTAGGATTGATAGAGAAATTACCTATTGCAGAGATTCAATTTATTTTGGGAATGATTTGGTAGGATCATAGTTAGAGGTGATGACCACAATACTTGAACAGCCTGTATACAGTATAGCCAAAGAATCCTTACAAAAATAATTTCCTGGAATGTTCCCAGATTGTGTAGTGAAGCGATCACAAACTGAAATGACAATCTGAATTGAAGGAGTAGGATCAGATAAATGAGATTAATTTATCAGATACAATTTTTCACAAATTGACTGCAGAGGGAGCAAGTCAAGATAAAGGGACAGATGTGTTTATTGCAAACAGATTGATTGAGCTACTGCAAAAAGGTTCCAAATTAAACTAAATTTATCAAACAGCCTAATCAGCACTGGAAGCACAGTGCATTCCTGAGTGTTACATCAAGGATACGGTCCTGATGAGAAAATGGAAACCGCCATAGGTGAGCACAAATGACACAAGGGCAGAAGAACATCAGGGGCGAAATTCTCCCCCAACGGCGGGCTGCCCGCCGACTGGCGCCAAAGCCGGCGCCAATCAGACGGGCATCGCGCCGGCAAAAAGGTGCGGAAGTCTCAATGTTGGGGCTAGGCCGACGCCGGAGGGATTTCCGCCCCGCCAGCTGGCGGAAATGGCGTTTGTTGCCCCGCCAGCTGGCGCGGAAATGCGGCGCATGCGCGGGAGCGTCAGCGGCCGCTGTCAGTTTCCCAGCGCATGCGCGGGAGCGTCAGCGGCCGCTGTCAGTTTCCCGCGCATGCGCAGTGGGGAGAGTCTCTTCCGCCTCCGCCATGGTGGAGGCCGTAGCGGAGGCGGAAGGGAAAGAGTGCCCCCACGGCACAGGACCGCCCGCGGATCGGTGGGCCCCGATCGCGGGCCAGGCCACCGTGGGGGCACCCCCCGGGGTCAGATCGCCCCGCGCCCCCCCCCAGGACCCCGGAGCCCACCCACGCCGCCTGGTCCCGCCGGTAAATACCAGGTTTGATTTACGTCGGCGGGACTTCGGCCCATCCGGGCCGGAGAATCCAGCGGGGGGTCCCGCCAACCGGCGCGGCCGGATTCCCGCCCCCGCCCAATCTCCGGGAGCGGAGACTTCGGCGGGGGCAGGGGCAGGATTCATGGTGGCCAACGGCCATTCTCCGACCCGGCGGGGGGTCGGAGAATGACGCCCCTGATTCTACTACCTCCTGGATATAGAAAATGGATTCTAAGAATAGCCCATGTGACACTATTTTGGGGACATTTGAGGATAAGGAAAAAACAAAGCTCAGATACTAAAAAAATTCTTCTGGCCTCGATTATCCAAAGGGAAATTACTGGAGAGAATTCTTCGAGACAGGATCTACTCCCATTTGGAAGCAAATGGACGTATTAGTGAGAGGCAGCACGGTTTTGTGAAGGGGAGGTCGTGTCTCACTAACTTGATAGAGTTTTTCGAGGAGGTCACTAAGATGATTGATGCAGGTAGGGCAGTAGATGTTGTCTATATGGACTTCAGTAAGGCCTTTGACAAGGTCCCTCATGGTAGACTAGTACAAAAGGTGAAGTCACACGGGATCAGGGGTGAACTGGCAAGGTGGATACAGAACTGGCTAGGCCATAGAAGGCAGAGGGTAGCAATGGAGGGATGCTTTTCTAATTGGAGGGCTGTGACCAGTGGTGTTCCACAGGGATCAGTGCTGGGACCTTTGCTCTTTGTAGTATATATAAATGATTTGGAGGAAAATGTAACTGGTCTGATTAGTAAGTTTGCAGACGACACAAAGGTTGGTGGAATTGCGGATAGCGATGAGGACTGTCTGAGGATACAGCAGGATTTAGATTGTCTGGAGACTTGGGCGGAGAGATGGCAGATGGAGTTTAATCCGGACAAATGTGAGGTAATGCATTTTGGAAGGGCTAATGCAGGTAGGGAATATACAGTGAATGGTAGAACCCTCAAGAGTATTGAAAGTCAAAGAGATCTAGGAGTACAGGTCCACAGGTCATTGAAAGGGGCAACACAGGTGGAGAAGGTAGTCAAGAAGGCATACGGCATGCTTGCCTTCATTGGCCGGGGCATTGAGTATAAGAATTGGCAAGTCATGTTGCAGCTGTATAGAACCTTAGTTAGGCCACACTTGGAGTATAGTGTTCAATTCTGGTCGCCACACTACCAGAAGGATGTGGAGGCTTTAGAGAGGGTGCAGAAGAGATTTACCAGAATGTTGCCTGGTATGGAGGGCATAAGCTATGAGGAGCGATTGAATAAACTCGGTTTGTTCTCACTGGAACGAAGGAGGTTGAGGGGCGACCTGATAGAGGTATACAAAATTATGAGGGGCATAGACAGAGTGGATAGTCAGAGGCTTTTCCCCAGGGTAGAGGGGTCAATTACTAGGGGGCATAGGTTTAAGGTGAGAGGGGCAAGGTTTAGAGTAGATGTACGAGGCAAGTTTTTTACGCAGAGGGTAGTGGGTGCCTGGAACTCACTACCGGAGGAGGTAGTGGAAGCAGGGACGATAGGGACATTTAAGGGGCATCTTGACAAATATATGAATAGGATGGGAATAGAAGGATACGGACCCAGGAAGTGTAGAAGATTGTAGTTTAGTCGGGCAGTATGGTCGGCACGGGCTTGGAGGGCCGAAGGGCCTGTTCCTGTGCTGTACGTTTCTTTGTTCTTTGTTCTTTGTATGTGCCATAGAGAGCATCCTATCCGACTGCATCACAGCTTGGTATGGCAACTGCTCGGCCAAGATTGCAAGAAGCTGCAGAATGTGGTGAACTCAGCTCACCGTATCACACAAGCCTGCCACCCTCACATTGATTCTGTCTACACCTCCCACTGCCTCAGGAAGGCAGACAGCATTACCAGAGACCTCTCCCACCCAGGCTTTGCCTTCTTCCAGACCCTTCCATCAGGCAGAAGGTACAGAAGTCTGAAGACCTGCACATCCAGTCATAGGAACAGCTTCTTCCCCACAGCTAGTAGACTCCTCAATGACTCTCCCTCGGACTGATCTGTTCCCTGTAAGAACACTATTCACGATGCCCTATGCTGCTCTTGCTCATGTATTTGCTTTGTTTGGCCCCTTCATAGAATTTACAGTGCAGAAGGAGGCCACCCAGCTCATCGAGTCTGCACCGGCTCTTGGAAAGAGCACCCTACCCAAGGTCAACACCTCCACCCAATCCCCATAACCCAGTAACCCCACCCAACACTAAGGGCAATTTTGGACACTAAGGGCAATTTATCATGGCCAATCCACCTCACCTGCACATCTTTGGACTGTGGGAGGAAACCGGAGCACCCGGAGGAAACCCACGCACACACGGGGAGGACGTGCAGACTCCGCACAGACAGTGACCCAAGCCGGAATCGAACCTGGGACCCTGGAACTGTGAAGCAATTGTGCTATCCACAATGCTTCCGCACTGTAACCAATCACTGTTTGTCGATGTACCATTTGTCAATGTACTCTGTCGATTATTCTTTTTTGTCCACTATATACGTACTGTGTACGTTCCCTTGGCCGCAGAAAAATACTTTTCACTGTACTTCGGTACATGTGACAATAAATAAAAATCAAATCAATCATGTAGCTAATTCCTGCAAAACATATCGCAATTGCCAAGTAGTGGGGAAACCATAAGCTGTAATTAAAGCAGCGCCTTTGATCCCTACCCCAGCTTTTCATGAACCTTTTTCACGAGTTCTTGTTGATTGTGTGGGTCCTTTAACAAAACATACAGTGGAAATCAATATTTATTAGCGATCATGAATATATTTATGAATTCCTGAAGTCATCCCACTCAGAAATATTCCAGCTAAGAAATCCAATCTGACCAGGCATCAGATTTCATGTCAAAATTATTTAGAGAGCTTATGGACAATTTGGAGATGAAATATCATTCGTCTGCTTATCATCCAGAGGCACCGGGAGAGTTAGAGAGGTGGCATCAAACTTTGAAGACCATGATGAAAGCATATGAGCAAGGTTACCCTCATGATTAGGACAAAGGGATTCCATTTTTACTGCAATGCACCAAACAAATCTACTAAATTTAGTCCTTTTGAACTAGTCAAAATTGGCTGCTCCCAGTCCATCCACTCTGGCCAAATCTTACCTGATCTTATTAAAATTGGCCTTCCTCCAGTTTGGAACTTTGTTTTCAGGCCCATCCGTGTCCTTTTCCATAACAATGTTGAATCAAATGGAGTTATGATCGCTGCCTGCAAAATGTTCCTCACTGATACTTGAACCACTTGCCTGGCTTTGTTACGTAAAAGTAAGTCCAGCATCTCTTATAGGACCTACTAATACTGGCTTAAAACGTTCTCCTGGATGTATTTTAAGAGATTTGCTCCCTCTATACCTTTTACACTATCATTACCCCAGTTAATGTTGGGGAAGTTGAAATACCCCACCATCACTACCCTATTACTTTTACACTTTTTTGTAATTTGCTTGCATACCTGCTCTTCTCTCGGACAGTTAGTGGGCCTATAGAAAGATCCCAGCTATGCGATTGCTCCTTTTTGGTTTTAAATCTCCACCCATTGCTTCATTTGGAGAGCCTTTTAAGATGTCATCCCTCCTTGCTGCTATGATTGATTCGCTGATCAAAATTGTGACACCCCCTCCTCTTTTACCTCCTTCCCTGTCTTACCCGACGATCCTATATCCTGGAATATTGAGTTGCCAATCCTGCCCCTCTCTCAACCATGTCTCAATGGCAGCAATGAGATCATACCTCAATGGTTTAATTTGTGCCCTGAACTCATCTGCTTTGTTCGTCAGACTCCTTACATTAAAATAAATACCATCCAATCTTGCTAAACTCCCTTGTGACTTAACAGGCCTAGAAATCTTATGCCTTCGCGACTCTCCTCGATGTCTCTTCTAATTTTAGCTGTGCATCTATCCCTGCAGAACCTTCTCTCAGGATCCCATCCCCCTGCCAAGTTAAGTTGGCGAATGATAGGTCTGGCCCAAGAGTTAAAATTCTTAATTGGGGCAAGGCCAATTTTGATGGTATCAGACAGGAACTTTCAGAGGTAGATTGGGGGAGACTGTTGGCAGGCAAAGGGACGGCTGGTAAATGGTAGGCTTTTAAAAATGTGTTAACCAGGGTTCAGGGTAAGCACATTCCCTTTAGAGTGAAGGGCAAGGCTGGTAGAAGTAGGGAACCCTGGATGACTCGAGATATTGAGACTCTGGTCAAAAAGAAGAAGGAGGCATATGACGTACATAAACAACTGGGATCAAGTGGATCCCTTGAAGAGTATAGAGATTGTCGAAATAGAGTTAAGAGGGAAATCAGGAGGGCAAAAAGGGGACATGAAATTGCTTTGGCAAATAATGCAAAGGAGAATCCAAAGAGCTTCTACAGATACATAAAGGGAAAAAGAGTAACTAGGGACAGAGTAGGGCCTCTTAAGAATCAACAAGGACATC
This sequence comes from Scyliorhinus torazame, assembly GCF_047496885.1. Taxonomy (NCBI): domain Eukaryota; kingdom Metazoa; phylum Chordata; class Chondrichthyes; order Carcharhiniformes; family Scyliorhinidae; genus Scyliorhinus; species Scyliorhinus torazame. Next base: position 92,761,267 of record NC_092710.1, read on the forward strand.
TATGTGCAGAGCCACAAGAGTTGGGTGAGATCCTGAATGAATATTTCTCATCGGTATTCACGGTGGAGAAAAGCATGGATGTTAGGAAACTAAGGGAAATAAAAAGTGATGTCTTGAGAAGTGTGCATATTACAGCGGAGGAGGTGCTGGAAGTCTTAAAGCGCATCAAGGTAGATAAATCCCCGGGACCTGATGAAATGTATCCCAGGATGTTGTGGGAGGCTAGGGAGGAAATTGCGGGTCCCCTAACAGAGATATTTGAATCATCGGCAGCCACAGGTGAGGTGCCTGAAGATTGGAGAGTGGCGAATGTTGTGCCCTTGTTTAAGAAGGGCAGCAGGGAAAAGCCTGGGAACTACAGACCGGTGAGCCTAATGTCTGTAGTAGGTAAGTTGCTAGAAGGTATTCTGAGAGACAGGATCTACAAGCATTTAGAGAGGCAAGGACTGATTCGGTGCAGTCAGCATGGCTTTGTGCGTGGAAAATCATGTCTCACAAATTTGATTGAGTTTTTTGAGGGGGTGACCAAGAAGGTAGATGAGGGCAGTGCAGTAGACGTTGTCTACATGGACTTTAGCAAAGCCTTTGACAAGGTACCGCATGGTAGGTTGTTGCAGAAGGTTAAAGCTCACGGGATCCAGGGTGAGGTTGCCAATTGGATTCAAAATTGGCTGGACGACAGAAGACAGAGGGTGGTTGTAGAGGGTTGTTTTTCAAACTGGAGGCCTGTGACCAGTGGTGTGCCTCAGGGATCGGTGCTGGGTCCACTGTTATTTGTGATTTATATTAATGATTTGGATGAGAATTTAGGAGGCATGGTTAGTAAGTTTGCAGATGACACCAAGATTGGTGGCACAGTGGATAGTGAAGAAGGTTATCTAGGATTGCAACGGGAACTTGATCAATTAGGCCAGTGGGCCGACGAATGGGAGATGGAGTTTAATTTAGATAAATGTGAGGTGATGCATTTTGGCAGATCGAATCAGGCCAGGACCTAATCAGTTAATGGTATGGCGTTGGGGAGAGTGAAAGAACAAAGAGATCTAGGAGTACAGGTTCATAGCTCCTTGAAGGTGGAGTCGCAGGTGGACAGGGTGGTGAAGAAGGCATTCGGCATGCTTGGTTTCATTGGTCAGAACATTGAATACAGAAGTTGGGACATCTTGTTGAAGTTGTACAAGACATTGGTACGGCCACACTTGGAATACTGTGTGCAGTTCTGGTCACCCTATTATAGAAAGGATATTATTAAACGAGAAAGAGTGCAGAAAAGATTTACTAGGATGTTACCGGGACTTGATGGTTCGAGTTATAAGGAGAGGCTGGATAGACTGGGACTTTTTTCCCTGGAGCGTAGGAGGCTTAGGGGTGATCTTATAGAGGTCTATAAAATAATGAGGGGCATAGATAAGGTAGATAGTCAACATCTTTTCCCAAAGGTAGGGGAGTCTAAAACTAGAGGGCATAGGTTTAATGTGAGAGGGGAGAGATTCAGAAGGGCCCAGAGGGGCAATTTCTTCACTCAGAGGGTAGTGAGTGTCTGGAATGGGCTGCCAGAGGTAGTAGTAGAGGCGGGTACAACTGTGTCTTTTAAAAAGCATTTAGATAGTTACATGGGTAAGATGGGTATAGAGGGTTATGGGCCAAGTGCGGGCAACTGGGACTAGCTTAATGGTAAAAACTGGGCGGCATGGACTGGTTGGGCCGAAGGGCCTGTTTCCATGCTGTAAACTTCTATGATTCTCTATTCTATGAAGTTAAATCCTCCCCAACAGCACTAGCAAACCTTCTTGCAAGACGATGATCCCATTTCTGTTCAGATGCAAATCCCTTGTACAGGGTCCACCATCCCTAGAAACAGTCCCAATGTCCCAGTAATCTCAAGCCCTACCTCCTGTACCATCTCTCCAGCCACGCATTCATCTGGACTAACCTCCTATTTCTATACTCACTGGCACGTGGCATGAGAAGCAATCCAGGGATTTCTACCCTTTGGATTCTGTCTTTTTAATCTACTTCCTATCTCATTAAATTCTGTTTGCAGGACCTCATCCCTTTTTCTGCCTAAATTGTTGGTACCAGTGTGTACCGCAATATCTGTTTGCCCTCCCCCTTCAATATGCCCTGCAGCCATTCAGTGACATCCCTGACCCTGGCACCATGGAAGCAACATAGCATTCTGGAGTCTCTTTTGTGTCCACAGGAATGATTGTTTGTTCCACTTACAATTGAATCCACTATCACTATAGCTCTAACATTCTTCCTCCTTCCCCCTTTTGCAGCAGGCTCACACATGGTGCCATAAAGTTGGCTGCCACTGCTTTCCCCTACACGGGAAAGCAGGAGAGGAGCCAGAGAGTTAAAAGCGCAGGAGAGGAGCCAGAGATTTTAAAGCGCGGAAGAGGAGACGGAGATTTAAAAGCGTGGGAGAGGAGCCGGAGATTGAAAAGCGCGGGAGAGGAGCCGGAGATTTAAAAGCGCGGGAGAGGAGCCGGAGATTTAAAAGCGGGAGAGGAGCCGGAGATTTAAAAGCGCGGGAGAGGAGCTGGAGATTGAAAAACACGGGAGAGGAGCCGGGGATTGAAAAGCACGGGAGAGGAGCCAGAGATTTAAAAGCGTGGGAGGGGAGCCACCTCCTCTAACCTAAGGGGTTGAGTGACTATCAGGTAAGCTCTTTCTTTCTTTCTTTTTCTTGATTTATCCGCAAGTTATCTCGAGGGGATGGCAATGTTCCTCCTGCAGAATGTTTGAGCTGAGGGACACTGTCAGTGTCCCTGCTGATTTCACCTGTGGGAAGTGCACCCATTTGCAGCTCCTCAAAAACCACGTTACGGAACTGAAACTTGAGCTGGATGAACTTTGGATCATTCGGGAGGCAGAGGTGGTCATAGATAGAAGCTTCAGGGATGTAGTTACGCCGAAGAATAAAGATAGATGGGTGACGGTGAGAGGGGCTGGGAGGAAGCAGTCAGTACAGGGATCCCCTGTGGTGGTTCCCCTTAGTAACAAGTATACCGCTTTGGATACTGGTGGGGGGAGACTTACCAGGGGTAAGCCATTGGGTACAGATCTCTGGCACAGAGTCTGTCCCTGTTGCTCAGAAGGGAAGGAGGGAGAGGAGTAGAGCATTAGTCATTGGGGACTCCATAGTTAGGGGGACAGATAGGAGATTCTGTGGGAACGAGAGAGACTCGCGGTTGGTGTGTTGCCTCCCAGGTCCCAGGGTCCGTGATGTCTCGGGTCGTGTTTTCGGGATCCTTAAGGGAGAGGGGGAGCAGCCCCAAGTCGTGGTCCATATAGGCACCAACGACATAGGTAGGAAAAGGGATGGGGATGTAAGGCAGGTATTCAGGGAGCTAGGGTGGAATCTTAGAGCTAGAACAAACAGAGTTATTATCTCTGGGTTGTTACCCGTGCCATGTGCTAGAGAGACGAGGAATAGGGAGAGAGAACAGTTGAACACGTGGCTACAGGGATTGTGCAGAAGGGAGGGATTCAGATACCTGGATAATTGGGGCTCATTCTGGGGTAGGTGGGATCTCTACAAACAGGATGGTCTACACCTGAACCAGAGGGGTACCAATATCCTGGGGGGGAAATTTGCTAATGCTCTTCGGGAGGGTTTAAACTAATTTAGCAGGGGGATGGGAACCTGAATTGGAGCTCCAGTGTACAAGAGGTTGAGAGTATTGAGGTCATGAGTAAGGTTTCAAGGTCGCAGGAGTGTACCGGCAGGCAGGAAGGTGGTTTGAAGTATGTCTACTTCAACGCCAGGAGCATCCGGAATAAGATGGGTGAACTTGCAGCATGGGTTGGTACCTGGGATTTCGATGCTGTGGCCATTTCGGAGACATGGATAGAGCAGGGACAGGAATGGTTGTTGCAGGTTCCGGGGTTTAGATGTTTCAGTAAGCTCAGGGATGGTGGTAAAAGAGGGACAGGTGTGGCATTGTTAGTCAAGGACAGTATTACGGTGGCAGAAAGGACGTTTGATGAGGACTCGTCTACTGAGGTAGTATGGGCTGAGGTTAGAAACAGGAAAGGAGAGGTCAGCCTGTTGGGAGTTTTCTATAGGCCTCCGAAAAGTTCCAGAGATGTAGAGGAAAGGATTGCAAAGATGATTCTGGATAGGAGCGAATAGTAACAGGGTAGTTGTTATGGGGGATTTTAACTTTCCAAATATTGACTGGAAACGCTATAGTTTGAGTACTTTAGATGGGTCAGTTTTTGTCCAATGTGTGCAGGATGGTTTCCTGACACAGTATGTAGATAAGCCAACAAAGAGGCGAGGCCACATTGGATTTGGTACTGAGTAATGAACCAGGCCAGGTGTTAGATTTGGAGGTAGGTGAGTACTTTGGCAATAGTGACCACAATTCGGTTACATTTACTTTAGCAATGGAAAGGGATAGGTATATACCGCAGGGCAAGGGTTATATCTGGGGGAAAGGCAATTATGATGCGATTAATCAAGACCTAGGATGCATAGAATGGGGAAGCAAACTGCAGGGGATGCGCACAAATGAAATGTGGAGCTTGTTCAAGGACCAGCTACTGCGTGTCCTTGATAAGTATGTACCTGTCAGGCAGGGAGGATGTGGTCAAGCGAGGGAACCGTGGTTTACTGAAGTAGTTGAATCACTTGTCAAGAGGGAGAAGGAGGCTTATGAGACGTGAAGGTTCAGTTAGAGCACTTGAGAGTTAGTTACAAGTTAGCCAGGAAGGACCTAAAGAGAGTGCTAAGAAGAGCCAGGAGGGGACATGAGAAGGGACATGGCAGGTAGGATCAAGGAAAACGCTAAACCATATAGGTATGTCAGGAGTAGGGCCAGTCAAGGACAGTAGTGGGAAGTTGTGCGTGGAGTCCAAGGAGATAGGAGAGGCGCTAAATGAATATTTTTCATCAGTATTCACACAGGAAAAAGACAATGTTGCGAGGAGAATACTGTGAGATACAGGCTACTAGACTAGACGGGATTGAGGTTCATAAAGAGGAGGTGTTAGCAATTCTGGAAAGTGTGAAAATAGATAAGTCCACTGGGCCGGATGGGATTTATCCTAGGATTCTCTGGTAAGCTAGGGAGGAGATTGCAGAGCCTTTGGTTTTGATCTTTATGTCATCATTATCTACAGGAATAGTGCCAGAAGACTGGAGGATAGCAAATGTTGTCCCCTTGTTCAAGAAGGGGAGTAGAGACAACCCCGGTAACTATAGACCAGTGAGCCTTACTTCTGTTGTGGGCAAAGTCTTGGAAAGGATTATAAGAGATAGGATTTATAATCACCTAGAAAGGAATAATTTGATTAGGGATAGTAAACACGGTTTTGTGAAGGATAGGTCATGCCTCACAAACCTTATTGAGTTCTTTGAGAAGGTGACCAAACAGGTGGACGAGGGTAAAGCAGTTGATGTGGTGTATATGGATCTCAGTAAAGCGTTTGATAAGGTTCCTCACGGTAAACAGAAAATACGGGGGCATGGGATTGAGGGTGATTTAGCGGTTTGGATCAGAAATTGACTAGTTGTAAGAAGACAAAGGGTGGTGGTTGATGGGAAATGTTCAGCCTGGAGTTCAGTTACTAGTGGTGTACCACAAGGATCTGTTTTGGGGCCACTGCTGTTTGTTATTTTTATAAATGACCAGGAGGAGGGCGTAGAAAGATGGGTGAGTAAATTTGTGGATGACACTAAAGTCGGTGGAGTTGTGGACAGTGCGGAAGGATGTTGCAGGCTACAGAGGGACATAGATACGCTGCAGAGCTGGACTGAGAAATGGCAAATGGAGTTTAATGCAGAAAAGTGTGAGGTGATTCATTTTGGAAGGAGTAACAGGAATACAGAGTACCGGGCTAATGGAAAGGTTCTTGGTAGTGTGGATGAGCAGAGAGATCTTGGTGTCCATGTACCTAGATCCCTGAAAGTTGCCATCCAGGTTGATCGGGTTGTTGAGAAGGCGTACGGTGTGTTAGCTTTTATTGGTAGAGGGATTGAGTTTCAGAGCCATGAGGTCATGTTGCAGCTGTACAAAACTCTGGTGCGGCCACATTTGGAGTATTGCATGCAGTTCTGGTCGCCACATTATAGGAAGGATGTGGAAGCATTGGAAAGGGTGCAGAGGAGATTTACCAGGATGTTGCCTGGTATGGAGGGAAAATCTTATGAGGAAAGGCTGAGGGACTTGAGGCTGTTTTCGTTAGAGAGAAGAAGGTTAAGAGCTGACTTAATAGAGGCATATGTGATGATCAGAGGATTAGATAGGGTGGACAGTGAGAGCCTTTTTCCTCGGATGGTGATGGCTAGCACCAGGGGACAGAGCTTTAAATTGAGGGGAGATGAAAAATGAAAATGAAAATCGCTTCTTCTCACAAGTAGGCTTCAAATGAAGTTACTGTGAAAAGCCCCTACTCGCCACATTCCGGCACCTGTTCGGGGAGGCTGGTACGGGAATTGAACCGTGCTGCTGTCCTGCCTTGGTCTGCTTTCAAAGCCCTGTGCTAAACAGCCCCTCGTGATGGATATAGGACAGATGTCAGAGGTAGGTTCTTTACTCAGAGAGTAGTAGGGGCGTTGAATGCCCTGCCTGTCACAGTAGGGGACTCGCCAACACTAAGGGCATTCAAATGGTCATTGGATGAACATATGGAGGATAAGGGAATAGTGTAGATGGGCTTTAGATTGGTTTCACAGGTCGGAGGTTGAGGGGCGACCTGATAGAGGTCTACAAAATTATGAGGGGCATAGACAGAGTGGATAGTCAGAGGCTTTTCCCCAGGGTAGAGGGGTCAATTACTAGGGGGCATAGGTTTAAGGTGAGAGGGGCAAGGTTTAGAGTAGATGTACGAGGCAAGTTTTTTACACAGAGGGTCGTGGGTGCCTGAAACTCGCTACCGGAGGAGGTGGTGGAAGCAGGGACGATAGTGACATTTAAGGGGCATCTTGACAAATAAATGAATAGGATGGGAATAGAGGGATACGGACCCAGGAAGTGTAGAAGATTGTAGTTTAGTCGGGTAGCATGGTCGGCACGGGCTTGGAGGGCTGAAGGGCCTGTTCCTGTGCTGTACATTTCTTTGTTCTTTGTTCTTTGTAACTCAATGATTCGATTACATCTTTTTTTTAAAAATCTGTTTATTAAGAATTTTTAACAAAATTGTCAACCATACAAACAACCCCCGCCCATAACACAAAAGAAAGAAAGCTTGCATAGCAAGACAAGAACATGGCAAGTCAATATGAAACAGCACTTTGTACATTGGATTCCTCCCATACATATCAGTTTTCCGGATCGTTCATGTATTTTCTTGCTTAAATGCCCCCCAGGAAAAAAAACTTCCCCCTCCCTCCATCCTCCCCCCACCCGCAAAGAAAGATATCCCCCGTCCTCCCCCCCTGGGTTGCTGCTGTTGCTGTCCGACCTTCATCAAACGCTCCGCGTGATAGTCTTGGAACGGTTGCCACCGCCTGTAGAACCCCTGCGCAGACCCTCGCAAGGCAAACTTTATCCTCTCCAACTTGATAAACCCTGCCATATCATTTATCCAGGCTACCACACTGGGGGGCTTTGCCTCATTCCACATTAACAAGATCCTTCGCCGGGCTACTAGGGACGCAAAGGCCAGAATGCCAGCCTCTTTCGTCTCCTGCCGCCCGGCTCGGCCGCTACTCCAAAGAGTGCTAGCCCCCAGCTTGGCTTGACCCGGACTTTCCCCACCTTAGATACTGTTCTCGCAACTCCCCTCCAGAACCCCTCCAGTCCCGGGCATGACCAAAACATATGGACATGGTTCGCCGGGCTTCCTGAGCACCTCCCACATCTGTCCTCCACCCCAAAGAACCTACTCAGCCTCGCCCCCGTCATGTGTGCTCTGTGAACTACGGCACACGAGGAAGAGGAAGAGGAATTAACCCTACTTAGGGCATCCGCCCACAGCCCCTCTTCAATCTCCTCCCCCAGCTCCTCTTCCCATTTACCCTTCAGCTCCTCTACCATAGCCTCCCCCTCTTCTTTCATCTCCTGGTATATCGCCGACACCTTGCCCTCTCCGACCCATACGCCCGAAATCACCCTGTCTTGAATCCCCTGTGCCGGGACCAGCGGGAATTCCCTCACCTGCCGCCTCACAAACGCCCTTACTTGCATGTACCTTAAAGCGTTTCCCGGGGGTAGCCCAAACCTCTCCTCCAACGCCCCTAAGCTCGCAAACGTCCCATCAATGAACAGGTCCCCCATTCTTTTAATGGTTGTCTCTGACCGGGGACCACACCGAGGCTCCCGTCGCACCCCTGTGCCGTCTCCACTGCCCCCAGATCTTTAGCGTTGCCGCCACCACTGGGCTCGTGGTGTATCTTGTCGGCAAGAGCGGTGCGGTGCCGTCACCAGCGCCCTCAGGCTCGTTCCTTTACAGGACGCCATCTCCAACCTCTTCCATGCCGCCCCCTATCCCTCCATCACCCACTTACTGATCATCGCCACGTTGACTGCCCAATAGTAGCCACCCAGATTCGGCAACGCCAGCCCTCCTCTGTCCCTACTACGCTCCAGAAACCCCCTCCTTACCCTCGGGGTCTTATTCGCCCACACAAAACCCATAATGCTCCTGCCTACCTACTTAAAAAAGGCCTTGGTGATCACAATTGGAAGGCATTGTAATACAAAAAGAAACCTCGGAAGGACCACCATTTTAATCGACTGTACCCTGCCCGCTAGTGAGAGTGGCAACATGTCCCACCGTCTAAAGTCCTCCTCCATCTGCTCCACCAGCCTCGTCAAGTTAAGTTTGTGCAGGGCCCCCCAGCTCCTAGCTACCTGGATCCCCAAGTATCGAAAGCTCCTATCCGCCCTCCTCAGCGGTAGGTCGTCTATCCCTCTTCCCTGATCCCCCGGATGCACCACAAAGAGCTCGCTCTCCCCTACATTGAGCTTATAGCCCGAGAAGTTCCCAAACTCCCTTAGGATCTGCATGACCTCCATCATCCCCTCCACTGGGTCCGCCACATACAGCAACAGGTCCTCTGCATACAGCGACACTCGATGCTCCTCTCCCCCTCGGACCACCCCCCTCCATTTCCCAGACTCCCTTAATGCCATGGCCAAAGGTTCAATTGCTAGTGCAAACAACAAGGGGGACAGTGGGCACCCCTGCCTCGTCCCTCAATACAGCCAAAAATAGTCCGACCTCCGCCGATTCGTAACCACACTCGCCACCGGGGCTCTATATAGGTGTTTAACCCAACTGATAAACCCCTCTCCAAACCCAAACCTCCGCAACACTTCCCAGAGATATTCCCACTCTACTCAGTCAAAGGCCTTCTCCACGTCCATAGCTGCCACTATCTCCGCCTCTCCCTCCACCAATGGCATCATTATCACATTAAGGAGCCTTCACACATTGGTATTTAGCTGCCTACCCTTTGCGAATCCCGTTTGGTCCTCGTGAATCACCCCCGGGATTCACCCCCAGTCCTCAATCCTCGTAGCCAACATTTTTGCCAGCAACTTAGCATCTACGTTGAGGAGCGAGTTCGATCTATACGACCCGCATTGCAGTGGGTCCTTATCCCGCTTCAGGATCAAAGAGATCGTCGCTTCCGACATTGTCGGGGGCAGGGTCCCTCCTTCCTTTGATTCATTGAAGGTCCTTACCAGCAACGGGGCTAACAGGTCTACATACTTCCTATAGAACTCCACCTGGAACCCATCCGGCCCCGGGGCCGTCCCTGCCTGCATGCTCCCCAGTCCTTTAACCAGCTCCTCCCCCACAATGGGCGCCCCCAAACCAGCCACCTCCTGCTCCTCCACCCTCGGGAACCTCAGTTGGTCCAAGAATCGCCGCATCCCCCCTTTCCCCCCTGGGGGCTGGGACCTATACAGTTCCTCGTAAAAGGCCTTGAATGCCTCACTGCCTCACTCACTTTCACCGCACTCCGCACCGTAGTTCCCCTGCCATCCTTGACTCCACCTATTTCCCTCGCTGCCATCCTCTTACGGAGCTGATGTGCCAGCATCCGACTCGCCTTCTCCCCATATTCATACATCGCCCCCTGTGCCTTCCTCCACTGTGCCTCTGCCTTCCCCGTGGTCAACAGGTCAAACTCCATCTGGAGACTTCGGCTCTCCCTGAGTAGTCCCTCATCAGGGGCCTCTGCCTATCTCCTGTCCACCGTTAAAATCTCCCCCACTAACCTCTCCCTTTCCCTACCCTCTCTCTTCTCCCTATGAGCCCTAACTCTCTCCTGACCATCGCCTTCAGCACCTCCCATACTACTCCCACCTGCACCTCCCCATTGTCGTTGGCCTCCAGATACCTTTCGATGCACCCCAGCACCCTCCCACACACTTCCTCGTCTGCCAGCAGTCCCACATCCAACCTCCACAACGGGCGTTGGTCCCTCTCCTCCCCCAGCTCTAGCTCCACCCAATGCGGGGCGTGGTCTGAAATGGCTATGGCCGAATACTCCGTTCCCTCCACATCCGGGAGTAGGCCTTATGTACATGGGAGAAAAAAGAAAATTCTCTGGCCAAAGACCTGGCAAATCTCCATGGATCTACACCCCCCATCTGATCCATAAACCCCCTGAGCACCTTGGCCGCAGACGGCCTCTTCCCCATCCTAGATCTGGAACGATCTAATGCTGGGTCCAACACCGTGTTGAAATCCCCACCCATTATCAAGCTCCCTACCTCCAAGTCCGGAATACGCCCCAACATCCGTTTCATGAACCCAGCATCGTCCCAGTTCGGGGCGTATACATTTACCAATACTACCCCCGTCCCCTGCAACCTACCGCTCACCATCACGTATCGGCCTCCATTGTCCGCTATTATGTTCTTGGCCTCAAACAACATCCGCTTCACCACCAGTATTGCTACCCCTTTATTCTTCGCATCCAGCCCCGAATGGAACACCTGTCCCACCCATCCCTTCCTTAACCTGACCTGATCTGCCACCTTCAGATGTGTCTCCTGAAGCATGACCACGTCTGCCTTCAGTCCCTTTAAGTGCGCGAACACTCGGGCCCTCTTAACCGGCCCATTTAGGCCTCTCACATTCCACGTGATCAGCCGGATTGGGGGGTTACCTCCACCCCCCCCCCCCCCCCCCCCCCCGCCGACTAGCCATCTCCTATCTTACGCCAGTCCCATGTCCGCGCCTCCCGCACCCTCCAGTCCCCCAGACGGGGAACCCCCGCCCCGACCACCTCTTCCATTTTCAGTTCCCCCTCGGCCAGTGCAGCAGCAACCCTGTTATCCCCCCCTCAACCCCCTTCCCTCCCCCCTCCCCGCTAGATCCGCATCTAACTCTTTTGCTCCCCCCATACTACTTCCGTGAGTCAGCTGCCTTCTGCTGAACCCGGCTTCCCCCGCTTTCCCGTTGTTCTCCCCTTGTGGGGATCTCTCCTCCTCCTTACGTTCCTCCATTCCCCCCCTCCCTAGCGCGGGAAAAAGCCCGCGCTTTCCTGAGCCAGCCCCACCCCCCTGTGGCGCAGCTCCTGTTGCGGCCTGATCCCAGTTCCCCCATCCCCGAGTCTCACCTCCCTCCAGCACCGACGCCCACATTCCCCACTATCTCATCAAAAGAAAAAAGAACTCTTCCCCCATCCCCATCCGTCATCCCACCCGTGAAACATTCTTTACCCATATTTACAACCCTGTATACAGTCAACATCTCCCCCACAACCACAGCCCCTCAGTTCGAGTCCAGTTTTTCCATTTGGATAAAGGTCCAAGCCCCTTCTGGCGTTTCAAAATAGTGGTGTCGGTCCTGATAGGTGACCCACAGTCGCGCAGGCTGCAGCATTCCGAATCTCACTCTCTTTTTATGATGCACCGCCTTGGCCCGGTTGAAGCTAGCTCTCCTCTTTGCCACCTCCGCACTCCAATCCTGGTAGACTCGGATCACCGCATTCTCCCATCTACTGCTCCACACCTTCTGGGCCCATCTCAGGACACTCTCTTTCTCCGCGAAGCGATGGAACCTCGCCACTAACACCCTTGGCAGCTCGCCAGCCTTGGGTCTCCTCGCCAGGACCCGGTGAGCTCCTTCTAGCTCCAGGGGGCTCGGAGAGACCTCCCGCACCCATCAGCGAATGCAGCATCGTGCTCACATACACCCCGGCATCAGCCCCCTCCACCCCTTCGGGGAGACCCAGAATCCGAAGGTTCTTCCTCCTCGACCTGTTCTCCAGGACCTCGAGTCTCTCGGCCCACCTCTTGTGCACCGCCTCGTGCGCCTCCATCTTTACCGCCAGGCCCAGGATCTCGTCCTCGTTCTCATTAGTTTTATCCCTCACCTCACAGAGCTCCACTGCCTGGGCCTTCTGGGTCTCCTTCAGCCCCTCGATCGCCAACAGCATTGGCGCCAGCACCTCCTTTTTAAGCTCCTCCACGAAGCGCCTGAGGAACACTTGCTGGTCCGGCCCCCATGCTGCCCGATCTCCGTCCTCCGCCACCTTGGTTTTTCCCCCTCGTTTTTGCCGCTGCTCCAAAGCCTCTTTCTCCATCGCTCCACTGCCAATCCCCGCCATACGACGTAAGGGGGTCCGTACTTCACCTTCCCACACGGGATTCAATCAAAATATTTCCGCTGGGGTTCCTCCGGAGAGCCCAAAAGTCCGTTATAGCGGGAGCTGCCGAAATGTGCGGCTTAGCTCCGCATCGCCGCAACCGGAAGTCCCATTCGATGACATCTTAATGGATGGAGCCAAGTTTGTCGCTTTGCAGTTTGCCATAAGATTTTAGTCGAACAAGACAGGACTTCAGCTGTTCCTGGAAGCTTCTCTCTAAGATCTTGAACTGAGACGAGCAAATAAACCTGACTGTTAACTTTATTTATAGGTAGCATTGTTTAATTGGAATATATATTTGTAAATCAACATGTTTTTCTCTTTAATTTAAGAATGTTTGAACTATGAACTGTAAAGCTGTCACTTTGTTGCTAATTTGATTTATTCTGTGTTTAGCTGAATGTTTGTTTTAACACAAAAGGTACCTATTTGTCAGTGTTATCACTTCTGGGGCAAAGTATTCTTTCCTCAAGCTTTGCAAATTGCAAATTTTTGGGATTCTACAACACTTTGAAATTTACCTTGCTCGTAATCCTACACAGCCATGTGTACAGATCATAATCCATTAAAGTACCCAGAAAGGTTTTGAGATTGCACTAGACTACTCCATTGGAGTCTACTATTGCAGCCATTTAATTTGTCTTACGTTTCATGATGTTGGATAAGAAAAAGTGATAGCACATGCTCTATCAAGAGTCTAAAGCAGTGTTTTTCAAACTTTTTTTCCAGGGACCCATTTTTACCAACCAGCCAACCTTAAGGACCCAACCCGGCCGATCTTCGTGACCCACGCCGGCCGACCTTCGTGACCCATGCCGGCCAACCTTCACGACCCACGCCGGCCGACCTTCGCGACCCATGCCGGCCGACCTTCGCGACCCATGCCGGCCGACAATCGTGACCCACGCCGGCCGACCTTCGCGACCCATGCCGGCCGACCTTCGCGACCCATGCCGGCCGACAATCGCGACCCACGCCGGCCGACCTTCGCGACCCATGCTGCCCGACCTTCGTGACCCATGCCGGCCAACAATCGCGACCCACCATTTTCTCTTACCTTATATAAAAGCAAATTACTGCAGATGTTGGAATCTGAAACGAAAGAGAAATGCTGGAAAATGTCTGCAGGTCTGGCACCATCTGTAGGGACAGAAAAGAGCTAACGTTTCAAGTCCAATGACTCTATGTCAAAGGATCATCGGCCCCGAAACGTTAGCTCTTTTCTCTCCCTACTCATGCTGCCAGACCTGCTGAGATTTTCCAGCATTCTCTTTCGTTTTCTCTTACCTTGTTTGTTGCTGACAAAATGGAGGAATCGCAATCGCGCCCAAAGCACGTGATGTCAATGTTCGGGGGGTGTGACCTGCTCTCTTCCTCCCTTGAGGCAGGAAGATTACATAGAATTTTTTTTTAAATCTTCTGCGTCTCCGATTGCGCAAATCCGCGGGCAACAGCCACACCAGCTGGCTTTTTTTTCAGGGGGGGGTTTATTTTATAAAATTTTACAGGAAAAAAAATGCATAAACTGAAAATGTTTTCATCCTCTAGAAATTGGGGGATCACCACATTTCACCTAAACATTACAATTAAAAATATTTAAAAAATAAAAGACACTTAAAAATCAATTAATTAATAAAGCTTCCAAATATGACCTGCAGGCACTTTGTTTTGGAATGTTTAAAAATCAAGATTAAAAAAGTTGACATCTTTTGATTGAAGTTACAGCTGCGGTGAAACCATTGTTGGATCACTCACCATTCTTGGATTAAGAGATTTCCACTTCATCAGTATCAAAGTTCAGAAAGCAACCAATCACATCATTCTCCCTGAACTTTTTGCAGCTGGCTTTCAACAATGCCGGCTGCGAACGGCCTTCAAAAAGGCTGTGACCAGGTTTTTAAAAGTGCGGCAGCACTGTGCATGCATACCCGCTCATCTGTGCATGCGCACCAATGAGCGGGCACGCATGCGCAGTGCGGCTACATTTTTTTAACATATTCGTGGCCATTTTGAAGGCCGCTTGCAGGCGGCATTATTAGAAGCCAGCTGCTGCGACTGTTGCACGTGGATTTGCGCGATCGGGAGCGCCATGACGGACGGCTCCACGACCCTCCCAACGCCTGCCCGCGACCCACCCGCGGGTCACGCCCCCGACTTTGACAATGCCTGGTCTAAAGGACATTCAAAAATGTATCTCCGTTTACTGGAGTTTATTGTTCTATCAAAGCATGCGTGAAATGTTGTAAGATAGTGGTATGTTAAACAGATTCTCATGCACAATGAAAACGTCTTTTAAAATTTAGATGCTTCATTTTTCTCTTAAGCGGGGCGTGTCAGGAAATGTTAGGATGTTATTAAAATGAATGTGTTGGTTTTTTTGCACAAGATAGATCAAACTGCCATGCATTTTGTAAACCATGTGTTATAATATGCAACCGTCTTACGGGGTGGGAATGATTAACTACCCCGTGGACCTTGCAGAATACAAGCTCCCCAGATTTTCTTTAGAGGGAGATGGCATGAGGAAGTGCTGAGGGTTTTGGCCAAGGGTGGTATCATGACCGGTGCAGGCTTGGAGGGCCGAAGGGCCTGTTCCTGTGCTGTATTGCGCTTTGTTCCTTGATAAGTGACGCGTAATCTCTAAGAATGTCTAGGCTATGTATAAATAGAGGGTTTTTTATGGCATGCTTATCTTAAATCTTGCGACCACATTGGCCCCCTTGCATCTCCTTCTGAAGAAGAATCACGTATGGCCAGCTGCAGGAAAAAGTTTTTCGACAGGTGAAGAAGCAGTTGTCGTCTTCAGGGTTACTGATCCATTACGATCCTACCAAACCTTTGCTCGTCATATGTGATGGTTCACCCTTATGTGATTGGGAAAGTTCTGTCCCACCGGATGAAGAATGGAATATCGTCCCGGACAGAGTTGATCTTGAAGGACTTCCAGAACGGACATCCAAGATGAAAATGCAGGCAAGAAGATCCGTATGGTGGCCGGGTCTGGATGTGGACATTGTCAAAATGGCCCAACGATACTCTGTTTGCCAAGAGCACCAGAAGCCCTCACTGGTCACGGTCTACATCATTGGGAATAGCCAGAACAGCCATAGGTGCGGTTGCATGCAGACTTTGTTGTACCTTCTCATGGATCCATATTTCTCTTGATGATTGAAACCCACTCAAATTAGTTAGATGTCCACAGGATGGCGACGACCACTTCCCAGGTGACCATTGAGAAGTTACGTATATCGTTTTGGACTCACGGCATCTCCAAAGTGCTTGTCACAGATAATGAGTGAGAAGTTTAACCCGGCTTCTAGTGACCTTACGGAATGAGCAGTGCAAAAGTTTAATAATAATAATAATCTTTATTGTCACAAGTAGGCTTACATTTACACTGCAATGAAGTTACTGTGAAAACCCCTAGTCGGCACATTCCAGCGCCTGTTCGGTTACACAGAGGGAGAATTCAGAATGTCCAAATACCTAACAGCAGGTCTTTCGGGACTTGTTGGCGGAAACCGGAGCACCCGGAGGCAACCCACACAGTCACAGGGAGAACGTGCAGACTCCGCACAATCCATGACCCAAGCCGGGAATCGAACCTGAGATCCTGGAGCTGTGAAGCAACAGTGCTAACCACTGTGCGGGGTCTGCAGAAACAGGATTGATGGGCACCAGGCTGGCTCATTTCTTGTTTTTCTACAGGACCACACCAGAAAGAGTAACTGGAGTGGCACCCACCAAAATGCTGATGGGCCGGAGACTTCACATCCGCCTTAGTACAATTTTTCCAGACTTAGGTGTGAAAGTGCGCCACAGCCAGGAGCAGCAGTGGCATTGCCCCATTCAGCCTCGGCCATCCAGGTACTTTGTGCCAGATGACTCAGGGTTTGTTTGAAACTTTGCTGACGGCGCACAGTGGGTCTCTGGAATTATCCTCCGCCCAGACAGGGTCGGTTTCTCACCAGGTGCAAGCCCAAGGTTGTATCATGCGAAAACGCCTTGATCACATTCGGTCTGGACGTTCTTCGGGAAAGTCCTCGTCCTCAGAAACATCTTAAACTGTATTTGCTACCTAATCAGGCCAATGCGGAGCCCCAAGGGAGTCCAGACGCTGAAATGACTGAGGCTGTTGACTCCGACTCGGAGATGGAAATGCAGGAAGCCTCCGATGGGGAACCTTCGGAACCATAGCCTCAGGAATTGCTGACACTGCAATGTTCGTGTCGGAAGCGGCGTTCACATTCTAGATACACACCACCCAACCCAGTGCCTTGGGTGCACGACATCCAATCAAATGCCAAGAGAGTCCGATGCCCTCCTTCACCACGGTCTTCAGAGGATTCTTCAGTCTTGGGGGCGGGGGGAGGGATGTTATAACCTGCACGGGTCTTACGGGGTGGGAATGATTCACTACCTCGTGGCCCTTGCAGAATATGAGCAACTCCTGATAAGGGGGCAGGAGATCTCTAACAGTGTCTGGCTATGTATAACTAGAGATTGCACCGACTAAGGAAGAGCCAGTAGGGAGCTATTGGAGCTGTGTATAATAGTAGTTGTAAAATAAAATAAGTTTTTGTTTCTACAAAACTCAGTGTGGACTCTTTGTGGCCTTATAAAACCCTGTCTTGGAACAACTAAGAGAAAGGAAGGAAAATGAAAGAATAAGGAACAGGGTGTTCTTTGAAATTAATACATTGTGCCGTCAAGAGTGCTGTGAGCCAGGAAACTGGTTGGGTGTTGAAGAAGTAACAGCACAAGAGAGAGAGGGGCAGCCAACCGCAGGAAACAGCTCAGCTAGAGAGGAAGTGCTGAAGGCCAAAAGTCAGTTTGTGCAAAATATTATTTTCTTCGCTGAACCATAGGACCAAAGACCATTCCCAAGTCCTGGTCGCTTAGGCCGTACAGTGTGGGAGTCACTGGCAAGATCTGACCAATAGATTGCTTTTTGGGGGGGAATGGAGGGGTCACAGCAGAGTTTAGAGTTACAGGGAAAATAGATGCATTTGGGTGTCCAGTCCTTGAGGGCCGAAGTGCCGAAGTATAAGATTGTTCTTTCTGGTGTTTCATTATCTTTCTTCTATTTTAATAAATACTTTTGTTGCCGCAGACGTTTCTCACTAATATCCAAAAAAAAACACCAGGTAAAACCAATGTTCCAGGTTGGAACACTCTCGCACATAACGTGAGCGGGGATTCGCAACACTTGACAGATTGCGAGCTGGCAACAGTAACAATCTGGAAAACTAGTGCGACCTTATAAAAGGAACAATCTGGAAAACACATTGTTTAAGGGGTAGTTACATCTTCCAATCACAGCCACTGCCATAACTCTCCTTAATGAACACAGATATAAGTCGTGCTGCAGTATTTCATCGTGACCGTAAAGGAGGCAAAACCATTTTATTTCCTTTTGAAACTCTTTCCATCCCAATCCAAGATTCACAGCTCCAGCTGCTGTTAAACACAAAAGCTGTTAAAATCTGCCCAGCTCCATGAAAATTAAATACGTTACCTGGGGCGGGCTCTCAATGAGCCCACAGCACCGCCAGTTGCCTCCTTGCTCGGAGTGGGTGGGTTCCGGGCCTGCTCCCTCCTCTGACCTCGAGGAAATTGTCTAAGGTGGACCGGAAGCAGGATTTCTGGCCTCCAGGCTCAGCGGCCATTTTGCCCCCCAGTACTGCCTTTGTTTGTGTTGAGTTCGAGGAAGCGACAAAACCATTGTTTTCTCTATCAGAGAGCCGACCAAATGGCCTCTTTCTGTGCTGTAAGATTCTATGTGAGCGATCTCCAAAGGTAATAGGCAAATGGGACTGAAAGACAGAATTGATGCTCCTCCAATTGCTTTTTGAGTTGATCTAGTGAATAAGCGAGCCCTCAAGAGAATCCCAGATTTGGTCAAAGCTTTATACCAATGTAATTGATTTCATTCAGGGCGGTGTTTTCAGAAGTATGACAATTTAATTGTCCTCACAACACAGGTGAGGTAAAAGCAACACAGGGTTTTTCTGTTGCTATCGCAGCTTCTACAGAAGTGAATGCGTGTGCATGCGGAATGGAGAATGGGTTGGGGGCTGGAGGCAAGTGGGGTTTGCATAAGCTCACTGACCTGTCAACAGGAATTGTTAAAGGCTTATATCTCAATAATGGGCACTTGGATAAGTAGCAGAATGTGATCATACAATAGCCATGGAACTGCTTCCCTTGCTTAAGGATGGGAGAGGGGGTGGGGAGAGATTGGGACATTCATGACACCAAAAGAATGGAGAGAAAATGGCAAGAAAGAGACAGGTAAAGAGGCAAATAAAGAAACGGATAAACTAAGCTCCGCCACAATGAGACACCAACTGGTAAGACTGCTGCAGATGTACAGACGCCAATTAAAAAAGACCCACTCTGAGTCAGCTCCAAGCGACATCAACCAGCATATTTCCCACGAAGGCACACACAGTAAAATCATTTCAGGCTATATTGTGTGCTGTGCATAATGAAAAACAATTTATTTTGAAAGAAAATTAGATGCATAATGTCAAGTGCATGACTTACGCAGGCGCAAATCAAAAGCATCCCTTGTTATTCAGCAGGTACCATTAATGCCAATTAGGTTTTTCCACCCACAGCATGATCTTCATGTCGATGACGGTTGATGTCAGGATGATTTTCAGCAATTAAGTTGGTTTAAAAAAGAGCTCAGTGAAATCCTGGGCGAAATTCTCCGTTATCGGCGGAAACTCCGCCGATCGGCGCAAAAAACGGCGCAAATCCCACTTGCGTCACGTCATAAAAATGGGCCGATAGTCTGCGGCCCGAAATGGGCTAGCAGCGACGTAACGGGATCCGCGCTTGCGCAGTGGTTCACGCCGTGCAACGTCATACACGCTGCACGGCGTGACGGCTCATAAGGCCGCGCAGCTCCCCCCCACCCGACCGGAACACCCGACCGCAACACCCGACTGGATGGCTGGCCGTCGCTCAGCCCCGAGGTTCGAGTCACGCGATGTGGAGGCGCTCCTGGATGCGGTGGAGCAGAGGAGGGACGCCCTGTATCCCGGGCACGGCCGCAGAGTTGCCCCACGCCACAGCCGGCGTCTGTGGAGGGAGGTGGCAGAGGCCGTCACCGCTGTGGCCCTAACACCACGGACAGGCACCCAGTGCCACAAGAAGGTGAACAACCTCGTCAGAGCAGGCAGGGTGAGCCTCCCCATATCCCCCATATCCCCTCTCCCCCAAATCCCCCCCTCCCCCATATCCCCCCTCCCCCATATCCCCCCCTCCCCCATATCCCCCATATCCCCCATATCCCCCCTCCCCCATATCCCGCCCTCCCCCATATCCCCCCTCCCCATATCCCCCATATTCCCCCCTCCCCATATCCCCCCTCCCCCATATCCCCCATATTCCCCCTCCCCCATATCCCCCCTCCCCATATCCCCCATATCCCCCCTCCCCCATATCCCCCATATTCCCCCCTCCCCCATATCCCCCATATTCCCCCCTCCCCCATATCCCCCCTCCCCCATATCCCCCATATCCCCCCTCCCCCATATCCCCCATATTCCCCCCTCCCCATATCCCCCCTCCCCCATATCCCCCATATTCCCCCCTCCCCCATATCCCCCCTCCCCCATATCCCCCATATCCCCCCTTCCCCATATCCCCCATATCCCCCCCCATATCACCCCCCTCCCCCATATCCCCCCTCCCCCATATTCCCCATATCCCCCCCTCCCCATATCCCCCCTCCCACATATCCCCCCTCCCACATATCCCCCATATCCCCCCTCCCCCATATCCCCCCTCCCCCATATCCCCCATATCCCCCCTCCCCCATATCCCCCCTCCACCATATTCCCCATATTCCCCCCTCCCCCATATCCCCCATATCCCCCCTCCCCCATATCCCCCATATCCCCCCCTCCCCCATATCCCCCCCTCCCCCATATCCCCCATATCCCCAAGTGAATCCAGCCCTAACCTTAACCTCTGAACTGCACGCGCAACCGATGGCGTGCATTCATATACCTGCCTAACACTGTTGCCTTTTACTCCTGCCACCACCCCCCCCCCCCAGGAGAAGCGCGCACACAACAATAGGGAGCATGTGAGGACTGGAGGAGGGCCCGCTGATGAGAGGCCACTGACCGTACATGAGGAAAGGGCCCTGGAACCGGCTGGCGGACCTGAGGACTGGGAGGTTGCTGATGCAGAGGTCGGGGCCCCACGAGCAAGTGAGCCACCAACAGCCCGTCCCCATATCCCCCCTCCCCTATATCCCCCTCTCCCGTATCACCTGATCACTGCCTGATGTCTAACCATGCATGCTTCATTGTGTATCGCAGGACCAAACGTCCAGGCACCCATCCCCACAGATGCAGACCGCCCGCAGGATGCCCCTCGGAGACCACAAGAGACGGAGAGACCCGCACCCTCCAGCATGCGACGCCCGCAGGATGCCCCTCGGAGACCACGGGAGACGGAGAGACCCGCACCCTCCAGCATGCGACGCCTGCAGGATGCCCCTCGCACACCACGGGAGACGGAGAGACCTGGAGCAACAGGGAGACGACACCCCCGTCACGTGCGGGAGCGACCACCCAGCGATGAGGGGGGCAGCCACAGGCCCCCGTCACATCCGAGCCAGGACACCACTACCCAGGACACCACTATCCAGGACACTCCTACCCGGGACACCACTACCCAGGACACGCCTACCCGGGACAGCACTACCCGGGACAGCACTACCCGGGACAGCACTACCCAGGACACCCCTACCCGGGAAGACGAAATACCGGACAGTGACTCAGAGTGGATGGGTGGAGACGAACCCCCACCCCAAAGTGCCATGGACTCATAGTGGGACGAAGAGCACGACACAACGCCACTGCTGTCACCAACACCCTCCACCATCGCAGAAACACTCACCACGGTTGGGCACTTTAGTGATGAGGCGTCTGGTACACTCACTGTTGCGCACAACACAGCCGTCCCGGTACAGCAGGTGGAGGTAGGAGCAGCAGAGGGACCGGGCGGTCGGAGGGCAGCCCAGGCCAAGCGAACATCTGCCGCCCAGATGGATCCCGGGTTCCTGCAGTTACCACACCCACACATAGATCCGATGCAACCACTGACACGGAGACGAGCGAATTGGGTGACGGGTGGCTTGCGGCGGCTGCGGTCGCAGGTGGAGGAGTCCACCCGCGTCCAGGAGCTGGGAGTGGTCCCGGTCATGCGTGCCACCCAGGCTGACACCGCACGGGTGGCGTCCGCGGTGGAGGCAATGGGTGCGACGGTGTCAGACATGGGGAACGGTTTGCGAGGCCTGGGGCCTTCCGTGCAGGCGGCATCTGTGGCCCAGGAAATGGCTGCCCTCTCACAGGAGGCCATGAGCCAGTGCCAGCGCCAGATGGCAGAGGTGCTCAACGCCATAGCCCAGTCTCAGCACGCCATAGCCCAGTCTCAGCAGGCCATGGCCCAGTCTCAGCAGGCCATAGCCCAGTCTCTGCAGGCCAATGCCCAGTCTCTGCAGGCCATGGCCCAGTCTCAGCAGGCCACAGCCCAGTCTCTGCAGGCCATGGCCCAGTCTCTGCAGGTCATGGCCCAGTCTCAGCAGGCCATCGCTGAGGGCATCGGCGCCAGTGGCCATGTGCGAGCTGGCGTCGCACTGTCGCAGACAGGGTTCGACAACCCCCTGGGCTCCATGGCTGCAAACCTGCAGACCCCTGTCGATACCAGCACGGGCCTCCAGGACTGGCAGCGCCAGATGTCGGGGGCGCGTCGGATGGCCAGTCCGTTCGCATCCCCCACCCATGTAGAGGCCTGGGGGCCATCGGGCACCCCGAGGGAGGAGGAGGTGGTGTGGTCCGTCCCGGCTCCCTCTGTAGGGGAGGTCCCGGTACACCGCGACACCTCGGACTCCCCCCCTTCCGTCCCAGGTGCATCGGGTGGGCAATGGGCAGGTCAGGCTGGCAGCTCGCCATCCCAGTCGCCCGGGCCGCAGCCTGGCCCATCTAGGCCAGGACGCCCCAGGAAACGGCCGCCAAAGGGATCCAGTGTCAGAGGGCAGGAATCACAGGAGTCCACCTCCAGTTCTGCTGTACCGTCTGGGGAACCACGTAGACGTAGTCAAAGGGCCCGTAAGGCCAAACAATTAGACACTGAGTAAGTTGGCACGGGTGCAGGGCACAGATGAGTTTTAGGCGCTAGGGCACGTGCATGAACTCCTTTGGTTATTAAAGTCAATGTTACACCTACCGAAGCTGCCTTTGTGCTCTGTCCAAAGTGTGCGGGGGTGTCATGTACGTTGAGCGCAAGTGTGTGTGTGAGGGGTGGTCTTACCTCAGCCCCAGGTGAGTCTGCCCCCTTCCCCCTGGGCCGCCATCAACATCCCCCGGGCAGAGGACGGGACCGTGCGCTGCAGTGTCACAGCCACATGCAGGGATGGTCCGGGTGGATGGTGGTACTGTGGCCATGGGTCAGACATAGTCCAACGATGTAGAGCCAGGAGCTCATCGGAGGCGGGTTGTCATCATTCTCCATGGCCTGCGATAGACACGCGTCCACCCGCAACTGGGTGAGCCCGGCCCGTTGTGCCGCCGGTGGATCGGCAATTGGGGGGGGGGGGTGGTGTGCATGCGGGTGGGGTGTGTGGGGTTGGGGAGGGGGGTGAGGGTGCTGGGTGGGTGGATGGGTGGGGGGTGTGGGTGGTCGGCTGTTGTCATGGTGTGCGGTCTGTGGCCATACTACCCGATTCCCACGCCCATCTAGTCAGTGAAGCGGGCATCTATCAGTCTGTCCCGTGCCCGCTGGGCCAGCCGGTAACGGTGGACAGCCACCCGTCTGTGTCTACCCCGTCTGCCCTGACCATTGCCCCCATCCCCCTCATCTGGGGAGGACTGGGCCTCTTCCTGCTGCTCCTCCACTCCGCCCTCCTCTGCCTGCGGCACATCGCCCCTCTGCTGGGCTATGTTGTGCAGGACGCAGCACACCACAATGATGCGGCCGACCCTATCTGACCGATACTGGAGGGCGCCCCCAGAGAGGTCCAGGCACCTGAAACGCATCTTCAGCACGCCAAAGCACCTCTCGATCACTCCCCTTGTCGCTACATGGGCATCATTGTAGCGGTTCTCCACCTCATTGCGTGGCCTCCGTATAGGCGTCATCAGCCACGATCGCAATGGGTAGCCCCTGTCGCCCAGCAACCAGCCCCTCAGCCGGGGATGGCGTCCTTCGTACATGCCGGAGATGGATGACCGCGACAACACGAATGAGTCGTGTACACTGCCTGGGTGACGGGCGCAGACGTGCAGGATCATCATGCGGTGGTCGCAGACCACCTGTACGTTCATTGAATAGGTCCCCTTCCTATTAGTGAACACGGCCCTGTTCTCTGCAGGTGGCCGCACGGCGACGTGCATCCCATCGATCGCGCCCTGGACCATGGGGAACCCGGCAACGGCAGAGAAGCCCACGGCCCGGGCATCTTGGCTGGCCCAGTCCACGGGGAAGCGGATGTAGCGGTGCGCCATGGCATAAAGGGCATCTGTCACTGCCCGGATGCACCGATGCACCGATGTCTGCGATATGCCGGACAGGTCCCCACTCGGTGCCTGGAATGACCCCGTTGCATAAAAGTTCAGGGCCACCGTAACCTTGACGGACACGGGAAGAGGGTGTCCCCCGCCAGTGCCACGCGGTGACAGGTGTGCCAGCAGGTGGCAGATGTGTGCCACGGTTTCCCGGCTCATCCGGAGTCTCCTCCTGCATTCCCGGTCCGTGAGGTCCTCGTATGACTGCCGGGGCCGGTACACACGGGGCGCCCTCGGGTGCCTCCGTTGCCGTGGGGCCGCGACGTCCTCCTCCCCCTCCTCGTGCTGTCGGTCAGGTGTCCCTCCAGCCTGGGCGGCTGCCGCCTGCCCCTCTGCGGCAGCCTGCGCCGCCTCTCTGGCACGCTCCTCCTCCTCCTCCTCCTCCTCATCCAGGGCAACATAGACATGAGCGGCTGCCACCACGGCGGCCAACATCGCTGGATGGTCTGAAAACATGACGGCCTGGTGGGGGGGAGGGGAACGACGACATGTCATCATTGCCCATATCCCCTCCTCCCCCCAGCCAGGTGGCATGGACCGCATGGGTCCAACTGTTGGAGGCTGGCACCTGGCCAGGTGGACCAACTCATTTGCCCTCCCATCACCCACCCCGGCACGGACCCCCCCCCCCCCCCCAACCTCCACCCCGGCACGGACCCCCCCCAACCCCCAACCTCCACCCCGGCATGGACCCCCCCCCCAACCTCCACCCGGCACGGACCCCCTCCCCAACCTCCACCCCGGCACGGACCCCCTCCCCAACCTCCACCCCGGCACGGACACCCCCCCCAAACTCCACCCCGGCACGGCCCCCTCCCCAACCCCCAACCCCCAACCTCCACCCCAGCACGGACCCCCCCCAACCTCCACCCCGGCACGGACCCCCTCCCCAACACCCAACCTCCATCCCAGCACGGACCCCCCCCCAACCTCCACCCCGGCACGGACCCCCTCCCCAACCTCCACCCCGGCACGGACCCCCTCCCCAACCTCCACCCCGGCACGGACCCCCTCCCCAACCTCCACCCAGGCACGGACCCCCTCCCCAACCCCCAACCTCCACCCCAGCACGGACCCCCCCCAACCTCCACCCCGGCACGGACCCCCTCCCCAACCTCCACCCCGGCACGGACCCCCTCCCCAACCTCCACCCAGGCACGGACCCCCTCCCCAACCTCCACCCCGGAACGGACCCCCTCCCCAACCTCCACCCCGGCACGGACCCCCTCCCCAACCCCAACCCCCAACCTCCACCCCAGCACGGACCCCCCCAACCTCCACCCCGGCACGGCCCCCTCCCCAACCTCCACCCCAGCACGGACCCCCCCCCCAACCTCCACCCCGACACGGACCCCCTCCCCAACCTCCACCCCGGCACGGACCCCCTCCCCAACCTCCACCCCAGCACGGACCCCCTCCCCAACCCCCAACCTCCACCCCAGCACGGACCCCCCCAACCTCCACCCCGGCACGGCCCCCTCCCCAACCTCCACCCCAGCACGGAGCCCCCCCCCCAACCTCCACCCCGACACGGACCCCCTCCCCAACCTCCACACCGGCACGGACCCCCTCCCCAATCCCCAACCTCCACCCCAGCACGGACCCCCCCCCCAACCTCCACCCCGGCACGGACCCCCTCCACAACCCCCAACCTCCACCCCGGCACGGACCCCCCCAACCTCCACCCCGGCACGGCCCCCTCCCCAACCCCCAACCTCCACCCCAGCACGGACCCCTCCCAACCTCCACCCCGGCACGGACCCCCTCCCCAACCTCCACCCCGGCACGGACCCCCCCCACAACCTCCACCCCGGCACGGCCCCCTCCCCAACCCCCAACCTCCACCCCAGCACGGACCCCCTCCCCAACACCCAAACTCCACCCCAGCACGGACCCCCCCCCAACCTCCACCCCGGCACGGACCCCCTCCCCAACCTCCACCCCGGCACGGTCCCCCTCCCCAACCTCCACCCCGGCACGGACCCCCTCCCCAACCTCCACCCAGGCACGGACCCCCTCCCCAACCCCCAACCTCCAACCCAGCACGGAACCCCCCAACCTCCACCCCGGCACGGCCCCCTCCCCAACCCCCAACCTCCACCCCAGCACGGACCCCCTCCCCAACCTCCACCCAGGCACGGACCCCCTCCCCAACCTCGACCCCGGCACGGACCCCCTCCCCAACCTCCACCCCGGCATGGACCCCCTCCCCAACCCCAACCTCCACCCCAGCACGGACCCCCCCAACCTCCACCCCGGCACGGCCCCCTCCCCAACCTCCACCCCGGCACGGACCCCCTCCCCAACCTCCACCCCGGCACGGACCCCCTCCCCAACCCCCAACCTCCACCCCAGCACGGACCCCCCCAACCTCCACCCTGGCACGGCCCCCTCCCCAACCTCCACCCCAGCACGGACCCCCACCCCCCCCAACCTCCACCCCGACATGGACCCCCTCCCCAACCTCCACACCGGCACGGACCCCCTCCCCAATCCCCAACCTCCACCCCAGCACGGACCCCCTCCCCAACCTCCACCCCGGCACGGACCCCCTCCCCAACCCCAACCCCCAACCTCCACCCCAGCACGGACCCCCCCAACCTCCACCCCGGCACGGCCCCCTCCCCAACCTCCACCCCGGCACGGACCCCCTCCCCAACCTCCACCCCGGCACGGACCCCCTCCCCAACCCCCAACCTCCACCCCAGCACGGACCCCCCCAACCTCCACCCCGGCACGGCCCCCTCCCCAACCTCCACCCCAGCACGGACCCCCCCCCCCCAACCTCCACCCCGACATGGACCCCCTCCCCAACCTCCACACCGGCACGGACTCCCTCCCCAATCCCCAACCTCCACCCCAGCATGGACCGCCCCCCCCCCCAACCTCCACCCCGGCACGGACCCCCTCCACAACCCCCAACCTCCACCCCGGCACGGACCCCCTCCCGGCACTCCCCCGGAGCCCAGCCTACTCTAACCAACCCCCCCCCCTGCCCAGAGCCAACCCCCCAGGCCGTCACTCACCTCCTCGCTGGTCGGCGTGAGCCTGGAGCACCGGGTCACGCCGATGAAAAGGAGGTTTGATTCACGTCGACGTGATGACCGTTCACGTCGACGGGACTTCGGCCCATCCGGAAGGGAGAATATCGGCAGGCCGAAAATCGGCTGCCTTGCGCAGACCCGTGACATTCTCCGCGGCAGCGGCGCCATTAACGCCCCGCCGACTTTTCTCCCTTCGGAGACTTCGGCGGGGGCGGGATTCACGGCGGCCAACGGCCATTCTCCGACCCGGCGGGGGGTCGGAGAATGACGCCCCCTGTGTGAATGGTGGGTCTTAGCTGCGTACATAGGTTTGCAAGAGAAGTTCGGCCGAAATTGTCATCATCTTTCCCCATCATGTTCTTCAACTTGCATTTATAAACTTCCTCCAATATAGCAAGATGTCTGTGGCAATTAGCAAGAGTATGATCAATGAAAACATTTTTGACACCAAGATGGACTAACACTCGGTTTACATCAGTGACGCAGAACAGGGAAATTAACTCCTTATCATTCATATTATAAGCAAAGTTATCATAGTCCCAGATGACCATAGGCTGCTTTCCCCTTTTAGGGAGAGAGCTGACTGGTGGTGATTTAACCTGAGGATCAGTAGACCTCAGGCAAGGGACAAGGTTGAGAAGGTGGGCCTTCATGAATAATCTCAGCCAGTATGGGAATTGAACCCATGCTGTTGGTCTTGCTCTGCATCATGAATCGCTGTCCAGCCAATTGAGCTAAACTGAGCTAGGCGGATATTAACCTATGTGCTTCCACATACCTTTCCATGCCTAGTTACTCAGTGACTATAGACAGAAATTATGAGCCCGAAAATAAAACAGACAAAATTAACAAACGGCCATTCCGAAACCTGTTCAAAAAACTCTCAATCCTCTTATTAACTCTTAAAATTGTCAAGAAAACAGTCATTCAAACTCCATTTGTCATGATATTTAGATCAGCATGTCATGGTGCAATCACACACACTCACTGATGCACATGCAGTAGGACCAACCAACACACACACAACATCGCAGCCAATCACCAGTGAGAGCACACGCACTATAAAAACAGGGGACGCTACAGTTCCTGCTGATTCCAGCAGCAACCAGCTCAGAGCACCGAGCTCAGAGCCTGCCACTCAGACATTCACCATGTGCTGAGTGCCTCACCAAGATAGTGATAGGTCAGGGTCCACAGATTAGCTGGTAATGCACGTACCCAAGTTAGCAGTGTGCTGTTACAGTTGAGTAGTTAATAAAATTGAGTTACACCATCTCCAGCCGTGTTGGATCATTTGTACATCAGAACACCCAACACGACATGATACCAGAAGTGGACGCAAACCAGCGCCTGTGAGACCTACCTGCAACGTATCAGCAATCCGTCATCCTGCACCATGGAGAACATCAACCCGCCACCGCCGCTCTGAATCGCTGGCAATCTCCAAGTGTCCATGTACATAGACCCCTGAAAGTTGCCACCCAGGTTGAGAGGGTTGTTAAGAAGGCGTACGGTGTGTTAGCTTTTATTGGTAGAGGGATTGAGTTTTGGAGCCATGAGGTCATGTTGCAGCTGTACAAAACTCTGGGGCGGCCGCATTTGGAGTATTGTGTGCAATTCTGGTCGCCGCATTATAGGAAGGATGTGGAAGCTTTGGAAAGGGTGCAGAGGAGATTTACTAGAATGTTGCCTGGTATGGAGGGAAGATCTTATGAGGAAAGGCTGAGGGACCTGAGGCTGTTTTTGTTAGAGAGAAGAAGGTTAAGAGGTGACTTAATTGAGGCATACAAGATGATCAGAGGATTGGATAGGGTGGACAGTGAGAGCCTTTTTCCTCGGGTGGTGATGTCTAGCACGAGGGGACAGAGCTTTAAATTGAGGGGAGCTAGATATAGGACAGATGTCAGAGGTAGGTTCTTTACTCAGAGAGTAGTAAGGGCGTGGAATGCCCTGCCTGCAACAGTAGTGGACTCGCCAACACTAAGGGCATTCAAATGGTCATTGGATAGACATATGGATGATAAGGGAATAGTGTAGATGGGCTTTAGAGTGGTTTCACAGGTCGGCGCAACATCGAGGGCCGAAGGGCCTGTACTGCGCTGTAATGTTCTACGTCCTATGTTCTATCTCGGGGTCAATTGGAAACTGTTCAAGCAGCGCTTCCAGCTCTTCCTCAAGGCCACAGACAGGGAGAATGCATCGGTCACCAGGAAGATTGCTCTTCTTCTCCCCACGGCGGGGCAACACGCCATCCACATCTTTAACTCCATTACATTTGCAGACGGCGAGGACAAAACCAAATACAAGACGGTGCTCCTGAAGTTCGACGAACACTTCAGCATTGAAGTAAACAAGAGCTTCGAAAGGTACTTGTTCCAGCAGCGCCTGCAGGGTAAGGTCGAACCTTTCCAGTCTTATTTAACACACTTTGTCATCCTCGCGCAGTCCTGCGGCTATGGGACCACCTCTGACTCCATGATACGCGACCAGATAGTTTTCGGAGTCATGTCAGACACCCTGCACCAGCAGCTCCTTCGGGTCAAGCAACTCACCCTGGCGACTGCCGTCGAGACCTGCGTCCTGCATGAGAACGCCACCAGCCGGTACTCACACATCCAGGCGGCCAAAACGGCGTGGCACGGGCCCCACGAGGCGGAGCGGGTCCAGACAATCGAGTACCTCCCGGGCCGCGGCCTGGAGGAGGCCGGCCATTTCGCGCGCTTTCCGAGGCCTCCCGCGCTTGTACGCGCCAAAAGAGATGACGCTGAGGCAGAGGAACGCGATGCGCAGGCGCGCACTACGCAAGAACGTACCGCGCATGTGCGGTGGCACAACGAACGCACTGACGTCACGACGTGTGGCAACTGTGGTTCCGCCCATTTAAAGCGGCAATGTCCTGCCAAAGCGCGACAATGCCTACGCTGTGGCATGTTGGGCCACTATGCTGCCTGCTGTCGAGCAGCTCAGCCTGCCAACTCATACCCGTTTAACCAGCCTCGCAGAAATGTTCGGGCAATTCAACCCACGTTCACCGAGTCCGATCCCGACATCACACAGACCAGTGACACTGAGGACAGGGAGCCCTACTGCGTTGCTGTCATCAACAAGAACAAGCTGTCCCCAAGTCAAAAGCACCAGCCGCTGTCAGTGCACAGCACTGATCCGGACGATGAGTGGTGTGCCACCCTGACGGTCAACCGATCCCAGATCAGATTCCGCCTGGACACTGGTGCCTCCGCCAATCTCCTCACATGGTCAGCATTCCAGACCCTGAAGGTTAAACCACCTATTCTGCCATCCAACTGTCAACTCGTTGACTATAATGGCAACTTCATCCCCGCCACGGGGTCGTGCCAGCTCAAAGTGACACACAACTCACGTAAAGCCATACAACCATTCGAAATCGTGGGCTCCTCAAAGGACTCTCTGCTAGGCGCACAGGCGTGCAAAATCCTCCACCTCGTTCGGCGTGTACCCCCTCTCTCTCCAGAAGGCACGTCCAATTTCCCAGATGCAAACTTTAGGGCGCAGCTCAACTCAATCCTCACGCACAACCAGGATGTTTTCGAGGCCATGGGCACACTGCCCTACACGTACAAAATCCGGCTTAAACAGGATGCCACCCCGGTAGTTCACGCACCTCGCAGGGTCCCAGCACCCCTCAAGGACCGCCTCAAGCAGCAGCTGCAGGACCTTCAGGACCAAGGAGCGCTTTCCCGTGTAACAGAGCTAACTCCATGGGTCAGCTCCATGGTGTGCGTCAAGAAGCCTTCCGGCGAGATCCGGATATGTATAGACCCGAAATCGCAACAAAATGAGGGAATACTACCCCATACCCAAACGTGAGGAGATTACGTGCGAGGTGGCTCGGGCAAAAATATTCACCAAGTTTGATGCCTCAAAGAGCTTCTGGCAGATTCCATTGGATCAGTCCTGCAGGAAGCTGTGCACTTTCAACACTCCATTTGGCAGATACTGCTACAATAGGATGCCATTTGGCATCATATCGGCCTCTGAAGTGTTCCATCGCATCATGGACAGATGATGGAGGGCATCGAAGGGGTGCACGTCTATGTAGACGACATCATTATTTGGTCCACCACACCGTAGGAGCACATCAGTCTCCTCCAGCCTGTCTTTAAACGGATACGGGACCAGGGCCTGCTTCTGAACCGAGCCAAATGCTCTTTTGGACAAACCGAGGGGACCACATCTCGCGGTTGGGGTGCGGCCGGATGCCGACAAGGTGGCAGCCATCACGGCCATGCAGAAGCCCACAGACAAGAAGGCGGTGCTACGCTTTCTCGGAATGGTCAACTTCCTGGGAAAGTTCATCCCTAACCTTGCTTCCCACACTACAGCTCTCCGGCACCTTGTCAGGAAGACAACTGAATTCCAGTGGCTTCCCACCCACCAGCGTGAATGGGAGGAGCTCAAGGTCAAGCTCACCACCGCCCCGGTACTGGCGTTTTTCGATCCTGCAAGGGAGACGAAAATCTCGACTGATGCCAGCCAGTCCGGCATTGGGGCGGTCCTCCTGCATCGGGATGACGCCTTATCATGGGCCCCAGTCGCCTATGGGTCACGGTCCATGACCCCCACAGAGCCGCACAAAGGAGTGCCTAGGCCTGTTGACTGGCGTTGACAAGTTCCACGACTATGTATATAGCCTTCCCCAGTTCACTGTGGAGACTGACCATCGCCCGCTGGTTGGCATCATTCAAAAGGACCTCAATTATATGACACCTCGCCTCCAGCGCATTCTGCTCAAACTCCGGAGGTACGACTTTCAACTTGTCTACATCCCGGGTGAGGACCTCATCATAGCAGACGCTCTGTCGAGTGCAGTCAACACTCCGTCCGACCCCGAGGGGTTCGTTTGCCAAGTCGACGCACATGTAGCCTTCACTTCTGCCAATCTGCCGGCCACTGATGCACGCCTGGCCCACATTCGACGTGAGACTGCGGCCGACCCCCTTCTGCAACGTGTGATGCGCCACATGACGGACGGGTGGCTCAAGGGACAATGCCCACAGTTTTACAACCTTCGGGACGACTTGGCAGTCGTTGATGGTGTCCTCCTGAAGCTGGACCGCATCGCAATCCCACACAGCATGCACCGACTTGTCTTAGAACAACTGCACGAAGGCCATCTCGGCGTTGAGAAGTGCCGGCGGAGGGCCCGAGAGGCTGTGTACTGGCCGGGAATAAGTGAGGACATTGCGATCACTGTGCTCAATTGTCCCACCTGTCAGCGGTTTCATCCAGCACAACCCCGTGAGATCCTTCAGCCCCATGAGTTGGTCACGTCCCCCTGGTCGAAGGTGGGTGTGGACTTGTTCCATGCGCTCGGCAGGGACTACATCATCATCATCGGCTACTTTTCCAGCTATCCAGAGGTCATACGCCTGCATGACACCACGTCATCGGCTGTTATCCGGGCCTGCAAAGAGACCTTTACTCACCACGGCATCCCGCTCACCGTGATGTCAGACAATGGCCCCTGCTTCGTGAGTCAGGAATGGTCTTCCTTCGCCAGCTCAAAGAACTTCACACACGTGACGTCCAGTCCTCTGCATCCTCAGTCGAATGACAAAGCAGAAAGGGGCGTCCATATCGTTAAAAGGCTCCTCTGCAAGGCTGCTGATGCAGGATCTGACTTCTGCCTCGCCTTGCTGGCCTATCGCTCGGCCCCACTGTCCACGGGCCTATCGCCGGCCCAACTGCTTATGGGTCGCACCCTCAGGACCACTGTGCCATCCATTCATGTCCCAGACCTCGACCATGCTCCGGTACTTCAGCGGATGCAGCAGCAGCGTGAGCAACAAAAGGCGACACATGATGCTCGGGCGACTGATCTTCCTGCCCTGGCGCCTGGAGATAATGTCCGCATACAACTTCCGGAGGGCGACTGGTCGGCAACCACTGAGGTTCTCCGACAAATAGCTACCCGTTCGTTCCTGGTTCGTCTGCCTGATGGCTCTATTCGCCGCCGCAATCGGCGTGCTCTTCGTCTGGTTCTGCGCTCGCTACGTGATCCTGCACCGGTGCCACGCCCTCCTGTGGTCCCTGCAATGGACTTTGTTGACCTTCCGGACACCCTGCATCCACCTCACTCGACCGTGGCCCGGCCCGTGCCTCAGCCGGTGGATCCTGACCTACCCTTGAGGCAGTCAACCCGAATTCATCACCCACCTGAAAGACTTAATTTATGAACCTTTTCATATTGGACTCACTGACTTGTTCTGACATACTGTTTCAGAATTTTTGCCACACTGTTTAAGATTTTGTTATTGTTTGTTAATAACATTGGTTTCGTTCTTGGTGTAACATAGTTAGTTTCTGCACCTGGCACCTTCCTGTGTATATAGTATAGCCACAGGTACATATTTTTGTAAATATTGCACACACATGATTAGATGCACTCACCACACTTCTTTATTTCTTATCATGTAGGAACATATTCTTTGCGAAAAGGGGGGATGTCATGATATTTAGATCAGCATATCATGGTGCAGTCACACACATACTGATGGACATGCAGTAGGACCAACCAACACACAACATCGCAGCCAATCACCAGTGAGAGCACACGCACTATAAAAACAGGGGACACTACAGTTCCCGCTGATTCCAGCTGCAACCAGCTCAGAGCACCGAGCTCAGAGCCTGCCACTCAGACATTCACCATGTGCTGAGTGCCTCACCCAAAAAGTAATAGGACAGGGTCCACAGATTAGCTGGTAATGCACGTACCCAAGTTAGCAGTGTGCTGTTACAGTTGAGTAGTTAATAAAATTGAGTTACACCACCTCCAGCCATGTTGGATCGTTTGTCCATCAGAACACCCAACACGACACTCTACCGAGTAGTACTTACAATGTATTTACATTATAGAACATAGAACATAGAACAATACAGCGCAGTACAGGCCCTTCGGCCCACGATGTTGCACCGAAACAAAAGCCATCTAACCTACACTATACCATTATGTATTTCATGTTTGTCCTATGCATTTTCTTTACATGTATGGAATGATCTGTCTGAGGTGTACGCAGCACAATACCTTTCACTGTACCTCGGTGCATGTGACAATAAATAAATCCAAATCTTAAAGTGATCATGAAGTTGTCAATATAAACAAACAGACATTCAAAAACCTGTTCAGAAAACCTTAATCCTCTTCATGACTCAGAAAATTGTCTATCAAAACAAAGATCACAGTCACCTTTGCAGCTGTATCTATAACTCCCGCTGAGCTGAATCCATCAGTGGGCATAGGTAGGCTTACATTAACACTGCAATGAAGTTATTGTGAAAATCCCCTAGTCGTCACACTCCGGTTCCTGTTTGGGTGCAGTGAGGGAGAATTCAGAATGTTCAATTCACCTAACAGCATGTCTTTAGGGACTTGTGGGAGGAAACCGGAGCACCCGGAGGAAACACATGCAGACATGGGGAGAATATGCAGTCTCCGCACAGATACCCAAGCCTGAACCTGGGAAGTGCTGTGAAACAACTGTGCTAACCATTGCACTACTGTGCCGCCCACAAATGCTGAACAGATGACTGGGATGCCAATAAATATACAGATCAAAGCACAAGGCCCAATTGGCACACTAAACTATGAATCTCAGTACTGTTGAATACAAAGAACACTTTGCTGGATAATTCACTCTGATGCATCTCAATTAACTCTTTCACAATTTTGGTCAATTTAATGGTCACTTAGATTTTTCCATCATCAAAACCTGCATTAAAACCGGCTCAATTTACCGTACAGAGCCTAACTGTGGCATGTAAAGTTGTGAAGAACGTTTAAACTTAGCTGCAAAAAGATTGTCGACTCCAGATGGTTCAGGGCCCCTCAGATTTGACGTGGTTCACATGAGCTTCCCATCCACCCACTTCACTGAAAATCTCAAACTCAAGGAAATGCAATATTGAAGAAGGCAGCAATATGGCAGTCCTGAAGACAGTTTCTGTGCATGTTGAGTCATGTTTCCACTCTGGTCAAAAGTTTGGTTTTCCCATCACCTTCAGCCTCCATTGATGTCTACCCAAACCGGATTTACCCTGAATCGGGATGGTAAAATTTGGTTCAACATTTCCAACAACGCGACATTCCCTCAGCACTGCACTGAAGGAACAACCTAGGCTCACTGTTCAATAGTTTGGAGTCTGACATAGCATTGTTGTATTTTGTTTAGAAAGTATTTATTTAAACAGGGAGTGGCAAAAATTAACAACATTCAATTAAAAACTGCGATCCAAAAGAGACAAGCAGTTTTGAAGTAAATTGTAAGATACAGTGTAGGATAAATTGCTTCCAGCACAATAGAAGTTAACATCACAAACTTGGTTGCAGTCATCATCTTGATTGACCTTACTGACTGGACATATTTCCACCTATTAGTCTTGCAGCCTACATGTTGCTACTTCCATGCTCCATTTCCAAATGCACTCCTCCTACGTTCCTACATTACAACAATGCCTACACTTCAACTGCTTTTTGGTTGTTAAAGCATTTGGGGATGTCCTGAAGTTGTGAAATATGCAACCCAACTGCAAGTCTTGCTCTGTGTGAAGCCCTAAACTGAGAGCTCCTTTTTCTAGCTGTATTAACCTGCCTACTTACCATTGGCTGGGGACTAATGACTATCCCACAATCCTGTGAGAGTATGAGCTTCCCCAATGAGGGGGGCGGAGAAACCACTAGTAAACTCCTAGTATAAATAAAGCTGGCCAGTTCAGGAACCAGCAGGAAGGAGTATATAGCAAGGGAGGTTACTGCTATTGTTATGTATATATGTTATAGTAAATAAATGTTATTACTTTGTATCCTTAAAATTCGTGCTGGATTCTTCGTGGCCCTTACAAAACTGGCGACGAAGGTTAAAGTGAATAGCTGTCTACACTGCTGAAGCCACCTCCCTGGATTTTTGTTGGATACAGGTTGGAAGTTGTTTTCTATTATACCATGGCTCTGTACGGACGTTTTTGATGCTGCGCTGGAAAGCTGGAACCAATACACACAACGGATGCGTTACTATTTCCGGGCAAACAATATCACCGAAAATGAGTGCCAGGTGGTCATATTGCTCACCGCCTGCGGCCCGCATACGTTTGGGGTGATTAGGAGCCTTACGTACCCAGCTGCGCCGGACACCAACACGTTTGATGAACTTGTGAATATAGTGGGGCAACATTTTAACCCAACCCCGTCCACGATAGTCCAGCGTTACCGGTTTAATACCGCTGAGAGGACCCCTGGAGAATCCCTTTCCGATTTTCTATCCAGGCTATGTAGGATTGCGGAGTACTGTGACTATGGTGAGACCTTGTCAGAAATGTTACACGACCGTTTGGTTTGTGGTATTAACAATGCGGCCACCCAGAGAAAGTTGTTAGCGGAGCCAACATTGACTTTTCAACAGGCCATTCAAATAGTATTGTCCTGAGAGAGCGCAGAGTGAGGAGTACAGGAGCTACAGGGAATGGAAGTGCATGCCTTGGGGCGCAACCCCTTCCGTCCGAAAACGTCCCCCCGCACTCCTGCGGTACCTTGGGCGAGGCAACGTCTGGACTGACGCCAGTGGCCGTCGGACATTCCTCCCCAAATGGAGCCTTCTCCAGAGCCAATGGATGAGGAGCCATGTCCGTGTCAGACTTGTAGGTGCCGACCCCGTCGCGGACGGTGGTCCTGGGGGCGCCAGAGGCGCCGTCGTTCCGACCGAAACTGGGACCAGCCCAGGGGCCGTAACTGGGACCAGCCCAGAGGCCGTACCTTCCATGTGGATGAACCTGCGGCGACTACACCTGAGGACATGGAGACGGAGGACGACTGCCTGCAGCTGCATTGTGTGGCAGCTCCCCGTGTGGCCCCCATTAAGGTGACAGTATGGGTCAATGGCCACCCACTTGAGATGGAGTTGGATACTGGTGCAGCGGTCTCCGTGATCGCCCAGAGGACATTCGACCGCATCAAGCAGGGTATACAGACCATTACATTAACCGACTCACAGGCCAGTTTGGCCACCTACACGGGGGAACCACTGGACATTGCAGGAAGTACAATGACCCCTGTTGTCTATGGACGCCAGGAGGGGCGTTTCCCACTTATCGTGGTGTGCGGCCATGGGCCCAGCCTTTTGGGTCGGGACTGGTTGCGCCATTTGCGGTTGCAATGGCAGCACATCCTCCAAACAGTTTCTGAAGGGTTGACTGAGGTGCTAGGACGATACCCAGATGTATTCCA
Organism: Scyliorhinus torazame; assembly: GCF_047496885.1. Classification (NCBI taxonomy): domain Eukaryota; kingdom Metazoa; phylum Chordata; class Chondrichthyes; order Carcharhiniformes; family Scyliorhinidae; genus Scyliorhinus; species Scyliorhinus torazame. The sequence goes on from NC_092710.1 coordinate 92,798,725, forward strand.
GCCTGGTTTGGGGAAGATAAAAGGGGCCGTAGCCCGTATCCAAGTTGAACCAGGAGCCACGCCGCGCTATTTCCGGGCGCGCCCAGTGCCTTACGCCTTGCTCGAGAAGGTAGAAGGGGAGCTCACTCGTTTGGGGAGTTTGGGTATTATCAGGCCCGTCCGTTTTGCTGACTGGGCAGCACCAATTGTACCTGTAATGAAGCCAGATGCCACAGTTCGCTTGTGTGGCGACTATAAACTTACAGTGAATACGATTTCCTGACTCGACCGATATCCAATGCCTCGCATATAGGATCTCTACGCGAAACTTGCAGGTGGACTCTCGTTCACAAAATTAGATATGAGTCACGCCTACCTGCAGTTGGAGCTGGACCCTGCCTCCCGACCATATGTAACGATTAATACACACCGGGGCCTGTATGAATATACACGGTTGTCCTTTGGAGTATCCTCTGCCTGCGCAATTTTTCAACGTGTTATGGAGGGCATTTTGAGAGGTTTACCACGTGTGGCTGTCGACCTAGATGACGTTTTGATTTGGAAAATCTGGAGGCTGTCCTTAGACGCCTTTCGGAGGCTGGAGTCCGTTTACGTCGCACAAAGTGCGTATTTCAGGCAAAGGAAGTAGTCTACCTAGGTTATCGGGTGGACCGCGAAGGTCTGCACCCCGTCGCAGAGAAGGTGCGTGCAATTCAACATGCCCCCGCCCCGACTGACACTTCGCATCTTCGTTCTTTTCTCGGTCTCGTAAACTATTACGGGAAGTTCCTCCCCAATCTGGCAACTACTCTGGCCCCTTTGCACCTTCTGATAAAGAAAAATCACACCTGGGTTTGGGGTCAGCCGCAAGAAACCGCTTTCCAGCGGGTAAAGCAACAATTGTCGTCGTCTGGGTTACTAACCCACTATGATCCTGGAAAGCCTTTGCTCGTCACATGTGATGCATCCCCGTATGGTATTGGGGCCGTCCTGTCCCACAAGATGGAGAACGGGGCCGAGCGACCGATAGCTTTCGCCTCCCGCACATTGAGTGCAGCGGAGAAAAAGTACGCGCAGATCGAGAAGGAGGGCCTAGCAGTGGTTTTTGCGGTGAAACGCTTCCACCAGTACGTGTACGGCCGCCATTTCACTATCGTGACTGATCATAAGCCCCTGCTGGAACTTTTCAGAGAGGATAAGCCAATACCGCCCATTGCTTCTGCACGGATCCAGTGCTGGGCTTTGTTGCTTGCTGCATACGAGTATTCTCTGGAGCACAAACCAGGTACGCAGATAGCAAATGCCGACGCACTGAGCCGATTGCCTTTATCGACCGGCCCCATGTCGACCCCCATGATCGGTGAGGTGGTTGCAACCCTAAATTTTATGGACACATTGCCTGTCACGGCATCACAGATCCGTGAGTGGACCCAGACGGAGCCAGTCCTGTCAAAGGTTCGGCACATAGTCCTGTATGGTGGGCAGCATAGACAGCTCCCAGGCGAGTTGCGGGCATTTTCCTCCAAGCTGTCAGGATTCAGCGTGGAAGACGGCATCCTCTTGTGGGGGACACGTGTGATTGTCCCGGAAAAAGGCCAGGAGCTGATATTATCAGACTTGCACAATGGGCATCCGGGCGTGACCAAGATGAAAATGTTGGCCCGGAGTTATGTCTGGTGGCCAGGCCTCGACACCGACATTGAGAAGGTGGCCCAAAACTGCTCCATTTGCCAGGAGCATCAGAAGCTTCCGCCGGCCGCGCCCCTACATCACTGGGAATGGCCAGGGCGGCCTTGGGCACGCTTGCATGCAGATTTCGCAGGCCCTTTTCAAGGATCCATGTTCCTTCTACTAATTGACGCCCAGTCCAAATGGCTAGAGGTGCATAAGATGCAGGGGACAACGTCCTGCGCAACAATTGAAAAGACGCGTTTATCGTTTAGTACGCATGGCCTCCCCGAGATGCTGGTCACGGATAACGGCACTCCATTCACGAGTGAGGAGTTTGCGAGGTTCACAAAGATGAACGGCATCTGCCGTATCCGCACTGCCCCTTACCACCCGGCTTCAAATGGGTTGGCAGAGCGCGCAGTGCAGACATTCAAAAGAGGCCTAAAGAAGCAGTCTTCCGGATCAATGGACACGAGACTGGCTCGCTTTTTGTTTACGTACAGGACCACCCCCCATGCAGTGACTGGGGTAGCTCCCTCAGAACTCCTAATGGGCCGGAGACTTCGCACCCACCTTAGTATGGTTTTCCCGGACATTGGCGCAAAAGTACGCCGCACATAAAAACGGCAGGAACAGGGATTTTCTCTGCATCGGCCGATTCGGCAGTTTGTGCCCGGTGACCCAGTGTTCGTTCGGAATTTTGCTGGTGGTGCCCGATGGGTTCCTGGTGTAATCTTTCGCCAAATGGGCCCTATATCTTACCAAGTGCAAGCCCAGGGTCGTCTCCAGTGAAAACATGTAGACCACGTTCGGTCCAGAAGACTATCCCCTCAAAAGATTCCCCGCCCCCGGAGCTCATTTCTACAGCCGCAGAGACCAGAGGCAAGGGAAGGGAGTCCTCACAATCTTCCACTGGTGCCTCACTCGAAGCCTGCGCAGGTCGTTACGGGACCAAATGGAGATAGAGACGCTGACATGACGGAGGCAGCAGACTCTGACTCCGAGATGGAGACACAAGATGCATCAGAGGGGGAATCCTCGGGTCCACGGGCCGTGGATGTACAACCGTTGCACCGTTCATCACGGAAGCGGCGGTCTCTGTCTCGTTACACGCCGCCTGATCCAGCGCCGCGTGCAAATGGTGTCCGGCCTGCGGCCAAACGAGTCCGACGCCTTCCTTCGCCAGGGTCTTCGGTGGGTTCCTTGGACTTTGGGGGGGGAGGGATGTTATAACCTACCTACTTACCATTGGCTGGGGACTAATGTCTATCCCACAATCCTGTGGGAGTATGAGCTTCCCCAATGAGGGGGGGCGGAGAAACCACTAGTAAACTCCTAGTATAAATAAAGCTGGCCAGTTCAGGAACCAGCAGGAAGGAGTATATAGCAAGGGAAGTTACTGCTACTGTTATGTATATATGTTATAGTAAATAAATGTTATTACTTTGTATCCTTAAAACTCGTGCTGGATTCTTCGTGGCCCTTACAAAACTAGCCCATCAACTTTTCCCCTCTTCTCTGCTGAATCTACTAATCCTTGTTGGGTGAACGTTCCACAGGCAGATGCACCATTTTATCACTTCACTCCATTAGATGTTCACACAGAAACCTGGACATTGCTTGACAACAAAGGGGATACTGTGCTAGAAGCAGGTTCCACGTTCCCTCAATGCATAAAATACCTGCACCTTTTGGCAATAAAAGAAATCATAAGTGGGAACTCCAGAGTTTTACCTTTTTTTCATGCTCCCGCTATGAACATGATCTGTGAAAAAAATAAAACGCTGAACATTCAGCTATATTCTACTTGCCAGAAGCCTCCAGGAAACTGGGACTTGGAGCAACATTCTTTTTGATTAAAGAATTTGCATCCAGTTGCACAATGGAAAGGCAATGAATTGTGACCAAGAGGAAAACCAAGACTGGTATAAACTCATTGCATTTGTGATGGAAACCAAAATCATCCTAAATCAGTGTTGAAGAAATCACTCCCCTTCAAACAATGCATTGGTTCACAGGGTACCGAGTCTACACTGTGGTAGTTCAAGTAATTGTGTAGAAAGGGCTTCCCTCTTGCAAACAATTGCCAGGTATAATGTCACCTCTTGTTATTTAATATTGTTTAAAGAACGATGAGAATTGGATGGAGTTCATTAAATTTCCTTTATTTACACCACTCACAAAGGATTTGTTCAGCTTGGAAAGTTCCTTGGAGACTGTGAAGAGGCTGATTATATGAATGTGCTCTGACTTCTAATGCATTTTTCAATATGACTACAGCCTCCACTGGGTTGCACGTTCTTCAAGTGAATGCAAAGCGTTCCGAACAAAGCTTTCTTGCTAAAGTCTGGAAACAAACTATACCCAATTTCATAGCAACTCTTTCAAAGTAAATGGTTGGCCTTTCTAATAATAATACTAATAGTAATCTTTATTATTATCACAAGTAGGCTTATATTAACACTGCAATGAAGTTACTGTGAAGATCCCCTAGTCACCACTATTATGGGCCAGGGTTTAGAGAACACCAAAGTATATCATGGAGTTCACCTGAACACAACTTTTAATAGATTTTGGTTATGAGGAGCACAAGGGCCCACTTTCCAGGTGTGATGCAACATAGATCTTAAGTATTTTTAAACAAAACAATGTTTATTCTATGAATCCAGTTAACATTTTATAAACACACAGTAAACAGGAACTACCCACACAAATAATCCCCACAGATACAATACTCTATAGATAACCCTTAATAACTTTCCTAACAACATTCATAAGCCAAATACCCTTTTCAACAAAGACAGCAGGTTTGAATTCTTTACAGAAAGCAGTTATCACTTTTAAATTATCAAGTGATCTGAAGACATTCTTTAGCATGCAGAGAGAGAGAGATCAAAATACACCTTCTTGTTTGAATGCAGCTCCCAACTGAAAACAAAACCAAAAACTCACCTACAAAACAGCTTCCAGCTCAAAGCGAAAGTAAAAGCCAGAAACACAGCTCAGCTCCACCCAGACAATGACATCACTTCCGCTATTTGATAAACAGTTTTCTTAATGGTACATTCACATGACACCACATTCCAGCTCCAGTTCGGGTAAAAAGAGGGAGAATTCAGAATGTCCAATTCACCTAACAAACACGTCTTTCGGGACTTGTGTGAGGAAACTGGAGCACCCGGAGGAAATCCACGCAGACACAGGGAGAACATGTAGACAGTGACCTAATCAGGAATTGAACCTGGGACCCTGGTGCTGTGCAGCAACAGTGCTAACCATTGTGCTACCATGCCGCCCTAATTCTAATACTTAAAGCTGTTTTCTATACCAGAGTTGAAAGACCTCAGCACAGAGAATTGCATCTGTAGTTTGTTAAGCAATGCATTAAGGTTTATGGAAACATTGCAAGTAAATGAAGTTAAGATCTAATTTAATGTCCACAGAATCCCTACAGTGCAAAAGGAGGCCATTTGGGCCATCGAGTCTTCACCAACCCTATGCCTGTAACCCCGTCCTATCCCCGCAACTAATGAGCAATTTAGCATGGCGAATCTATCTAACCTGCACATCTTTGGACTGTGGGAGGAAACCTGAGCACCCGGAGGAAACTCACGCTCTGGTTTAGCAGTGTTTATAATCTACTACAGGAGCATGCCTTTAATTCATCATCTGTGGCCAATGACAGACCCACTGCTCTGTGTATTTTTGGGCATCTCATGAGTTGCTACTACTGCAGAAACCTGGAGGTGGGAAAACCATTATTTTAATGAAAGAATTAATCCTGCTTTTGAAATACAGCGATGACTCCCACACAGGACATCGATGGGTTTCTATGTAGTCCCATGAACTGTATCAAATTCATCAAATCCAGTTTAAAGTTAAACTTTGAGATGTCACTAGCTTGTTACAAGGATGTTTTCAAAGTTGGCAGATTGCCTTTTTAATAACTTCAAGTGAGTCTTTGTACTATATTAAATTACTTCGAAACCTTAGGGCACCATTGACAAAAATAACTCATCAGCAGCACAAGGCATTGACATTAATCTCCCACTCATACTTTTTTCTAATCTTTTTCTTTGTCTCAAAGGATTGACTCTTACTGGGTTCCACTAGGCACCGAAAACTAAGGAACCTTTCTATCTGTGTACATCAGGCAGTGTATGTCAGCAGATTAAGTTGAGAATCTAAGGAGGTCATCACAGTTGACAGATTTCTGGACATTATAATACCAGTTTTGAGGATTGCCCAGAACCCTGGATTAATTACCCGCTGAAAGAATTGGGTTTGTTGAAATGGACTGTTAGACAGACTGTTCAAGGTGGCATGCTGGGATTGTTGGCCATATCCAAAAAGTCTTAATCAGCTACTGTGTGTTAACCTTGCTATGTAAACCAGCCAGGTTATGAATCTAAAGGAAACAGTCCACGACATCAATCAGAGACAGTCTAGAGATAGTCCAGAAGCTGATTCTGTTCCTAAAGAATATCGGACCTCTAGAACTGTCTTCCAGCTCGGGTAATAGATGTGGTTTCACTGAATTCCTTTGAGTGAGAGCTAAATCAGAGAGATGTTCTGGATTCACTTTTGAACATGAAGGAAGGATGGGAGTGGCCAGTGTTTTTACATATTTTTTTTCTCCACTTCACTCTGGAGATCACATGGCTTGGATGTGGTGGGTTGACCAGAGTGTATTTACCTGTTCACACTGCTTGAATGTTGCTGTTGGTTTGAAGGTTGTATGACTCTCTATTGGTGAAACTTGTTGCATTTGAATATTAATAGAACCAATTATTAGTAAAGTTAAAACCTTGGCTGTTTTCTATTTCTGATTACCATAAATAATTAAGAATCAAACCAAATATCCTTACAAAGCCTTAGAGATAATTTGGTGTGTTGTTTATCAAAACAAAATCTTAGTCTGAAGACTGCCTTTTGGATTCCTTTTTCAATTGAGCGTGTGGCCAAGGAGACTTCTCAGCTCGAAGCAAGCAAGAGGATGCATAAACTGGCTGCTGCCCAGAAGAAGTCTACCCAGCAACGGATATGTCATCGCTGTGCAAAAATGGGCCATTCACAGGCTGATTGCAAGGACAGCAAATATAAAAATTCTTGCATAACTGATCACACAGCAAGAGCTTGCTGGGGGTGAAATAATATCTCCAATGAAGAATGCTCAAAGGAAGACAAAGAACTCATGTAAAGGAAGAAACAAAACAAATTCAACTAAGAAAATTCACAATGTGGAAGAAAGGAACAAAATCCACAGTGAAGCTGCAGCACTTCATTCTGAAGAACTGAAGCTGAATGTATTCTCAGTCCAGGGTGGTTCACACCGTTTTTGGGTGCTCCCAAAACTTAAAGGACAACCTATCAAAATGGAGGCTGATAAGAGGACTGCTGTCTCCCTAATTCCCTTTAAAAAAAAAATTTAGAGTTCGTTTTTTTCTAATTAAGGGGCAATTTAGTGTGACCAATCCTCCTACCCTGCACATCTTTTTTGAGTTGTGGGGTTGTAAGACCGAAGCAGACACGGGAAGAATGTACAACTCCGGATGGACAGTGACCGAGGCCCGGGACCGAACCTGGGTCCTTGACGCCATGAGGCAGCAGTGCTAATCACTGCACCACCGTGCTGCCCTTGTCTCCCTAATTCCCGAAATCAACTACGAACGGAAACTTAAATCACCTGCCTTTGAAACCAGCAGATGTGATCTTGAGGACGTATACTGAGGAAAGGTTGAGCTAAGTGGACAAACTACAGAGCTATCACTCCATGTGGTCCGAGGAGTTTTCCAGCTCTCTTTGGCTGCTCTTGGCTGGGAAGGATTAAACTGAACTGGAGCGCTATAAATGACTTTGTTCATTCAAAGTCGAACTTACATAACAAAATGGAAAAATACAGCAATGTGTTTGAAGACACACTGGGGACCATGAAAGGAGCACAAGTGTCCCTGAAGATAAAGGAAAAAGCCAGCTGAAATGTTTCAAAGCTAGAGCAGTGTCCTACGCTATACATCCAAAAGTAGAATCTGAACTACTGAGGCTTGTAGAAACAGCAGTGACTACTAGTGACTGGGAAATTCCTATTATACCTGTCATGAAGCAGGATGGTAAAATCTTGTACTGGAGATTGTAATCTCCAGTAGAATGCGGAGATTTTAAGACAACAATCAATCCCGTTCTATGCGCGGATTAGTACCTGTTACCAGCGATTGAAGATTCTTTTATAGGCCTAGCAGAACAGAATTTGGAATATTGTGAGCCCCATATCTAAGGAAGGATGTGCTGACCTTGGAGAGGGTCCAGAGGAGGTTCACACCAATGATAACCAGAATTAAATACTTGTCACATGGGGAGCGGTTGAGGTCTTTGGGTCCGTACTCAATGGAGTTTAGAAGGATGGGGGGGATCTTATTTAAAATTTACAGAATACTGCGAGGCCTGGATAGAGTGGACGTGGAGAGGATGTTTCCACTCGTAGGGAAAACTAGAACCTGAGGGCACAGCCTCAGACTGAAAGGATGATCCTTTAAAACAGAGAGAAGGAGGAATTTTTTCAGCCAGAGATTGGTGAATCTTTGGAACTCATTGCCACAGAAGGTTTTGGAGGCCAAGACGCTGAGTGTCTATAAGTCAGAGATAGATCGGTTCTTGATTAATAAGGGGATCAGGGGTTATGGAATGCAGGAGATTGGGGATGAGAAACAAATCAGCCATGATTGAATGGCACAGCAGACTCGATGGGCCGAATGGCCAAATTCTGCATTCAATTATGATCTTACGGACAGGTGGATTGGCCATGATAAATTGCCCTTAGTGATCAAAAAGGTTAGGAGGTGTTATTGGTTACGGGCTAGGGTGGAAGCGAGGGCTTAAGTGGGTCGATGCAGACTCGATGAGCTGAATGGCCACCTTCTGCATTGTATGTTCTATGTTCTATGTTCAGCAAGATTAACCTATCATAGACCTACCTACTAATGAATGAGGTAGCTTAATCTCAACACCTTCTCACCATCATCACTTACAAAAGCCTATCACTGCAATGGAATAGTATTGGCACCAGCTTTATTTCAATGGTCAATTTTTTTTATTCATTCATGGGATGTAGGCATCGCAGTGTAGGCATCACAGGCTGAGACAGCATTTATTGCCCAATTCTAATTGCCCTTGTGAGTCAATCACATTGCTGTGGGTCCAGAATTACATGTATCTGACTAGGCAAAACCTAGGTAAGGACAGAAGATTTCCTTCTCTAAAGAATATTAGTGAACCAGGTGTTTTTTGACGACAATTAACATGGTTTTATAGTCATCGTTAGACTTGTTTTAATTCCAGATTTTTTATTGAATTAAATTTCACCATCTGCAGTGGCAGGTTTTGAACTTGGTCCCCAAAGCACTACTCTGGGTCTCTGGTCCAGTGACAATACCAATCTCCTGGTCAAAGGATCAGATCCTTAGTGCATTACAGGGAGTACAGTGTTACCTTAATAATATATTGATAATCGGCACAAATGAACAAGAACACTTGTAACGCTTAGACGCCACACTGCGACGCTGTTAGATACATGGGCTTTGTGTCAGGAAAGATAAATATAATTTCTATCAGACATCCGCACAATATCTCGGACATGTAATTGACAGTAAGGGCCTACACAAAGCAGCTTAAAAAGATGGAAACTATTATGCAGGCTCCATGACCAACAAATGTCACTCAACTTAAGAAGGGTTAATCAAATACTGTTGAAAGTTTGTCCAGAATCTGACCAGCCGATTGAAACCATTACATGTCGGTGGGCACCTGAATTCGAAAAAGCATATCAATCGGCAAAAGACGCACTGAAAAAGTCAGAAGTGTTGGTACATTTCAACACAAAGTTACCAGTACAACTTCACCATATAGTGTTGGAGCGGAGTCAAGTTTAGCACACTGGGCTAAATCGCTGGCTTTTAAAGCAGACCAAGCAGGCCAGCAGCACGGTTCAATTCCTGTACCAGCCTCCCTGAACAGGTGCTGGAATGTGGTGACTAGGGGCTTTTTACAGTAACTTCATTGAAGCCTACTTGTGACAATAAGCGATTTTCATTTTTCACATACCACTTTCAGAAGAACAAATGCTTTTGAGTCTTGTATGTTAACAAGTGCAGAATCTAACTACACTCATCGAGGGAAGAAGGCACCAAGTATAAATTTTAGTGTGTAGAAATTTCACCAATACCTGTAATAATAATAATCGTTACTATTGTCACAAGTAGGCCTAAATTAACACTGCAATGAAGTTACTGTTAAAATCCCCTAGTTGCCACACTCCAGATAATTCAGAATGTCCAATTCATCGAACAAGCATGCCTTTCGAGGGGGGAACCCGGAGCATCCGGAGGAAAGCCACGGAGACACGGGGAGAATGTGCAGACTCCACATATACAGTGACCCAAGCCGGGAATCGAAACTGGGACCCTGACGCTGTGAAGCAACAGTGCTAACCACTGTGCTACCGTGCTGCCCATAATGATTGTCACTTTACCCACAGGCCCATAACAGCTATTTTTGGTCTCAGAAAGGTATCCCTTCGTCGGGTACAAGTAGACTCCAATGATGGTCTTTAATACTATCTACACATTCCTACAAGTTCAAATACCATCACTCCGAACAGCATGCCAATGCGGATGCATGATCACATCTGCCTTTCCACCTGCAGGGACTAGTCCAATATCCTACATGGTCCAAACGTCAGATTAACTCATGTGACGATGCCATGTGGATCAATTAATGTCAACATGTGATCATGTGCTAGTGCCAGAACTACCTCAAGAGGTAATAGTCTCCGTCCCCTCTGACCATGTAACGTCTAGTTCATCTGCAGAAGAAGAGATTGCATCAGAAGTACCTGCTACTACTAGTCTTCCCTCAGAAAAAGAGATAGTAGCACATTCCAGGGTAGAGTCATCTACTGGGCAACCTGAAATTACATCTAAGGATGAGAATAACAAAATCCTGGAAGTATGCAGGATAATTGCAAGAAATAGACGTCCACCTGATCATCTATCTTATTGATATATATATGTATGTGAAAATCACTATGTTCAAATAAAAGTTATTAGATGTGTTGGATCTTAGAAATGGGGAGGCAGTGGCATATTGGTATTGTCACTGGACTAGTAATCCAGAGACCCAGAGTAATGCTGTGGGGACACGGGTTCTAATCCCATCAGGGCAGTTGGTGGACTTTGAATTCAATAAAAATATGGAATTAAAAATCTATGAAGCCATTGGCGATTGTCGTAAAAACTCATCTAGTTCACTAATGCCCTGTAGGGAGGAAAACTGTCGTCCTTACTTGGTCTGGCCTACATGTGACTCCAGACGCACAGCAAAGTGGGTGACTCTTAAATACCCTCAGGGATGGGCAGTAAATGCTGACCCAGCCAGCAACGCCCACATCCCATGAATGAAAGAAGTAAAGTGACGTCATTGGCCACTCTGCAGGCTTTTGCCCTCAGTACCAACACTTGTTCAGTGAAGACTATCTAATGATCTGTTGATCTTGCATTCAACTCACATGCATCAGCAATCTATTCCTTTTGTACTGTTAGTCCAAAGATACAACAATCGTGAAGTTGTCACTCGTAGAGAATTACCCTTTTGTTGGGGAATGTAATAAAGAGGTGAACGTGTCTGCTTATTCCACTGAACCTACCAATGACATGGAACAACAATTGCAAACATTCAGTAAATAGCTACCCAGAGAGAATGAGACATGTAACCCTAAATTAGATCAAGCCACAGCAACCATCTGAAGAAGTACTGATACAAGCTGTCTTTCCTACTATTACTTAAAGTATTGTATCAAAAACACCCAATGCTGATGTTAAACTTCCAAGTAAGTCTGTGACTGTAAGTCCTGAAATTTATTCCATTGTTGTTGATAGTGCAATTCTACTTTCTCCTGCTGACTCTGAGATTTCATTGTCTGCAGTGGAGCAGCCTCACTCTGCAGCACCTGTGGATGTCACACCACTGCCTATAGAAAGAGACATTTCTCCCCTGTGAATGGTAGGGAAGTCTTCCTTTCCTCCAATCCAGCAGTGTCTTCAGGATGTTCTTCAGTCTTCTTTTAGGATACTATATTCAATCCTCACTCAGTAAGAAGTCTTACAACACCAGGTTAAAGTCCAACAGGTTTGTTTCGAATCACTAGCTTTCGGAGCGCAGCTCCTTCCTCAGGTGAATGAAGAGGTGGGTTCCAGAAACATATATATATATATAAACAGAGTCAATGGTGCAATAGGATACTTTGAATACAAGTCTTTGCAGGTAATGAAGTCTACAGGTCCAGACGGAGCAACTGGAGAGAGGGATAATCACAGGTTAAAGAGGTATGAATTGTCTCAAGCCTTCTCCAAGGCGGCCTTCAGGATGCGTGACAACGTAGAATTGCCGAGCAGAAACTTATAGCCAAGTTCCGCACACGTGAGTACGGCCTCAACCGGGACCTGGATTCATGTTGCATTACATTCACCCCCCACCACCTGGCCTGGGCCTGCAAAATCCTACCAACTGTCCTGGCTTGAGACAATTCACACCTCTTTAACCTGTGATTATCCCTCTCTCCAGTTGCTCCGCCTGGACCTGTAAAGACATAATTACCTGCAAAGACTTGCATTCAAAGTATCGTATTGCATCTTTGACTCTGTTTATATATATATGTTTTTGGAACCCAACTCTTCATTCACCTGAGGAAGGAGCAGTTCTCCGAAAGCTAGTGATTCGAAACAAACCTGCTGGACTTTAACCTGGTGTTGTAAGACTTCTTACTGTGCTCACCCCAGTCCAACGCCGGCATCTCCATATCATTCCTCACTCAGGTATTGAATATTTCTCTCACCATCACAGCAGCGGTGAATGATACATAGTCATAGAGTCCTGGAGGTCTACTGCACAGAAAAGGCCCTTCGGCCCATTGCGTCTGCGCCGGTCAAAAACAAAAACCGAACCATTCTAATCCCATTTTCCAACACTTGGCCCATAGCCTTGTCTACCTTGGCATCGCAAGTGCACATCTAAATACTTCTTAAATGTTACGAGGGTCTCTGTCTCCACCACCCTTTCAGGCAGCCAATTACAAACACCCCCCACCCTCGGGGTGAAAAAGCTTTTCCTCATATCCCCTCTAAGCCTCCTGCCCCTTACCTTAAATCTGTGATCCCTGAGGGTTATTGATCCCTCCACCATGGCTAAAACTTTCTTCTTGTCTACTCTATCTATGCCCCTCATAATTTTATACATCTCAATGATGTCCCCCTCTCAAGTCTCCTCTGCTCCAAGGAAAGCAACCCTGGTCTATCCAATCTCCAATACGACTGCAAAGCTCATCAAAGGAGCTGAAAGTGCTTCACTCTGCCAAGGCAATGTTTCCACCTTTCCCCAGTGTGCAATGTAGAAGTTGAGAAGGAGAAATTCACTTCATTATCTACTTTTTCAGGGGGCTGTGATCATTCAAGTCTTGGAGAGCTCTTTTGTATCAGTTTCTCCTTTATTGGTTTTCACTGGCCTTTACGTTCAGTTAATTGTAACTGTCACAGCCCAGGAGCGAGCTGTCATGAGAAGCTGTTATCCAACTCCGCTAATGTGTTTGCCTTCCATGGAGATGAAAAGCAAATGCTTATGTCCTTCACAACCTCCAAGATCGCGAGAACACTGTTGGGAATTGACATCTTTGCTGACAGTGACTCGGAGGTGGTTTTGGGTGGGGGAGGGGCAAGTGGAGTAGGAGTTAGATGAAAACTGTAAACAGTACATGAGGTTAACAGTTTGTTGAAAGAGTAAATTTCAGGGGGGGGGGGAGATGCAGTAAAAGGGTTAACTCTGTTAACCACTACTGAGCATGTGCGTAAGGAGCTATGTCACAGTGATGTCTCACGGAGAGGTAACGGAGCATCTTAAAAATAACTCCAGCAATGTCTTAATCTTACTTAACGGTGTTTGTAAATAGTAAGTAAATAAATGTGCTCTCAACAAAAGACCATTGCCTCCAGCAAGATTTCTTCGAGAGTACGAAGCTAAAGAATCTTGATATAAAATCATGCTAAAAAAACTTTAGCAAGCTACCCAATTCAATGGCAATTAGGAATGGGCAACAAATTCTGGCCTCACCAGTGTTGCCCACATCTTGTGAAAGAATAAGAAATAACAAACGCCCTGTCACACACACTGTACAGCAAGTATCACAGCCAAGGTTCTGCCAAAACTGTTGGCATGCACAGCTGCATAACAATTGTTCACAAGCTGTCTCCTTTAAAATAGCGCATTGTGTGCAGAAGTGTAAGACAATTTAAACAGATTGAATATTAATACAAGCATGCTGAGCACAGCAACAAAAGTATAAAGGGTTCATAGGTCACAGTACAACAACCAAGAATAGGTTCTGACAATGAGTCACTCAGACTCGAAACGTTAACTCTGTTCTCTCTCCACAGATGCTGTCAGACCCGTTGAGATTTTCCAGCATTTTCTGTTCTTGTTTTAGATTCCATCATTGACAATAATTTGCTTCTGACCAAGAATAAGAAACCTCCTAGTTTTCTTCATGAACAGTTGCTGACAGCCACTTGAGGCCCCGGCTGAGAGATAACATTGATTGTGATTCATGCTGCAAAGTATATGCATCAGGGTGCTCGAATGTGTAAGGGCACTTGTTTTGGCTCTAACTCTTGGTTGAGAAGTGAGATCGAGCTTCAACTTTAAATACGGGGCCCAAAACTGCTCACAATACTCCAAATGGGGTCTGACCAGAGCCTGAAATAGCCTCAGAAGTATATCCCTACTTGTGTACTCTAGCCGTCTCGACATGAATGTTAACATTGCATTTGCCTTCCGAACAGCCAACTGAATCTCCATGTTAACCTGAAGAGAATGTTGAACAATGTCTCCCAAGTCCCTTTATACTTCTGATTTCCTAAGCAATTCCCCATTTTGAAAATAGTCTATGCCTCCATTCCTCCTTCCAAAGTGCCTAACCTCACACTTTTCCACATTGTATTCCATCTGCCACTTCTTTGCCCACTCTCCTAACCTGTCCAAATCCTTCTGCAGCCCCCCTGCTTCCTCAATACTACATGACCCTCTACATATCTTTGTATCATCTCAGCCCAAATCTGGCAGAAAACAACTTGGGATATTTCTCATTGGTTCTCCCTCCATGCTCGAAATTACTCTTGAAGATCACTCTGGCCCTGGCTACTCTTAACTGTAGATGGCTTTTGTAGGAAGTGTAGATCAGTTAACCAACACATTCCCTCTTAATCCAGAGTCCGACCTGAGCCTATCTGCATTGGGTAAAATTGTAATATTGGGGGACAGGAGTTATTGAATTGGAGCAGGTTTGACCAAGTCTGTATGGAGGGTCTTCAGAAATAAGAAACGGAAAATGAATGTCAATCTGGACCACGTTTGTGCTCCTGCTAGTAGGCAGCTGAGGAAGGGCAGGAAACATAGCAACATAGAAAATAGGTGCAAGAGTAGGCCATTCAGCCCTTCAAGCCTACTCTGCCATTCAATGTGACCAGGTCTGATCCTGTAACTCAGCATCACACTCCTGTGCTCTCCTCATATCTCTTGTCACCTTTAGAGTCTATAAATATATATTTTTTCCTTCTTAAATATTCAGCGACCAGGCCTCCACAGCCTTCTGTGGTAGAAAATTCCACAGGTTCTTCACCCTCTGAGTGAAGGCATTTCTCCTCATCGTCAGTCCTCAAATGCTTACCCAGTATACTATGACTGTGACTCCTTGTTCTGGACCCCCCTATCCCAGCCAGAGGAAATATCAACCTTGCGTCTGGCCCTGTCAGAATTTTAGACGTTTCAATTAGATCATAAGAACATAAGAACTAGGAGCAGGAGTAGGCCATATGGCCCCTCGAGCCTGCACAGCCATTCAATGAGATCGATCTTTTGTGGACTCAGCTCCACTTTCCGGCCCGAACACCATAACCCTTAATCCCTTTATTCTTAAAAAAACTACCTATCTTTATCTTAAAAACATTTAATGAAGGAGCCTCAACTGCTTCACTGGACAAGGAATTGCATAGATTCACAACCCTTTGGGTGAATAAATTCCTCCTAAACTCAGTCCTAAATCTACTTTCCCTAATTTTGAGGCTATGCCCCCCTAGTTCTGCTTTCACACGCTAGTGGAAACAACCTGTCCGCATCTATCCTATCTATTCCCTTTATAATTTTATATGTTTCTATAAGATCCCCCCTCATCCTTCTAAATTCCAACGAGTACAGTCCCAGTCTACTCAACCTCTCCTCGTAATCCAACCCCTTCAACTCTGGGATTAACCTAGTGAATCTCCTCTGCACACCCTCCAGCGTCAGTACGTCCTTTCTCAAGTAAGGAGACCAAAACTGAACACAATACTCCAGGTGTGGCCTCACTAACACCTTATACAATTACAGCATAACCTCCCTAGTCTTAAACTTCATCCCTCTAGCAATGAAGGACAAAATTACATTTGCCTTCTTCATCACCTGTTGCACCTGTAAACCAACTTTTTGCAACTCATGCACTAGCACACCCAGGTCTCGCTGCACAGAAGCATGTTTTAATATTTTATCATTTAAATTATAATCCCTTTAGCTGTTATTCCTACCAAAATGGATTACCTCATATTTGTCAACATTGTATTCCATCTGCCAGACCCTAGCCTATTCACTTAACCTATCCAAATCCCTCTGCAGGCTTCCGATATCCTCTGCTCTTTTTGCTTCACCAGTCATCTTAGTGTCGTCTGCAAACTTGGACACGTTGCCCTTGGTTCCCAACTCCAAATCATCTATGTAAATTGTGAACAATTGTGGGCCCAACACTGATCCCTGAGGGACACCACTAGCTACTGATTGCCAGCCAGAGAAACACCCATTAATCCCCAATCTTTGCTTTCTATTAATTAACTAATCCTCTATCCATGCTACTACTTTCCCCTTAATGCCATGCACATTTATCTTATGCAGCAACCTTTTGTGTGGCACCTTGTCAAAGGCTTTCTGGAAATGCAGATATACCACAACTCGTTATCTATCGCTCTGGTAATGTCCTCAAAAAATTCCACTAAATTAGTTAGGCACGACCTGCCCTTTATAAACCCATGCTGCGTCTACCCAATGGGACAATTTCCATCCAGATGCCTCACTATTTCTTCCTTGATGATAGATTCCAGCATCTTCCCTACTACCGAAGTTAAGCTCACTGGCCTATAATTACCCGCTTTCTGCCTACCTCCTTTTTTAAACAGTGATGTCACGTTTGCTCATTTCCAATCCGCCAGGACCACCCCAGAGTTGAATGAATTTTGGTAAATTATCACTAGTGCATTTGCAATTTCCCTAGCCATCTCTTTCAGCACTCTGGGATGCATTCCATCAGGGCCAGGAGACTTGTCTACCTTTAGCCCCATTAGCTTGCCCATCACTACCTCCTTAGTGATAACAATCATCTCAAGGTCCTCACCTGTCATAGCCTCATTTCTATCAGTCACTGGCATGTTACTTGTGTCTTCCACTGTGAAGACCGACCCAAAAAATCTGTTCAGTTCCTCAGACATTTCCTCATCTCCCATTATTATATCTCCCTTCTCACACTCTAAAGGACCTTAGCCACTCTTTTTTGTTTTATATATTTTTAGAAACTTTTACTATCTGTTTTTATATTCTGACACGTTTACTCTCATAATCTATCTTACTCTTCTTTATAGCTTTTTAAATAGCTTTCTGTCACCCCTTAAAGATTTCCCAGTCCTCTAGTCTCCCACTAATCTTTGCCACTTTGTAAGCTTTCTCCTTCAATTTGATACTCTCCCTTATTTCCTTAGATATCCACGGTCGATTTTCCCTCTTTCTATCGTCCTTCCTTTTTGTTGGTATAAACCTTTGCTGAGCACTGTGAAAAATCGCTTGGAAGGTTCTCCACTGTTCCTCAACTGTTTCACCATAAAGTCTTTGCTCCCAGTCTACCTTAGCTAGCTCTTCTCTCATCCCATTGTAATCTCCTTTGTTTAAGCACAAAACGCTAGTGTTTGATTTTACCTTCTCACCCTCCATCTATATTTTAAATTCCACCATATTGTGATCGCTCCTTCTGAGAGGATCCTTAACTATGAGATCATTAATCAATCCTGTCTCATTACACAGGACCAAATTTAGGACCACTTGTTCCCTCATAGGTTCCATTACATACTGTTCTAGGAAACTATCGCGGATACATTCTATAAACTCCACCTCAAGGCTGCCTTGACCGACTTGGTTAAACCAATCAGTATGTGGATTAAAATCCTTTCTCATTCTTCTAAATTCCAGTGAATACAGGTCTAGCTGACCCAATCTCTCCTCATATGACAACCCTGCCGTCCCAGAAATCAGCCTGGTGAACCTTCACTGCTCTCCATCTGTGGCAAATAAGGAGACCAAAACTGCACACAATACTCCAAGCGTGGTCCCACCAAGGCCCTGTATAGCAGCAGTAAGGCATCCTTAGATCTGTACTCAAGGAGTGAAACTGAAGTAATAGTAGGATGGGAATTTAAATTCTTCTGTGCTAGTTTTCTTTCTTTTTTTCTCTCTCTCATAACAATGACTGGAACTAATAACTAAGTCCTAATTTACCAGTGTCAACATGGAAAGCAGAAGAGATTATAAAGGACATATCATCAATTTGAATAAAAGCAAAGCAAATTAATATACCATGAATATTTACCAAACAATCTTGTAATTGATTATAGGTTTAGCGATCATTTCAAATAAGACAGATAGAGATAAAAAGACATGACTCCTTTATCAGTCAGTGAACAATGTGTTGTATTTTTTTTAAGTCTTTGTTTCTTTTTGGTTCAAACTGATCATTGCATTTTGGAAGATTATATATTTTAAAATCTCAATCCGGATTAATTTATTAGCCAGTAAACCACCAGACATGTCTTGGGCATGTAAGGGAAAGTC